>NW_026989840.1:600000-900000 GCF_036321535.1 Camelus dromedarius
TCTTTTCAGTTGCAAACTCCATTCCATACATATATATGGGGAGGTACAAGCTCCAACTCGGTTTGACAGTGAAAACTGCAGGATCTTCAAACCGGCACTAGGAAACAGACTGAGAAAGCAGAGAAAAAGTGTCTCCTGCAACCCGTTTCTTTGGTGCTAGATGAACGAACGTCTCTCCACTTGCTCAGTTCTGAGAGATAAGAGTGTGTGAAAGCCGTACTTCACCTAGCTTGTTGGGAACACAAAGTTTCTTTTCAGTTGCAAACTCCATTCCATACATATATATGGGGAGGTAGAAGCTCCAACTCGGTTTTACAGTGAAAACTGCTGGAACTTCAAACCGGCACTAGGTAACAGACTGAGAAAGCAGAGAAAAAGTGTCTCCTGCTACCCGTCCCCTTGGTGCTAGATGAACGAACGTCTCTCCACTTGCTCAGTTCTGAGAGATAAGTGTGTGTGAAAGCCGTCCTTCACCTAGCTTGTTGGGAACACAAAGTTTCTTTTCAGTTGCAAACTCCATTCCATACATATATATGGGGAGGTAGAAGCTCCAACTCCCTTTTACAGTGAAAACTGCTGGAACTTCAAACCGGCACTAGGTAACAGACTGAGAAAGCAGAGAAAAAGTGTCTCCTGCTACCCGTCCCCTTGGTGCTAGATGAACGAACGTCTCTCCACTTGCTCAGTTCTGAGAGATACGTGCGTGTGAAAGCCGTCCTTCTCCTAGCTTTTTGGGAACACAAAGTTTCTTTTCAGTTGCAAACTCCATTCCATACCTATATATGGGGAGGTACAAGCTCCAACTCGGTTTGACAGTGAAAACTGCAGGATCTTCAAACCGGCACTAGGAAACAGACTGAGAAAGCAGAGAAAAAGTGTCTCCTGCAACCCGTTCCTTTGGTGCTAGATGAACGAACGTCTCTCCACTTGCTCAGTTCTGAGAGATAAGAGTGTGTGAAAGCCGTACTTCACCTAGCTTGTTGGGAACACAAAGTTTCTTTTCAGTTGCAAACTCCATTCCATACATATATATGGGGAGGTAGAAACTCCAACTCCGTTTTACAGTGAAAACTGCAGGAACTTCAAACCGGCACTAGGAAACAGACTGAGAAAGCAGAGAAAAAGTGTCTCCTTCAACCCGTTCCCTTGGTGCTAGATGAACGAACGTTTCTCAACTTGCTCAGTTATGAGAGAAAATTATGTGTGAAAGCCGTCCTTCACCTAGCTTGTTGGGAACACAAAGTTTCTTTTCAGTTGCAAACTCCATTCCATACTTATATATGGGGAGGTACTAGCTCCAACTCGGTTTGACATTGAAAACTGCAGGAACTTCAAACCGGCACTAGGAAACAGACTGAGAAAGCAGAGAAAAAGTGTCTCCTGCAACCCGTTCCCTTGGTGCTAGATGAACGAACGACTCTCCACTTGCTCTGTTCTGAGAGATAAGTGTGTGTGAAAGCCGTACTTCACCTAGCTTGTTGGGAACACAAAGTTTCTTTTCAGTTGCAAACTCCATTCCATACATATATATGGGGAGGTACAAGCTCCAACTCGTTTTTACAGTGAAAACTGCAGGAACTTCAAACCGGCACTAGGAAACAGACTGAGAAATCAGAGAAAATGTGTCCCCTGCAACCCGTTCCCTTGGTGCTAGATGAACGAACGGCTCTCCACTTGCTCAGTTCTGAGAGATATGTGTGTGTGAAAGCCGTACTTCACCTACCTTGTTGGGAACACAAAGTTTCTTTTCAGTTGCAAACTCCATTCCATACATATATATGGGGAGGTACAAGCTCCAACTCCGTTTTACAGTGAAAACTGCAGGAACTTCAAACCGGCACTAGGAAACAGACTGAGAAAGCAGAGAAAAAGTGTCCCTTCAACCCGTTCCCTTGGTGCTAGATGAACGAACGTCTCTCAACTTGCTCAGTTATGAGAGAAAATTATGTGTGAAAGCCGTCCTTCACCTAGCTTGTTGGGAACACAAAGTTTCTTTTCAGTTGCAAACTCCATTCCATACTTATATAAGGGGAGGTACTAGCTCCAACTCGGTTTGACATTGAAAAAGGCAGGGACTTCAAACCGGCACTAGGGATCAGACTGAGAAAGCAGAGAAAAAGTGTCTCCTGCAACCCGTTCCCTTGGTGCTAGATGAACGAACGTCTCTCCACTTGCTCTGTTCTGAGAGATAAGTGTGTGTGAAAGCCGTACTTCACCTAGCTTGTTGGGAACACAAAGTTTCTTTTCAGTTGCAAACTCCATTCCATACATATATATGGGGAGGTACAAGCTCCAACTCGTTTTTACAGTGAAAACTGCAGGAACTTCAAACCGGCACTAGGAAACAGACTGAGAAATCAGAGAAAAAGTGTCCCCTGCAACCCGTTCCCTTGGTGCTAGATGAACGAACGACTCTCCACATGCTCAGTTCTGAGAGATATGTGTGTGTGAAAGCCGTCCTTCACCTAGCTTGTTGGGAACACAAAGTTTCTTTTCAGTTGCAAACTCCATTCCATACATATATATGGGGAGGTACAAGCTCCAACTCGGTTTGCCAGTGAAAACTGCAGGAACTTCAAACCGGCACTAGGAAACAGACTGAGGAAGCAGAGAAAAAGTGTCTCCTGCAACCCGTTCCCTTCGTGCTAGATGAACGAACGTCTCTCCACTTGCTCAGTTCTGAGAGATATGTGCGTGTGAAAGCCGTCCTTCACCTAGCTTTTTGGGAACACAAAGTTTCTTTGCAGTTGCAAACTCCATTCCATACATATATATGGGGAGGTACTAGCTCCAACTCGGTTTGACAGTGAAAACTGCAGGAACTTCAAACCGGCACTAGGAAACAGACTGAGAAAGCAGAGAAAAAGTGTCTCCTGCAACGCGTTCCCTTGGTGCTAGATGAACGAACGTCTCTCCACTTGCTCTGTTCTGAGAGTTAAGTGTGTGTGAAAGCCGTCCTTCACCTAGCTTGTTGGGAACACAAAGTTTCTTTTCAGTTGCAAACTCCATTCCATACATATATATGGGGAGGTAGAAGCTCCAACTCCGTTTTACAGTGAAAACTGCTGGAACTTCAAACCGGCACTAGGTAACAGACTGAGAAAGCAGAGAAAAAGTGTCTCCTGCTACCCGTCCCCTTGGTGCTAGATGAACGAACGTCTCTCCACTTGCTCAGTTCTGAGAGATAAGTGTGTGTGAAAGCCGTCCTTCACCTAGCTTGTTGGGAACACAAAGTTTATTTTCAGTTGCAAACTCCATTCCATACATATATATGGGGAGGTAGAAGCTCCAACTCGGTTTTACAGTGAAAACTGCTGGAACTTCAAACCGGCACTAGGTAACAGACTGAGAAAGCAGAGAAAAAGTGTCTCCTGCTACCCGTCCCCTTGGTGCTAGATGAACGAACGTCTCTCCACTTGCTCAGTTCTGAGAGATAGGTGCGTGTGAAAGCCGTCCTTCTCCTAGCTTTTTGGGAACACAAAGTTTCTTTTCAGTTGCAAACTCCATTCCATACATATATATGGGGAGGTACAAGCTCCAACTCGGTTTGACAGTGAAAACTGCAGGATCTTCAAACCGGCACTAGGAAACAGACTGAGAAAGCAGAGAAAAAGTGTCTCCTGCAACCCGTTCCTTTGGTGCTAGATGAACGAACGTCTCTCCACTTGCTCAGTTCTGAGAGATAAGAGTGTGTGAAAGCCTTACTTCACCTAGCTTGTTGGGAACACAAAGTTTCTTTTCAGTTGCAAACTCCATTCCATACATATATATGGGGAGGTAGAAGCTCCAACTCCGTTTTATAGTGAAAACTGCAGGAACTTCAAACCGGCACTAGGTAACAGACTGAGAAAGCAGAGAAAAAGTGTCTCCTGCTACCCGTCCCCTTGGTGCTAGATGAACGAACGTCTCTCCACTTGCTCAGTTCTGAGAGATAAGTGTGTGTGAAAGCCGTCCTTCACCTAGCTTGTTGGGAACACAAAGTTTCTTTTCAGTTGCAAACTCCATTCCATACATATATATGGGGAGGTAGAAGCTCCAACTCGGTTTTACAGTGAAAACTGCTGGAACTTCAAACCGGCACTAGGTAACAGACTGAGAAAGCAGAGAAAAAGTGTCTCCTGCTACCCGTCCCCTTGGTGCTAGATGAACGAACGTCTCTCCACTTGCTCAGTTCTGAGAGATAGGTGCGTGTGAAAGCCGTCCTTCTCCTAGCTTTTTGGGAACACAAAGTTTCTTTTCAGTTGCAAACTCCATTCCATACATATATATGGGGAGGTACAAGCTCCAACTCGGTTTGACAGTGAAAACTGCAGGATCTTCAAATCGGCACTAGGAAACAGACTGAGAAAGCAGAGAAAAAGTGTCTCCTGCAACCCGTTCCTTTGGTGCTAGATGAACGAACGTCTCTCCACTTGCTCAGTTCTGAGAGATAAGAGTGTGTGAAAGCCTTACTTCACCTAGCTTGTTGGGAACACAAAGTTTCTTTTCAGTTGCAAACTCCATTCCATACATATATATGGGGAGGTAGAAGCTCCAAATCCGTTTTACAGTGAAAACTGCAGGAACTTCAAACCGGCACTAGGAAACAGACTGAGAAAGCAGAGAAAAAGTGTCTCCTGTAACCCGTTCCCTTGGTGCTAGATGAACGAACGTCTCTCCACTTGCTCAGTTATGAGAGAAAATTATGTGTGAAAGCCGTCCTTCACCTAGCTTGTTGGGAACACAAAGTTTCTTTTCAGTTGCAAACTCCATTCCATACTTATATATGGGGAGGTACTAGCTCCAACTCGGTTTGACATTGAAAAAGGCAGGAACTTCAAACCGGCACTAGGAAACAGACTGAGAAAGCAGAGAAAAAGTGTCTCCTGCAACCCGTTCCCTTGGTGCTAGATGAACGAACGTCTCTCCACTTGCTCTGTTCTGAGAGATAAGTGTGTGTGAAAGCCGTCCTTCACCTAGCTTGTTGGGAACACAAAGTTTCTTTTCAGTTGCAAACTCCATTCCATACATATATATGGGGAGGTACAAGCTCCAACTCGGTTTGCCAGTGAAAACTGCAGGAACTTCAAACCGGCACTAGGAAACAGACTGAGAAAGCAGAGAAAAAGTGTCTCCTGCAACCCGTTCCCTTGGTGCTAGATGAACGAACGTCTCTACACTTGCTCAGTTCTGAGAGATAAGTGTGTGTGAAAGCCGTCCTTCACCTAGCTTGTTGGGAACACAAAGTTTCTTTTCAGTTGCAAACTCCATTCCATACATATATATGGGGAGGTACAAGCTCCAACTCGGTTTGCCAGTGAAAACTGCAGGAACTTCAAACCGGCACTAGGAAACAGACTGAGGAAGCAGAGAAAAAGTGTCTCCTGCAACCCGTTCCCTTGGTGCTAGATGAACGAACGTCTCTCCACTTGCTCAGTTCTGAGAGATATGTGCGTGTGAAAGCCGTCCTTCACCTAGCTTTTTGGGAACACAAAGTTTCTTTACAGTTGCAAACTCCATTCCATACATATATATGGGGAGGTACTAGCTCCAACTCGGTTTGACAGTGAAAACTGCAGGAACTTCAAACCGGCACTAGGAAACAGACTGAGAAAGCAGAGAAAAAGTGTCTCCTGCAACGCGTTCCCTTGGTGCTAGATGAACGAACGTCTCTCCACTTGCTCTGTTCTGAGAGTTAAGTGTGTGTGAAAGCCGTCCTTCACCTAGCTTGTTGGGAACACAAAGTTTCTTTTCAGTTGCAAACTCCATTCCATACATATATATGGGGAGGTAGAAGCTCCAACTCGGTTTTACAGTGAAAACTGCAGGAACTTCAAACCGGCACTAGGAAACAGACTGAGAAAGCAGAGAAAAAGTGTCTCCTGCAACCCGTTCCCTTGGTGCTAGATGAACGAACGTCTCTCCACTTGCTCAGTTCTGAGAGATAATTGTGTGTGAAAGCCGTCCTTCACCTAGCTTGTTGGGAACACAAAGTTTCTTTTCAGTTGCAAACTCCATTCCATACATATATATGGGGAGGTACAAACTCCAACTCGGTTTTACAGTGAAAACTGCAGGAACTTCAAACCGGCACTAGGAAACAGACTGAGGAAGCAGAGAAAAAGTGTCTCCTGTAACCCGTTCCCTTGGTGCTACATGAAAGAACGTCTCTCCACTTGCTCAGTTCTGAGAGACAAGTGTGTGTGAAAGCCGTCCCTCAACTAGCTTGTTGGGAACACAAAGATTCTTTTCAGTTGCAAACTCCATTCCATACATATATATGGGGAGGTACTAGCTCCAACTCGGTTTGACAGTGAAAACTGCAGGAACTTCAAACCGGCACTAGGAAACAGACTGAGAAAGCAGAGAAAAAGTGTCTCCTGCAACCCGTTCCCTAGGTGCTAGATGAACGAACGTCTCTCCACTTGCTCAGTTCTGAGAGATAAGTGTGTGTGAAAGCCGTCCTTCACCTAGCTTGTTGGGAACACAAAGTTTCTTTTCAGTTGCAAACTCCATTCCATACGTATATATGGGGAGGTACTAACTCCAACTCGGTTTGACAGTGAAAACTGCAGGAACTTCAAACCGGCACTAGGAAACAGACTGAGAAAGCAGAGAAAAAGTGTCTCCTGCAACCCGTTCCCTTGGTGCTAGATGAACGAACGTCTCTCCACTTGCTCTGTTCTGAGAGATAAGTGTGTGTGAAAGCCGTCCTTCAACTAGCTTGTTGGGAACACAAAGTTTCTTTTCAGTTGCAAACTCCATTCCATACATATATATGGGGAGGTAGAAGCTCCAACTCGGTTTTACAGTGAAAACTGCAGGAACTTCAAACCGGCACTAGGAAACAGACTGAGAAAGCAGAGAAAAAGCGTCCCCTGCAACCCGTTCCCTTGGTGCTAGATGAACGAACGTCTCTCCACTTGCTCAGTTCTGAGAGATAAGTGTGTGTGAAAGCCGTCCTTCACCTAGCTTGTTGGGAACACAAAGTTTCTTTTCAGTTGCAAACTCCATTCCATACATATATATGGGGAGGTACAAGCTCCAACTCGGTTTGACAGTGAAAACTGCAGGAACTTCAAACCGGCACTAGGAAACAGACTGAGGAAGCAGAGAAAAAGTGTCTCCTGCAACCCGTTCCCATGGTGCTAGATGAACGAACGTCTCTCCACTTGCTCAGTTCTGAGAGATATGTGCGTGTGAAAGCCGTCCTTCACCTAGCTTTTTGGGAACACAAAGTTTCTTTTCAGTTGCAAACTCCATTCCATACATATATATGGGGAGGTACAAGCTCCAACTCGGTTTGACAGTGAAAACTGCAGGAACTTCAAACCGGCACTAGGAAACAGACTGAGAAAGCAGAGAAAAAGTGTCTCCTGCAACCCGTTCCCTTGGTGCTAGATGAACGAACGTCTCTCCACTTGCTCTGTTCTGAGAGTTAAGGGTGTGTGAAAGCTGTCCTTCACCTAGCTTGTTGGGAACACAAAGTTTCTTTTTAGTTGCAAACTCCATTCCATACATATATATGGGGAGGTACAAGCTCCAACTCGGTTTTACAGTGAAAACTGCAGGAACTTCAAACCGGCACTAGGAAACAGACTGAGGAAGCAGAGAAAAAGTGTCTCCTGCAACCAGTTCCCTTGGTGCTACATGAAAGAACGTCTCTCCACTTGCTCAGTTTTGAGAGATAAGTGTGTGTGAAAGCCGTCCTTCACCTTGCTTGTTGTGAACACAAAGTTTCTTTTCAGTTGCAAACTCCATTCCATACATATATATGGGGAGGTACAAACTCCAACTCGGTTTTACAGTGAAAACTGCAGGAACTTCAAACCGGCACTAGGAAACAGACTGAGGAAGCAGAGAAAAAGTGTCTCCTGTAACCCGTTCCCTTGGTGCTACATGAAAGAACGTCTCTCCACTTCCTCAGTTCTGAGAGACAAGTGTGTGTGAAAGCCGTCCCTCAACTAGCTTGTTGGGAACACAAAGTTTCTTTTCAGTTGCAAACTCCATTCCATACATATATATGGGGAGGTACTAGCTCCAACTCGGTTTGACAGTGAAAACTGCAGGAACTTCAAACCGGCACTAGGAAACAGACTGAGAAAGCAGAGAAAAAGTGTCTCCTGCAACCCGTTCCCTTGGTGCTAGATGAACGAAAGTCTCTCCACTTGCTCAGTTCTGAGAGATAAGTGTGTGTGAAAGCCGTACTTCACCTTGCTTGTTGGGAACACAAAGTTTCTTTTCAGTTGCAAACTCCATTCCATACATATATATGGGGAGGTAGAAGCTCCAACTCTGTTTTACACTGAAAACTGCAGGAACTTCAAACCGGCACTAGGAAACAGACTGAGAAAGCAGAGAAAAAGTGTCTCCTGCAACCCGTTCCCTTGGTGCTACATGAACGAACGTCTCTCCACTTGCTCAGTTCTGAGAGATAAGTGTGTGTGAAAGCCGTCCTTCACCTAGCTTGTTCGGAACACAAAGTTTCTTTTCATTTTCAAACTCCATTCCATACATATATATGGGGAGGTACTAGCTCCAACTCGGTTTGACAGTGTAAACTGCAGGAACTTCAAACCGGCACTAGGAAACAGACTGAGAAAGCAGAGAAAAAGTGTCTCCTGCAACCCGTTCCCTTGGTGCTAGATGAACGAACGTCTCTCCACTTGCTCAGTTCTGAGAGATAAGTGTGTGTGAAAGCCGTCCTTCACCTAGCTTGTTGGGAACACAAAGTTTCTTTTCAGTTGCAAACTCCATTCCATACATATATATGGGGAGGTACTAGCTCCAACTCGGTTTGACAGTGAAAACTGCAGGAACTTCAAACCGGCACTAGGAAACAGACTGAGAAAGCAGAGAAAAAGTGTCTCCTGCAACCCGTTCCCTTGGTGCTAGATGAACGAACGTCTCTCCACTTGCTCTGTTCTGAGAGATAAGTGTGTGTGAAAGCCGTCCTTCAACTAGCTTGTTGGGAACACAAAGTTTCTTTTCAGTTGCAAACTCCATTCCATACATATATATGGGGAGGTAGAAGCTCCAACTCGGTTTTACAGTGAAAACTGCAGGAACTTCAAACCGGCACTAGGAAACAGACTGAGAAAGCAGAGAAAAAGAGTCCCCTGCAACCCGTTCCCTTGGTGCTAGATGAACGAACGTCTCTCCACTTGCTCAGTTCTGAGAGATAAGTGTGTGTGAAAGCCGTCCTTCACCTAGCTTGTTGGGAACACAAAGTTTCTTTTCAGTTGCAAACTCCATTCCATACATATATATGGGGAGGTACAAGCTCCAACTCGGTTTTACAGTGAAAACTGCAGGAAATTCAAACCGGCACTAGGAAACAGACTGAGGAAGCAGAGAAAAAGTGTCTCCTGCAACCCGTTCCCTTGGTGCTAGATGAACGAACGTCTCTCCACTTGCTCAGTTCTGAGAGATATGTGCGTGTGAAAGCCGTCCTTCACCTAGCTTTTTGGGAACACAAAGTTTCTTTTCAGTTGCAAACTCCATTCCATACATATATATTGGGAGGTACTAGCTCCAACTCGGTTTGACAGTGAAAACTGCAGGAACTTCAAACCGGCACTAGGAAACAGACTGAGAAAGCAGAGAAAAAGTGTCTCCTGCAACGCGTTCCCTTGGTGCTAGATGAACGAACGTCTCTCCACTTGCTCTGTTCTGAGAGTTAAGTGTGTGTGAAAGCCGTCCTTCACCTAGCTTGTTGGGAACACAAAGTTTCTTTTCAGTTGCAAACTCCATTCCATACATATATATGGGGAGGTAGAAGCTCCAACTCGGATTTACAGTGAAAACTGCAGAATCTTCAAACCGGCACTAGGAAACAGACTGAGAAAGCAGAGAAAAAGTGTCTCCTGCAACCCGTTCCCTTGGTGCTAGATGAACGAACGTCTCTCCACTTGCTCAGTTCTGAGAGATAAGTGTGTGTGAAAGCCGTCCTTCACCTAGCTTGTTGGGAACACAAAGTTTCTTTTTAGTTGCAAACTCCATTCCATACATATATATGGGGAGGTACAAGCTCCAACTCGGTTTTACAGTGAAAACTGCAGGAACTTCAAACCGGCACTAGGAAACAGACTGAGGAAGCAGAGAAAAAGTGTCTCCTGCAACCCGTTCCCTTGGTGCTACATGAAAGAACGTCTCTCCACTTGCTCAGTTCTGAGAGATAAGTGTGTGTGAAAGCCGTCCTTCACATTGCTTGTTGGGAACACAAAGTTTCTTTTCAGTTGCAAACTCCATTCCATACATATATATGGGGAGGTAGAAGCTCCAACTCTGTTTTACAGTGAAAACTGCAGGAACTTCAAACCGGCACTAGGAAGCAGACTGAGAAAGCAGAGAAAAAGTGTCTCCTGCAACGCGTTCCCTTGGTGCTAGATGAACGAACGTCTCTCCACTTGCTCTGTTCTGAGAGTTAAGTGTGTGTGAAAGCCGTCCTTCACCTAGCTTGTTGGGAACACAAAGTTTCTTTTCAGTTGCAAACTCCATTCCATACATATATATGGGGAGGTAGAAGCTCCAACTCGGATTTACAGTGAAAACTGCAGGAACTTCAAACCGGCACTAGGAAACAGACTGAGAAAGCAGAGAAAAAGTGTCTCCTGCAACCCGTTCCCTTGGTGCTAGATGAACGAACGTCTCTCCACTTGCTCAGTTCTGAGAGATAAGTGTGTGTGAAAGCCGTCCTTCACCTAGCTTGTTGGGAACACAAATTTTCTTTTTAGTTTCAAACTCCATTCCATACATATATATGGGGAGGTACAAGCTCCAACTCGGTTTGACAGTGAAAACTGCAGGAACTTCAAACCGGCACTAGGAAACAGACTGAGGAAGCAGAGAAAAAGTGTCTCCTGCAACCCGTTCCCTTGGTGCTACATGAAAGAACGTCTCTCCACTTGCTCAGTTTTGAGAGATAAGTGTGTGTGAAAGCCGTCCTTCACCTTGCTTGTTGGGAACACAAAGTTTCTTTTCAGTTGCAAACTCCATTCCATACATATATATGGGGAGGTAGAAGCTCCAACTCTGTTTTACAGTGAAAACTGCAGGAACTTCAAACCGGCACTAGGAAACAGACTGAGAAAGCAGAGAAAAAGTGTCTCCTGCAACCCGTTCCCTTGGTGCTACATGAACGAACGTCTCTCCACTTGCTCAGTTCTGAGAGATAAGTGTGTGTGAAAGCCGTCCTTCACCTAGCTTGTTCGGAACACAAAGTTTCTTTTCAGTTGCAAACTCCATTCCATACATATATATGGGGAGGTACTAGCTCCAACTAGTTTTGACAGTGTAAACTGCAGGAACTTCAAACCGGCACTAGGAAACAGACTGAGAAAGCAGAGAAAAAGTGTCTCCTGCAACCCGTTCCCTTGGTGCTAGATGAACGAACGTCTCTCCACTTGCTCAGTTCTGAGAGATAAGTGTGTGTGAAAGCCGTCCTTCACCTAGCTTGTTGGGAACACAAAGTTTCTTTTCAGTTGCAAACTCCATTCCATACATATATATGGGGAGGTACTAGCTCCAACTCGGTTTGACAGTGAAAACTGCAGGAACTTCAAACCGGCACTAGGAAACAGACTGAGAAAGCAGAGAAAAAGTGTCTCCTGCAACCCGTTCCATTGGTGCTAGATGAACGAACGTCTCTCCACTTGCTCAGTTCTGAGAGATAAGTGTGTGTGAAAGCCGTCCTTCACCTAGCTTGTTGGGAACACAAAGTTTCTTTTCAGTTGCAAACTCTATTCCATACATATATATGGGGAGGTACAAGCTCCAACTCGGTTTTACAGTGAAAACTGCAGGAACTTCTAACCGGCACTAGGAAACAGACTGAGAAAGCAGAGAAAAGTGTCTCCTGCAACCCGTTCCCTTGGTGCTAGAGGAACGAACGTCTCTCCACTTGCACTGTTCTGAGAGATAAGTGTGTGTGAAAGCCGTCCTTCACCTAGCTTGTTGGGAACACAGAGTTTCTTTTCAGTTGCAAACTCCATTCCATACATATATATGGGGAGGTACTAGCTCCAACTAGTTTTGACAGTGTAAACTGCAGGAACTTCAAACCGGCACTAGGAAACAGACTGAGAAAGCAGAGAAAAAGTGTCTCCTGCAACCCGTTCCCTTGGTGCTAGATGAACGAACGTCTCTCCACTTGCTCAGTTCTGAGAGATAAGTGTGTGTGAAAGCCGTCCTTCACCTAGCTTGTTGGGAACACAAAGTTTCTTTTCAGTTGCAAACTCCATTCCATACATATATATGGGGAGGTACTAGCTCCAACTCGGTTTGACAGTGAAAACTGCAGGAACTTCAAACCGGCACTAGGAAACAGACTGAGAAAGCAGAGAAAAAGTGTCTCCTGCAACCCGTTCCATTGGTGCTAGATGAACGAACGTCTCTCCACTTGCTCTGATCTGAGAGATAAGTGTGTTTGAAAGCCGTCCTTCAACTAGCTTGTTGGGAACACAAAGTTTCTTTTCAGTTGCAAACTCCATTCCATACATATATATGGGGAGGTAGAAGCTCCAACTCGATTTTACAGTGAAAACTGCAGGAAATTCAAACCGGCACTAGGAAACAGACTGAGAAAGCAGAGAAAAAGAGTCCCCTGCAACCCGTTCCCTTTTTGCTAGATGAACGAACGTCTCTCCACTTGCTCAGTTCTGAGAGATAAGTGTGTGTGAAAGCCGTCCTTCACCTAGCTTGTTGGGAACACAAAGTTTCTTTTCAGTTGCAAACTCCATTCCATACATATATATGGGGAGGTACAAGCTCCAACTCGCTTTTACTGTGAAAACTGCAGGAACTTCAAACCGGCACTAGGAAACAGACTGAGAAAGCAGAGAAAAAGTGTCTCCTGCAAACCTTTCCCTTGGTGCTAGATGAACGAACGTCTCTCCACTTGCTCAGTTCTGAGAGATAAGTGTGTTTGAAAGCCGTCCCTCAACTAGCTTGTTGGGAACACAAAGTTTCTTTTCAGTTGCAAACTCCATTCCATACATATATATGGGGAGGTACTAGCTCCAACTCTGTTTGACAGTGAAAACTGCAGGAACTTCAAACCGGAACTAGGAAACAGACTGAGAATGCAGAGAAAAAGTGTCTCCTGCAACCCGTTCCCTTGGTGCTAGATGAACGAACGTCTCTCCACTTGCTCTGTTCTCAGAGATAAGTGTGTGTGAAAGCCGTACTTCACCTAGCTTGTTGGGAACACAAAGTTTCTTTTCAGTTGCAAACTCCATTCCATACATATATATGGGGAGGTAGAAGCTCCAACTCGGTTTGACAGTGAAAACTGCAGGAACTTCAAACCGGCACTAGGAAACAGACTGAGAAATCACAGAAAAAGTGTCCCCTGCAACCCGTTCCCTTGGTGCTAGATGAATGAACGTCTCTCCACTTGCTCAGTTCTGAGAGATAAGTGTGTGTGAAAGCCGTCCTTCACCTAGCTTGTTGGGAACACAAAGTTTCTTTTCAGTTGCAAACTCTATTCCATACATATATATGGGGAGGTACAAGCTCCAACTCGGTTTTACAGTGAAAACTGCAGGAACTTCAAACCGGCACTAGGAAACAGACTGAGAAAGCAGAGAAAAATGTCTCCTGCAACCCGTTCCCTTGGTGCTAGAGGAACGAACGTCTCTCCACTTGCACTGTTCTGAGAGATAAGTGTGTGTGAAAGCCGTCCTTCACCTAGCTTGTTGGGAACACAGAGTTTCTTTTCAGTTGCAAACTCCATTCCATACATATATATGGGGAGGTACTAGCTCCAACTAGTTTTGACAGTGTAAACTGCAGGAACTTCAAACCGGCACTAGGAAACAGACTGAGAAAGCAGAGAAAAAGTGTCTCCTGCAACCCGTTCCCTTGGTGCTAGATGAACGAACGTCTCTCCACTTGCTCAGTTCTGAGAGATAAGTGTGTGTGAAAGCCGTAATTCACCTAGCTTGTTGGGAACACAAAGTTTCTTTTCAGTTGCAAACTCCATTCCATACATATATATGGGGAGGTACTAGCTCCAACTCGGTTTGACAGTGAAAACTGCAGGAACTTCAAACCGGCACTAGGAAACAGACTGAGAAAGCAGAGAAAAAGTGTCTCCTGCAACCCGTTCCATTGGTGCTAGATGAACGAACGTCTCTCCACTTGCTCTGATCTGAGAGATAAGTGTGTTTGAAAGCCGTCCTTCAACTAGCTTGTTGGGAACACAAAGTTTCTTTTCAGTTGCAAACTCCATTCCATACATATATATGGGGAGGTAGAAGCTCCAACTCGATTTTACAGTGAAAACTGCAGGAAATTCAAACCGGCACTAGGAAACAGACTGAGAAAGCAGAGAAAAAGAGTCCCCTGCAACCCGTTCCCTTGGTGCTAGATGAACGAACGTCTCTCCACTTGCTCAGTTCTGAGAGATAAGTGTGTGTGAAAGCCGTCCTTCACCTAGCTTGTTGGGAACACAAAGTTTCTTTTCAGTTGCAAACTCCATTCCATACATATATATGGGGAGGTACAAGCTCCAACTCGCTTTTACTGTGAAAACTGCAGGAACTTCAAACCGGCACTAGGAAACAGACTGAGAAAGCAGAGAAAAAGTGTCTCCTGCAAACCTTTCCCTTGGTGCTAGATGAACGAACGTCTCTCCACTTGCTCAGTTCTGAGAGATAAGTGTGTGTGAAAGCCGTCCCTCAACTAGCTTGTTGGGAACACAAAGTTTCTTTTCAGTTGCAAACTCCATTCCATACATATATATGGGGAGGTACTAGCTCCAACTCTGTTTGACAGTGAAAACTGCAGGAACTTCAAACCGGAACTAGGAAACAGACTGAGAATGCAGAGAAAAAGTGTCTCCTGCAACCCGTTCCCTTGGTGCTAGATGAACGAACGTCTCTCCACTTGCTCTGTTCTCAGAGATAAGTGTGTGTGAAAGCCGTACTTCACCTAGCTTGTTGGGAACACAAAGTTTCTTTTCAGTTGCAAACTCCATTCCATACATATATATGGGGAGGTAGAAGCTCCAACTCGGTTTGACAGTGAAAACTGCAGGAACTTCAAACCGGCACTAGGAAACAGACTGAGAAATCACAGAAAAAGTGTCCCCTGCAACCCGTTCCCTTGGTGCTAGATGAACGAACGTCTCTCCACTTGCTCAGTTCTGAGAGATAAGTGTGTATGAAAGCCGTCCTTCACCAAGCTTGTTGGGAACACAAAGTTTCTTTTCAGTTGCAAACTCCATTCCATACATATATATGGGGAGGTACAAGCTCCAACTCGGTTTTACAGTGAAAACTGCAGGAACTTCAAACCGGCACTAGGAAACAGACTGAGGAAGCAGAGAAAAAGTGTCTCCTGCAACCCGTTCCCTTGGTGCTAGATGAACGAACGTCTCTCCACTTGCTCAGTTCTGAGAGATAAGTGTGTGTGAAAGCCGTCCTTCACCTAGCTTGTTCGGAACACAAAGTTTCTTTTCAGTTGCAAACTCCATTCCATACATATATATGGGGAGGTACTAGCTCCAACTCGGTTTGACAGTGAAAACTGCAGGAACTTCAAATCGGCACTAGGAAACAGACTGAGAAAGCAGAGAAAAAGTGTCTCCTGCAACCCGTTCCCTTGGTGCTAGATGAACGAACGTCTCTCCACTTGCTCTTTTCTCAGAGATAAGTGTGTGTGAAAGCCGTCTTACACCTAGCTTGTTGGGAACACAAAGTTTCTTTTCAGTTGCAAACTCCATTCCATACATATATATGGGGAGGTAGAAGCTCCAACTCGGTTTTACAGTGAAAACTGCAGGAACTTCAAACCGGCACTAGGAAAAAGACTGAGAAAGCAGAGAAAAAGTGTCTCCTGCAACCCGTTCCCTTGGTGCTAGATGAACGAACGTCTCTCCACTTGCTCAGTTCTGAGAGATAAGTGTGTGTGAAAGCCGTCCTTCACCTAGCTTGTTGGGAACACAAAGTTTCTTTTCAGTTGCAAACTCGATTCCATATATATATATGCGGAGGTACTGCTCCAACTCGATTTGACAGTGAAAACTGCAGGAACTTCAAACCGGCACTAGGAAACAGACTGAGAATGCAGAGAAAAAGTGTCTCCTGCAACCCGTTCCCTTGGTGCTATATGAACGAATGTCTCTCCACTTGCTCAGTTCTGAGAGATAAGTGTGTGTGAAAGCCGTCCTTCACCTAGCTTGTTGGGAACACAAAGTTTCTTTTCAGTTGCAAACTCCATTCCATACATATATAAGGGGAGGTTCGAGCTCCAACTCGGTTTGACAGTGAAAACTGCAGGAACTTCAAACCGGCACTAGGAAACAGACTGAGAAAGCAGAGAAAAAGTGTCTCCTGCAACCCGTTCCCTTGGTGCTAGATGAACGAACGTCTCTCCACTTGCTCAGTTCTGAGAGATAAGTGTGTGTGAAAGCCGACCTTCACCTAGCTTGTTGGGAACACAAAGTTTCTTTTCAGTTGCAAACTCCATTCCATACATATATATGGGGAGGTAGTATCTCCAACTCGGTTTTACAGTGAAAACTGCAGGAACTTCAAACCGGCACTAGGAATCAGACTGAGAAAGCAGAGAAAAAGTGTCTCCTGCAACCCGTTCCCTTGGAGCTAGATGAACGAAAGTCTCTCCACTTGCTCATTTCTGAGAGATAAGTGTGTGTGAAAGACTTCCTTCATATATCTTGTTGGGAACACATAGTTTCTTTTCAGTTGCTAACTCCACTCCATACATATAAATGGGGACGAACTAGCTCCAACTCGTTTTGACAGTGAAAACTGCAGGAACTTCAAACCGGCACTAGGAAACAGACTGAGAAAACAGAGAAAAAGTGTCTCCTGCAACCCGTTCCCTTGGTGCTAGATAAACGAACGTCTCTCCACTTGCTCAGTTCTGAGAGATAAGTGTGTGTGAAAGCCGTACTTCACCTAGCTTGTTGGGAACACAAAGTTTCTTTTCAGTTGCAAACTCCATTCCATACATATATATGGGGAGGTACTAGCTCCAACTCGGTTTGACAGTGAAAACTGCAGGAACTTCAAACCGGCACTAGGAAACAGACTGAGAAAGCAGAGAAAAAGTGTCTCCTGCAACCCGTTCCCTTGGTGCTAGATGAACGAACGTCTCTCCACTTGCTCAGTTCTGAGAGATAAGTGTGTGTGAAAGCCGTCCTTCACCTAGCTTGTTGGGAACACAAAGTTTCTTTTCAGTTGCAAACTCCATTCCATACATATATATGGGGAGGTACTAGCTCCAACTCGGTTTGACAGTGAAAACTGCAGGAACTTCAAACCGGCACTAGGAAACAGACTGAGAAAGCAGAGAAAAAGTGTCTCCTGCAACCCGTTCCATTGGTGCTAGATGAACGAACGTCTCTCCACTTGCTCTGATCTGAGAGATAAGTGTGTTTGAAAGCCGTCCTTCAACTAGCTTGTTGGGAACACAAAGTTTCTTTTCAGTTGCAAACTCCATTCCATACATATATATGGGGAGGTACTAGCTCCAACTCGGTTTGACAGTGAAAACTGCAGGAACTTCAAACCGGCACTAGGAAACTGACTGAGAAAGCAGAGAAAAAGTGTCTCCTGCAACCCGTTCCCTTGGTGCTAGATGAACGAACGTCTCTCCACTTGCTCAGTTCTGAGAGATAAGTGTGTGTGAAAGCCGTCCTTCACCTAGCTTGTTGGGAACACAAAGTTTCTTTTCAGTTGCAAACTCCATTCCATACATATATATGGGGAGGTACTAACTCCAACTCTGTTTTAAAGTGAAAACTGCAGGAACTTCAAACCGGCACTAGGTAACAGACTGAGAAAGCCGAGAAAAAGCGTCTCCTGCAACCCGTTCCCTTGGTGCTAGATGAACGAAAGTCTCTCCACTTGCTCAGTTCTGAGAGATAAGTGTGTGTGAAAGCCGTCCTTCACCTAGCTTGTTGGGAACACAAAGTTTCTTTTCAGTTGCAAACTCCATTCCATACATATATATGGGGAGGTACAAGCTCCAACTCGGTTTGACAGTGAAAAATGCAGGAACATCAAACCGGCACTAGGAAACAGACTGAGAAAGCAGAGAAAAAGTGTCTCCTGCAACCCGTTCCCTTGGTGCTAGATGAACGAACGTCTCTACACTTGCTCAGTTCTGAGAGATAAGTGTGTGTGAAAGCCGTCCTTCACCTAGCTTGTTGGGAACACAAAGTTTCTTTTCAGTTGCAAACTCCATTCCATACATATATATGGGGAGGTACAAGCTCCAACTCGGTTTGACAGTGAAAACTGCAGGAACTTCAAACCGGCACTAGGAAACAGACTGAGAAAGCAGAGAAAAAGTGTCCCCTGCAACCCGTTCCCTTGGTGCTACATGAACGAACGTCTCTCCACTTGCTCAGTTCTGAGAGATAAGTGTGTGTGAAAGCCGTCCTTCACCAAGCTTGTTGGGAACACAAAGTTTCTTTTCAGTTGCAAACTCCATTCCATACAATTATATGGGGAGGTAATAGCTCCAACTCGGTTTTACAGTGAAAACTGCAGGAACTTCAAACCGGCACTAGGAAACAGACTGAGAAAGCAGAGAAAAAGTGTCTCCTGCAACCCGTTCCCTTGGTGCTAGATGAACGAACGTCTCTCCACTTGCTCAGTTCTGAGAGATAAGTGTGTGTGAAAGCCATCCTTCACCTAGCTTGTTGGGAACACAAAGTTTCTTTTCAGTTGCAAACTCCATTCCATACATATATATGGGGAGGTACAAGCTCCAACTCGGTTTGACAGTGAAAACTGCAGGAACTTCAAACCGGCACTAGGAAACAGACTGAGAAAGCAGAGAAAAAGTGTCTCCTGCAACCCGTTCCCTTGGTGCTAGATGAACGAACGTCTCTCCACTTGCTCAGTTCTGAGAGATAAGTGTGTGTGAAAGCCGTCCTTCACCTAGCTTGTTGGGAACACAAAGTTTCTTTTCAGTTGCAAACTCCATTCCATACATATATATGAGGAGGTACTAGCTCCAACTCCTTTTGACAGTGAAAACTGCAGGAACTTCAAACCGGCACTAGGAAACAGATTGAGAAAGCTGACAGAAAGTGTCTCCTGCAACCCATTCCCTTGGTGCTAGATGAACGAACTTCTCTCCACTTGCTCAGTTCTGAGAGATAAGTGTGTGTGAAAGCCGTCCTTCACCTAGCTTGTTGGGAACACAAAGTTTATTTTCAGTTGCAAACTCCATTCCATACATATATATGGGGAGGTAGAAGCTCCAACTCGGTTTTACAGTGAAAACTGCTGGAACTTCAAACCGGCACTAGGTAACAGACTGAGAAAGCAGAGAAAAAGTGTCTCCTGCAACCCGTTCCCTTGGTGCTAGATGAACGAACGTCTCTCAACTTGCTCAGTTATGAGAGAAAATTATGTGTGAAAGCCGTCCTTCACCTAGCTTGTTGGGAACACAAAGTTTCTTTTCAGTTGCAAACTCCATTCCATACATATATATGGGGAGGTACTAGCTCCAACTCCGTTTGACAGTAAAAACTGCAGGAACTTCAAACCGGCAATAGGAAACAGATTGAGAAAGCTGACAAAATGTATCTCCTGCAACCCGTTCCCTTGGTGCTAGATGAACGAACGTCTCTCCACTTGCTCAGTTCTGAGAGATAAGTGTGTGTGAAAGCCGTCCTTCACCTAGCTTGTTGGGAACACAAAGTTTCTTTTCAGTTGCAAACTCCATTCCATACATATATATGGGGAGGTACTAGCTCCAACTCGGTTTTACAGTGAAAACTGCAGGAACTTCAAACCGGCACTAGGTAACAGACTGAGAAAGCCGAGAAAAAGCGTCTCCTGCAACCCGTTCCCTTGGTGCTAGATGAACGAAAGTCTCTCCACTTGCTCAGTTCTGAGAGATAAGTGTGTGTGAAAGCCGTCCTTCACCTAGCTTGTTGGGAACACAAAGTTTCTTTTCAGTTGCAAACTCCATTCCATACATATATATGGGGAGGTACAAGCTCCAACTCGGTTTGACAGTGAAAACTGCAGGAACTTCAAACCGGCACTAGGAAACAGACTGAGAAAGCAGAGAAAAAGTGTCTCCTGCAACCCGTTCCCTTGGTGCTAGATGAACGAAAGTCTCTCCACTTGCTCAGTTCTGAGAGATAAGTGTGTGTGAAAGCCGTCCTTCACCTAGCTTGTTGGGAACACAAAGTTTCTTTTCAGTTGCAAACTCCATTCCATACAATTATATGGGGAGGTAATAGCTCCAACTCGGTTTTACAGTGAAAACTGCAGGAACTTCAAACCGGCACTAGGAAACAGACTGAGAAAGCAGAGAAAAAGTGTCTCCTGCAACCCGTTCCCTTGGTGCTAGATGAACGAACGTCTCTCCACTTGCTCAGTTCTGAGAGATAAATGTGTGTGAAAGCCGTCCTTCACCTAGCTTGTTGGGAACACAAAGTTTCTTTTCAGTTGCAAACTCCATTCCATACATATATATGGGGAGGTACAAGCTCCAACTCGGTTTGACAGTGAAAACTGCAGGAACTTCAAACCGGCACTAGGAAACAGACTGAGAAAGCAGAGAAAAAGTGTCTCCTGCAACCCGTTCCCTTGGTGCTAGATGAACGAACGTCTCTCCACTTGCTCAGTTCTGAGAGATAAGTGTGTGTGAAAGCCGTCCTTCACCTAGCTTGTTGGGAACACAAAGTTTCTTTTCAGTTGCAAACTCCATTCCATACATATATATGAGGAGGTACTAGCTCCAACTCCTTTTGACAGTGAAAACTGCAGGAACTTCAAACCGGCACTAGGAAACAGATTGAGAAAGCTGACAGAAAGTGTCTCCTGCAACCCGTTCCCTTGGTGCTAGATGAACGAACTTCTCTCCACTTGCTCAGTTCTGAGAGATAAGTGTGTGTGAAAGCCGTCCTTCACCTAGCTTGTTGGGAACACAAAGTTTATTTTCAGTTGCAAACTCCATTCCATACATATATATGGGGAGGTAGAAGCTCCAACTCGGTTTTACAGTGAAAACTGCTGGAACTTCAAACCGGCACTAGGTAACAGACTGAGAAAGCAGAGAAAAAGTGTCTCCTGCAACCCGTTCCCTTGGTGCTAGATGAACGAACGTCTCTCAACTTGCTCAGTTATGAGAGAAAATTATGTGTGAAAGCCGTCCTTCACCTAGCTTGTTGGGAACACAAAGTTTCTTTTCAGTTGCAAACTCCATTCCATACATATATATGGGGAGGTACTAGCTCCAACTCCGTTTGACAGTAAAAACTGCAGGAACTTCAAACCGGCAATAGGAAACAGATTGAGAAAGCTGACAAAATGTATCTCCTGCAACCCGTTCCCTTGGTGCTAGATGAACGAACGTCTCTCCACTTGCTCACTTCTGAGAGATAAGTGTGTGTGAAAGCCGTCCTTCACCTAGCTTGTTGGGAACACAAAGTTTCTTTTCAGTTGCAAACTCCATTCCATACATATATATGGGGAGGTACCATCTCCAACTCGGTTTTACAGTGAAAACTGCAGGAACTTCAAACCGTCACTAGGAAACAGACTGAGAAAGCAGAGAAAAAGTGTCTCCTGCAACCCGTTCCCTTGGAGCTAGATGAACGAACGTCTCTCCACTTGCTCAGTTCTGAGAGATATGTGTGTGTGAAAGCCGTCCTTCACCTAGCTTGTTGGGAACACAAAGTTTCTTTTCAGTTGCAAACTCCATTCCATACATATATATGGGGAGGTACAAGCTCCAACTCGGTTTGACAGTGAAAACTGCAGGAACTTCAAACCGGCACTAGGAAACAGACTGAGAAAGCAGAGAAAAAGTGTCCCCTGCAACCCGTTCCCTTGGTGCTACATGAACGAACGTCTCTCCACTTGCTCAGTTCTGAGAGATAAGTGTGTGTGAAAGCCGTCCTTCACCAAGCTTGTTGGGAACACAAAGTTTCTTTTCAGTTGCAAACTCCATTCCATACAATTATATGGGGAGGTAATAGCTCCAACTCGGTTTTACAGTGAAAACTGCAGGAACTTCAAACCGGCACTAGGAAACAGACTGAGAAAGCAGAGAAAAAGTGTCTCCTGCAACCCGTTCCCTTGGTGCTAGATGAACGAACGTCTCTCCACTTGCTCAGTTCTGAGAGATAAGTGTGTGTGAAAGCCGTCCTTTACCTAGCTTGTTGGGAACACAAAGTTTCTTTTCAGTTGCAAACTCCATTCCATACATATATATGGGGAGGTACAAGCTCCAACTCGGTTTGACAGTGAAAACTGCAGGAACTTCAAAACGGCACTAGGAAACAGACTGAGAAAGCAGAGAAAAAGTGTCTCCTGCAACCCGTTCCCTTGGTGCTAGATGAACGAACGTCTCTCCACTTGCTCAGTTCTGAGAGATAAGTGTGTGTGAAAGCCGTCCTTCACCTAGCTTGTTGGGAACACAAAGTTTCTTTTCAGTTGCAAACTCCATTCCATACATATATATGGGGAGGTACTAGCTCCAACTCCTTTTGACAGTGAAAACTGCAGGAACTTCAAACCGGCACTAGGAAACAGATTGAGAAAGCTGACAGAAAGTGTCTCCTGCAACCCGTTCCCTTGGTGCTAGATGAACGAACTTCTCTCCACTTGCTCAGTTCTGAGAGATAAGTGTGTGTGAAAGCCGTCCTTCACCTAGCTTGTTGGGAACACAAAGTTTATTTTCAGTTGCAAACTCCATTCCATACATATATATGGGGAGGTAGAAGCTCCAACTCGGTTTTACAGTGGAAACTGCTGGAACTTCAAACCGGCACTAGGTAACAGACTGAGAAAGCAGAGAAAAAGTGTCTCCTGCTACCCGTCCCCTTGGTGCTAGATGAACGAACGTCTCTCCACTTGCTCAGTTCTGAGAGATAGGTGCGTGTGAAAGCCGTCCTTCTCCTAGCTTTTTGGGAACACAAAGTTTCTTTTCAGTTGCAAACTCCATTCCATACATATATATGGGGAGGTACAAGCTCCAACTCGGTTTGACAGTGAAAACTGCAGGATCTTCAAACCGGCACTAGGAAACAGACTGAGAAAGCAGAGAAAAAGTGTCTCCTGCAACCCGTTCCTTTGGTGCTAGATGAACGAACGTCTCTCCACTTGCTCAGTTCTGAGAGATAAGAGTGTGTGAAAGCCGTACTTCACCTAGCTTGTTGGGAACACAAAGTTTCTTTTCAGTTGCAAACTCCATTCCATACATATATATGGGGAGGTAGAAGCTCCAACTCCGTTTTACAGTGAAAACTGCAGGAACTTCAAACCGGCACTAGGAAACAGACTGAGAAAGCAGAGAAAAAGTGTCTCCTGCAACCCGTTCCCTTGGTGCTAGATGAACGAACGTCTCTCAACTTGCTCAGTTATGAGAGAAAATTATGTGTGAAAGCCGTACTTCACCTAGCTTGTTGGGAACACAAAGTTTCTTTTCAGTTGCAAACTCCATTCCATACATATATATGGGGAGGTACAAGCTCCAACTCGTTTTTACAGTGAAAACTGCAGGAACTTCAAACCGGCACTAGGAAACAGACTGAGAAATCAGAGAAAAAGTGTCCCCTGCAACCCGTTCCCTTGGTGCTAGATGAACGAACGACTCTCCACTTGCTCAGTTCTGAGAGATATGTGTGTGTGAAAGCCGTCCTTCACCTAGCTTGTTGGGAACACAAAGTTTCTTTTCAGTTGCAAACTCCATTCCATACATATATATGGGGAGGTACAAGCTCCAACTCGGTTTGACAGTGAAAACTGCAGGAACTTCAAACCGGCACTAGGAAACAGACTGAGAAAGCAGAGAAAAAGTGTCCCCTGCAACCCGTTCCCTTGGTGCTACATGAACGAACGTCTCTCCACTTGCTCAGTTCTGAGAGATAAGTGTGTGTGAAAGCCGTCCTTCACCAAGCTTGTTGGGAACACAAAGTTTCTTTTCA
Organism: Camelus dromedarius; assembly: GCF_036321535.1. Classification (NCBI taxonomy): domain Eukaryota; kingdom Metazoa; phylum Chordata; class Mammalia; order Artiodactyla; family Camelidae; genus Camelus; species Camelus dromedarius. The sequence goes on from NW_026989840.1 coordinate 623,909, forward strand.
GTTGCAAACTCCATTCCATACAATTATATGGGGAGGTAATAGCTCCAACTCGGTTTTACAGTGAAAACTGCAGGAACTTCAAACCGGCACTAGGAAACAGACTGAGAAAGCAGAGAAAAAGTGTCTCCTGCAACCCGTTCCCTTGGTGCTAGATGAACGAACGTCTCTCCACTTGCTCAGTTCTGAGAGATAAGTGTGTGTGAAAGCCGTCCTTTACCTAGCTTGTTGGGAACACAAAGTTTCTTTTCAGTTGCAAACTCCATTCCATACATATATATGGGGAGGTACAAGCTCCAACTCGGTTTGACAGTGAAAACTGCAGGAACTTCAAAACGGCACTAGGAAACAGACTGAGAAAGCAGAGAAAAAGTGTCTCCTGCAACCCGTTCCCTTGGTGCTAGATGAACGAACGTCTCTCCACTTGCTCAGTTCTGAGAGATAAGTGTGTGTGAAAGCCGTCCTTCACCTAGCTTGTTGGGAACACAAAGTTTCTTTTCAGTTGCAAACTCCATTCCATACATATATATGGGGAGGTACTAGCTCCAACTCCTTTTGACAGTGAAAACTGCAGGAACTTCAAACCGGCACTAGGAAACAGATTGAGAAAGCTGACAGAAAGTGTCTCCTGCAACCCGTTCCCTTGGTGCTAGATGAACGAACTTCTCTCCACTTGCTCAGTTCTGAGAGATAAGTGTGTGTGAAAGCCGTCCTTCACCTAGCTTGTTGGGAACACAAAGTTTATTTTCAGTTGCAAACTCCATTCCATACATATATATGGGGAGGTAGAATCTCCAACTCGGTTTTACAGTGGAAACTGCTGGAACTTCAAACCGGCACTAGGTAACAGACTGAGAAAGCAGAGAAAAAGTGTCTCCTGCTACCCGTCCCCTTGGTGCTAGATGAACGAACGTCTCTCCACTTGCTCAGTTCTGAGAGATAGGTGCGTGTGAAAGCCGTCCTTCTCCTAGCTTTTTGGGAACACAAAGTTTCTTTTCAGTTGCAAACTCCATTCCATACATATATATGGGGAGGTACAAGCTCCAACTCGGTTTGACAGTGAAAACTGCAGGATCTTCAAACCGGCACTAGGAAACAGACTGAGAAAGCAGAGAAAAAGTGTCTCCTGCAACCCGTTCCTTTGGTGCTAGATGAACGAACGTCTCTCCACTTGCTCAGTTCTGAGAGATAAGAGTGTGTGAAAGCCGTACTTCACCTAGCTTGTTGGGAACACAAAGTTTCTTTTCAGTTGCAAACTCCATTCCATACATATATATGGGGAGGTAGAAGCTCCAACTCCGTTTTACAGTGAAAACTGCAGGAACTTCAAACCGGCACTAGGAAACAGACTGAGAAAGCAGAGAAAAAGTGTCTCCTGCAACCCGTTCCCTTGGTGCTAGATGAACGAACGTCTCTCAACTTGCTCAGTTATGAGAGAAAATTATGTGTGAAAGCCGTACTTCACCTAGCTTGTTGGGAACACAAAGTTTCTTTTCAGTTGCAAACTCCATTCCATACATATATATGGGGAGGTACAAGCTCCAACTCGTTTTTACAGTGAAAACTGCAGGAACTTCAAACCGGCACTAGGAAACAGACTGAGAAATCAGAGAAAAAGTGTCCCCTGCAACCCGTTCCCTTGGTGCTAGATGAACGAACGACTCTCCACTTGCTCAGTTCTGAGAGATATGTGTGTGTGAAAGCCGTCCTTCACCTAGCTTGTTGGGAACACAAAGTTTCTTTTCAGTTGCAAACTCCATTCCATACATATATATGGGGAGGTACAAGCTCCAACTCGGTTTGACAGTGAAAACTGCAGGAACTTCAAACCGGCACTAGGAAACAGACTGAGGAAGCTGAGAAAAAGTGTCTCCTGCAACACGTTCCCTTGGTGCTAGATGAACGAACGTCTCTCCACTTGCTCAGTTCTGAGAGATAAGTGTGTGTGAAAGCCGTCCTTCACCTAGCTTGTTGGGAACACAAAGTTTCTTTTCAGTTGCAAACTCCATTCCATACATATATATGGGGAGGTACAAGCTCCAACTCGGTTTGACAGTGAAAACTGCAGGAACTTCAAACCGGCACTAGGAAACAGACTGAGGAAACAGAGAAAAAGTGTCTCCTGCAACCCGTTCCCTTGGTGCTAGATGAACGAACGTCTCTCCACTTGCTCAGTTCTGAGAGATATGTGCGTGTGAAAGCCGTCCTTCACCTAGCTTGTTGGGAACACAAAGTTTCTTTTCAGTTGCAAACTCCATTCCATACATATATATGGGGAGGTACAAGCTCCAACTCGGTTTGACAGTGAAAACTGCAGGAACTTCAAACCGGCACTAGGAAACAGACTGAGAAAGCAGAGAAAAAGTGTCTCCTGCAACCCATTCCCTTGGTGCTAGATGAACGAACGTCTCTCCACTTGCTCAGTTCTGAGAGATAAGTGTGTGTGAAAGCCGTCCTTCAAATAGCTTGTTGGGAACACAAAGTTTCTTTTTAGTTGCAAACTCCATTCCATACATATATATGGGGAGGTACTAGCTCCAACTCCGTTTGACAGTAAAAACTGCAGGAACTTCAAACCGGCAATAGGAAACAGATTGAGAAAGCTGACAAAATGTATCTCCTGCAACACGTTCCCTTGGTGCTAGATGAACGAACGTCTCTCCACTTGCTCAGTTCTGAGAGATAAGTGTGTGTGAAAGCCGTCCTTCACCTAGCTTGTTGGGAACACAAAGTTTCTTTTCAGTTGCAAACTCCATTCCATACATATATATGGGGAGGTACAAGCTCCAACTCGGTTTGACAGTGAAAACTGCAGGAACTTCAAACCGGCACTAGGAAACAGACTGAGGAAACAGAGAAAAAGTGTCTCCTGCAACCCGTTCCCTTGGTGCTAGATGAACGAACGTCTCTCCACTTGCTCAGTTCTGAGAGATATGTGCGTGTGAAAGCCGTCCTTCACCTAGCTTGTTGGGAACACAAAGTTTCTTTTCAGTTGCAAACTCCATTCCATACATATATATGGGGAGGTACAAGCTCCAACTCGGTTTGACAGTGAAAACTGCAGGAACTTCAAACCGGCACTAGGAAACAGACTGAGAAAGCAGAGAAAAAGTGTCTCCTGCAACCCGTTCCCTTGGTGCTAGATGAACGAACGTCTCTCCACTTGCTCAGTTCTGAGAGATAAGTGTGTGTGAAAGCCGTCCTTCAAATAGCTTGTTGGGAACACAAAGTTTCTTTTTAGTTGCAAACTCCATTCCATACATATATATGGGGAGGTACTAGCTCCAACTCCGTTTGACAGTAAAAACTGCAGGAACTTCAAACCGGCAATAGGAAACAGATTGAGAAAGCTGACAAAATGTATCTCCTGCAACACGTTCCCTTGGTGCTAGATGAACGAACGTCTCTCCACTTGCTCAGTTCTGAGAGATAAGTGTGTGTGAAAGCCGTCCTTCACCTAGCTTGTTGGGAACACAAAGTTTCTTTTCAGTTGCAAACTCCATTCCATACATATATATGGGGAGGTACCATCTCCAACTCGGTTTTACAGTGAAAACTGCAGGAACTTCAAACCGTCACTAGGAAACAGACTGAGAAAGCAGAGAAAAAGTGTCTCCTGAAACCCGTTCCCTTGGTGCTAGATGAACGAACGTCTCTCCACTTGCTCAGTTCTGAGAGATATGTGTGTGTGAAAGCCGTCCTTCACCTAGCTTGTTGGGAACACAAAGTTTCTTTTCAGTTGCAAACTCCATTCCATACATATATATGGGGAGGTACAAGCTCCAACTCGGTTTGACAGTGAAAACTGCAGGAACTTCAAACCGGCACTAGGAAACAGACTGAGAAAGCAGAGAAAAAGTGTCTCCTGCAACCCGTTCCCTTGGTGCTAGATGAACGAACGTCTCTCCACTTGCTCAGTTCTGAGAGATAAGTGTGTGTGAAAGCCGTCCTTCACCAAGCTTGTTGGGAACACAAAGTTTCTTTTCAGTTGCAAACTCCATTCCATACAATTATATGGGGAGGTAATAGCTCCAACTCGGTTTTACAGTGAAAACTGCAGGAACTTCAAACCGGCACTAGGAAACAGACTGAGAAAGCAGAGAAAAAGTGTCTCCTGCAACCCGTTCCCTTGGTGCTAGATGAACGAACGTCTCTCCACTTGCTCAGTTCTGAGAGATAAGTGTGTGTGAAAGCCGTCCTTTACCTAGCTTGTTGGGAACACAAAGTTTCTTTTCAGTTGCAAACTCCATTCCATACATATATATGGGGAGGTACAAGCTCCAACTCGGTTTGACAGTGAAAACTGCAGGAACTTCAAACCGGCACTAGGAAACAGACTGAGAAAGCAGAGAAAAAGTGTCTCCTGCAACCCGTTCCCTTGGTGCTAGATGAACGAACGTCTCTCCACTTGCTCAGTTCTGAGAGATAAGTGTGTGTGAAAGCCGTCCTTCAACTAGCTTGTTGGGAACACAAAGTTTCTTTTCAGTTGCAAACTCCATTCCATACATATATATGGGGAGGTACTAGCTCCAACTCCTTTTGACAGTGAAAACTGCAGGAACTTCAAACCGGCACTAGGAAACAGATTGAGAAAGCTGACAGAAAGTGTCTCCTGCAACCCGTTCCCTTGGTGCTAGATGAACGAACTTCTCTCCACTTGCTCAGTTCTGAGAGATAAGTGTGTGTGAAAGCCGTCCTTCACCTAGCTTGTTGGGAACACAAAGTTTATTTTCAGTTGCAAACTCCATTCCATACATATATATGGGGAGGTAGAAGCTCCAACTCGGTTTTACAGTGGAAACTGCTGGAACTTCAAACCGGCACTAGGTAACAGACTGAGAAAGCAGAGAAAAAGTGTCTCCTGCTACCCGTCCCCTTTGTGCTAGATGAACGAACGTCTCTCCACTTGCTCAGTTCTGAGAGATAGGTGCGTGTGAAAGCCGTCCTTCTCCTAGCTTTTTGGGAACACAAAGTTTCTTTTCAGTTGCAAACTCCATTCCATACATATATATGGGGAGGTAAAAGCTCCAACTCGGTTTGACAGTGAAAACTGCAGGATCTTCAAACCGGCACTAGGAAACAGACTGAGAAAGCAGAGAAAAAGTGTCTCCTGCAACCCGTTCCTTTGGTGCTAGATGAACGAACGTCTCTCCACTTGCTCAGTTCTGAGAGATAAGAGTGTGTGAAAGCCGTACTTCACCTAGCTTGTTGGGAACACAAAGTTTCTTTTCAGTTGCAAACTCCATTCCATACATATATGTGGGGAGGTAGAAGCTCCAACTCCGTTTTACAGTGAAAACTGCAGGAACTTCAAACCGGCACTAGGAAACAGACTGTGAAAGCAGAGAAAAAGTGTCTCCTGCAACCCGTTCCCTTGGTGCTAGATGAACGAACGTCTCTCAACTTGCTCAGTTATGAGAGAAAATTATGTGTGAAAGCCGTACTTCACCTAGCTTGTTGGGAACACAAAGTTTCTTTTCAGTTGCAAACTCCATTCCATACATATATATGGGGAGGTACAAGCTCCAACTCGTTTTTACAGTGAAAACTGCAGGAACTTCAAACCGGCACTAGGAAACAGACTGAGAAATCAGAGAAAAAGTGTCCCCTGCAACCCGTTCCCTTGGTGCTAGATGAACGAACGACTCTCCACTTGCTCAGTTCTGAGAGATATGTGTGTGTGAAAGCCGTCCTTCACCTAGCTTGTTGGGAACACAAAGTTTCTTTTCAGTTGCAAACTCCATTCCATACATATATATGGGGAGGTACAAGCTCCAACTCGGTTTGCCAGTGAAAACTGCAGGAACTTCAAACCGGCACTAGGAAACAGACTGAGGAAGCTGAGAAAAAGTTTCTCCTGCAACACGTTCCCTTGGTGCTAGATGAACGAACGTCTCTCCACTTGCTCAGTTCTGAGAGATAAGTGTGTGTGAAAGCCGTCCTTCACCTAGCTTGTTGGGAACACAAAGTTTCTTTTCAGTTGCAAACTCCATTCCATACATATATATGGGGAGGTACAAGCTCCAACTCGGTTTTACAGTGAAAACTGCAGGAACTTCAAACCGGCACTAGGAAACAGACTGAGGAAACAGAGAAAAAGTGTCTCCTGCAACCCGTTCCCTTGGTGCTAGATGAACGAACGTCTCTCCACTTGCTCAGTTCTGAGAGATATGTGCGTGTGAAAGCCGTCCTTCACCTAGCTTGTTGGGAACACAAAGTTTCTTTTCAGTTGCAAACTCCATTCCATACATATATATGGGGAGGTACTAGCTCCAACTCGGTTTGACAGTGAAAACTGCAGGAACTTCAAACCGGCACTAGGAAACAGACTGAGAAAGCAGAGAAAAAGTGTCTCCTGCAACGCGTTCCCTTGGTGCTAGATGAACGAACGTCTCTCCACTTGCTCTGTTCTGAGAGTTAAGTGTGTGTGAAAGCCGTCCTTCACCTAGCTTGTTGGGAACACAAAGTTTCTTTTCAGTTGCAAACTCCATTCCATACATATATATGGGGAGGTAGAAGCTCCAACTCGGTTTTACAGTGAAAACTGCTGGAACTTCAAACCGGCACTAGGTAACAGACTGAGAAAGCAGAGAAAAAGTGTCTCCTGCTACCCGTCCCCTTGGTGCTAGATGAACGAACGTCTCTCCACTTGCTCAGTTCTGAGAGATAAGTGTGTGTGAAAGCCGTCCTTCACCTAGCTTGTTGGGAACACAAAGTTTCTTTTCAGTTGCAAACTCCATTCCATACATATATATGGGGAGGTAGAAGCTCCAACTCGGTTTTACAGTGAAAACTGCTGGAACTTCAAACCGGCACTAGGTAACAGACTCAGAAAGCAGAGAAAAAGTGTCTCCTGCTACACGTCCCCTTGGTGCTAGATGAACGAACGTCTCTCCACTTGCTCCGTTCTGAGAGATAGGTGCGTGTGAAAGCCGTCCTTCTCCTAGCTTTTTGGGAACACAAAGTTTCTTTTCAGTTGCAAACTCCATTCCATACATATATATGGGGAGGTACAAGCTCCAACTCGGTTTGACAGTGAAAACTGCAGGATCTTCAAACCGGCACTAGGAAACAGACTGAGAAAGCAGAGAAAAAGTGTCTCCAGCAACCCGTTCCTTTGGTGCTAGATGAACGAACGTCTCTCCACTTGCTCAGTTCTGAGAGATAAGAGTGTGTGAAAGCCGTACTTCACCTAGCTTGTTGGGAACACAAAGTTTCTTTTCAGTTGCAAACTCCATTCCATACATATATATGGGGAGGTACAAGCTCCAACTCGTTTTTACAGTGAAAACTGCAGGAACTTCAAACCGGCACTAGGAAACAGACTGAGAAATCAGAGAAAAAGTGTCCCCTGCAACCCGTTCCCTTGGTGCTAGATGAACGAACGACTCTCCACTTGCTCAGTTCTGAGAGATATGTGTGTGTGAAAGCCGTCCTTCACCTAGCTTGTTGGGAACACAAAGTTTCTTTTCAGTTGCAAACTCCATTCCATACATATATATGGGGAGGTACAAGCTCCAACTCGGTTTGCCAGTGAAAACTGCAGGAACTTCAAACCGGCACTAGGAAACAGACTGAGGAAGCTGAGAAAAAGTGTCTCCTGCAACACGTTCCCTTGGTGCTAGATGAACGAACGTCTCTCCACTTGCTCAGTTCTGAGAGATAAGTGTGTGTGAAAGCCGTCCTTCACCTAGCTTGTTGGGAACACAAAGTTTCTTTTCAGTTGCAAACTCCATTCCATACATATATACGGGGAGGTACAAGCTCCAACTCGGTTTTACAGTGAAAACAGCAGGAACTTCAAACCGGCACTAGGAAACAGACTGAGGAAACAGAGAAAAAGTGTCTCCTGCAACCCGTTCCCTTGGTGCTAGATGAACGAACGTCTCTCCACTTGCTCAGTTCTGAGAGATATGTGCGTGTGAAAGCCGTCCTTCACCTAGGTTTTTGGGAACACAAAGTTTCTTTTCAGTTGCAAACTCCATTCCATACATATATATGGGGAGGTACTAGCTCCAACTCGGTTTGACAGTGAAAACTGCAGGAACTTCAAACCGGCACTAGGAAACAGACTGAGAAAGCAGAGAAAAAGTGTCTCCTGCAACGCGTTCCCTTGGTGCTAGATGAACGAACGTCTCTCCACTTGCTCTGTTCTGAGAGTTAAGTGTGTGTGAAAGCCGTCCTTCACCTAGCTTGTTGGGAACACAAAGTTTCTTTTCAGTTGCAAACTCCATTCCATACATATATATGGGGAGGTAGAAGCTCCAACTCCGTTTTACAGTGAAAACTGCTGGAACTTCAAACCGGCACTAGGTAACAGACTGAGAAAGCAGAGAAAAAGTGTCTCCTGCTACCCGTCCCCTTGGTGCTAGATGAACGAACGTCTCTCCACTTGCTCAGTTCTGAGAGATAAGTGTGTGTGAAAGCCGTCCTTCACCTAGCTTGTTGGGAACACAAAGTTTCTTTTCAGTTGCAAACTCCATTCCATACATATATATGGGGAGGTAGAAGCTCCAACTCGGTTTTACAGTGAAAACTGCTGGAACTTCAAACCGGCACTAGGTAACAGACTGAGAAAGCAGAGAAAAAGTGTCTCCTGCTACCCGTCCCCTTGGTGCTAGATGAACGAACGTCTCTCCACTTGCTCAGTTCTGAGAGATAGGTGCGTGTGAAAGCCGTCCTTCTCCTAGCTTTTTGGGAACACAAAGTTTCTTTTTAGTTGCAAACTCCATTCCATACATATATATGGGGAGGTACAAGCTCCACCTCGGTTTGACAGTGAAAACTGCAGGATCTTCAAACCGGCACTAGGAAACAGACTGAGAAAGCAGAGAAAAAGTGTCTCCTGCAACCCGTTCCTTTGGTGCTAGATGAACGAACGTCTCTCCACTTGCTCAGTTCTGAGAGATAAGAGTGTGTGAAAGCCGTACTTCACCAAGCTTGTTGGGAACACAAAGTTTCTTTTCAGTTGCAAACTCCATTCCATACATATATATGGGGAGGTAGAAGCTCCAACTCCGTTTTACAGTGAAAACTGCAGGAACTTCAAACCGGCACTAGGAAACAGACTGAGAAAGCAGAGAAAAAGTGTCTCCTTCAACCCGTTCCCTTGGTGCTAGATGAACGAACGTCTCTCAACTTGCTCAGTTATGAGAGAAAATTATGTGTGAAAGCCGTCCTTCACCTAGCTTGTTGGGAACACAAAGTTTCTTTTCAGTTGCAAACTCCATTCCATACTTATATATGGGGAGGTACAAGCTCCAACTCGGTTTGCCAGTGAAAACTGCAGGAACTTCAAACCGGCACTAGGAAACAGACTGAGGAAGCTGAGAAAAAGTGTCTCCTGCAACACGTTCCCTTGGTGCTAGATGAACGAACGTCTCTCCACTTGCTCAGTTCTGAGAGATAAGTGTGTGTGAAAGCCGTCCTTCACCTAGCTTGTTGGGAACACAAAGTTTCTTTTCAGTTGCAAACTCCATTCCATACATATATATGGGGAGGTACAAGCTCCAACTCGGTTTTACAGTGAAAACTGCAGGAACTTCAAACCGGCACTAGGAAACAGACTGAGGAAACAGAGAAAAAGTGTCTCCTGCAACCCGTTCCCTTGGTGCTAGATGAACGAACGTCTCTCCACTTGCTCAGTTCTGAGAGATATGTGCGTGTGAAAGCCGTCCTTCACCTAGCTTTTTGGGAACACAAAGTTTCTTTTCAGTTGCAAACTCCATTCCATACATATATATGGGGAGGTACTAGCTCCAACTCGGTTTGACAGTGAAAACTGCAGGAACTTCAAACAGGCACTAGGAAACAGACTGAGAAAGCAGAGAAAAAGTGTCTCCTGCAACGCGTTCCCTTGGTGCTAGATGAACGAACGTCTCTCCACTTGCTCTGTTCTGAGAGTTAAGTGTGTGTGAAAGCCGTCCTTCACCTAGCTTGTTGGGAACACAAAGTTTCTTTTCAGTTGCAAACTCCATTCCATACATATATATGGGGAGGTAGAAGCTCCAACTCGGTTTTACAGTGAAAACTGCTGGAACTTCAAACCGGCACTAGGTAACAGACTGAGAAAGCAGAGAAAAAGTGTCTCCTGCTACCCGTCCCCTTGGTGCTAGATGAACGAACGTCTCTCCACTTGCTCAGTTCTGAGAGATAAGTGTGTGTGAAAGCCGTCCTTCACCTAGCTTGTTGGGAACACAAAGTTTCTTTTCAGTTGCAAACTCCATTCCATACATATATATGGGGAGGTAGAAGCTCCAACTCGGTTTTACAGTGAAAACTGCTGGAACTTCAAACCGGCACTAGGTAACAGACTGAGAAAGCAGAGAAAAAGTGTCTCCTGCTACCCGTCCCCTTGGTGCTAGATGAACGAACGTCTCTCCACTTGCTCAGTTCTGAGAGATAGGTGCGTGTGAAAGCCGTCCTTCTCCTAGCTTTTTGGGAACACAAAGTTTCTTTTCAGTTGCAAACTCCATTCCATACATATATATGGGGAGGTACAAGCTCCAACTCGGTTTGACAGTGAAAACTGCAGGATCTTCAAACCGGCACTAGGAAACAGACTGAGAAAGCAGAGAAAAAGTGTCTCCTGCAACCCGTTCCCTTGGTGCTAGATGAACGAACGTCTCTCCACTTGCTCAGTTCTGAGAGATAAGTGTGTGTGAAAGCCGTCCTTCACCTAGCTTGTTGGGAACACAAAGTTTCTTTTCAGTTGCAAACTCCATTCCATACATATATATGGGGAGGTACTAGCTCCAACTCGGTTTTACAGTGAAAACTGCAGGAACTTCAAACCGGCACTAGGAAACAGACTGAGAAAGCAGAGAAAAATTGTCTCCTGCAACCCGTTCCCTTGGTGCTAGATGAACGAACGTCTCTCCACTTGCTCAGTTCTGAGAGATAAGTGTGTGTGAAAGCCGTCCTTCACCTAGCTTGTTGGGAACACAAAGTTTCTTTTCAGTTGCAAACTCCATTCCATACATATATATGGGGAGGTACTAGCTCCAACTCGGTGTGACAGTGAAAACTGCAGGAACTTCAAACCGGCACTAGGAAACAGACTGAGAAAGCAGAGAAAAAGTGTATCCTGCAACCCGTTCCCTTGGTGCTAGATTAACGAAAGTCTCTCCACTTGCTCAGTTCTGAAATATAAGTGTGTGTGAAAGCCGTCCTTCACCTAGCTTGTTGGGAACACAAAGTTTCTTTCAGTTGCAAACTCCATTCCATACATATATATGGGGAGGTACTAGCTCCAACTCGGTTTGACAGTGAAAACTGCAGGAACTTCAAACCGGCACTAGGAAACAGACTGAGAAAGCAGAGAAAAAGTGTCTCCTGCAACCCGTTCCCTTGGTGCTAGATGAACGAACGTCTCTCCACTTGCTCAGTTCTGAGAGATAAGTGTGTGTGAAAGCCGTCCTTCACCTAGCTTGTTGGGAACACAAAGTTTCTTTTCAGTTGCAAACTCCATTCCATACATATATATGGGGAGGTACTAACTCCAACTCGGTTTTAAAGTGAAAACTGCAGGAACTTCAAACCGGCACTAGGTAACAGACTGAGAAAGCAGAGAAAAAGTGTCTCCTGCAAACCGTTCCCTTGGTGCTAGATGAACGAACGTCTCTCCACTTGCTCAGTTCTGAGAGATAAGTGTGTGTGAAAGCCGTCCTTCACCTAGCTTGTTGGGAACACAAAGTTTCTTTTCAGTTGCAAACTCCATTCCATACATATATATGGGTAGGTACTAGCTCCAACTCGGTTTTACAGTGAAAACTGCAGGAACTTCAAACCGGCACTAGGTAACAGACTGAGAAAGCCGAGAAAAAGCGTCTCCTGCAACCCGTTCCCTTGGTGCTAGATGAACGAAAGTCTCTCCACTTGCTCATTTCTGAGAGATAAGTGTGTGTGAAAGCCGTCCTTCACCTAGCTTGTTGGGAACACAAAGTTTCTTTTCAGTTGCAAACTCCATTCCATACATATATATGGGGAGGTACAAGCTCCAACTCGGTTTGACAGTGAAAACTGCAGGAACTTCAAACCGGCACTAGGAAACAGACTGAGAAAGCAGAGAAAAAGTGTCTCCTGCAACCCGTTCCCTTGGTGCTAGATGAACGAACGTCTCTCCACTTGCTCAGTTCTGAGAGATAAGTGTGTGTGAAAGCCGTCCTTCAAATAGCTTGTTGGGAACACAAAGTTTCTTTTCAGTTGCAAACTCCATTCCATACATATATATGGGGAGGTACTAGCTCCAACTCCGTTTGACAGTAAAAACTGCAGGAACTTCAAACCGGCAATAGGAAACAGATTGAGAAAGCTGACAAAATGTATCTCCTGCAACCCGTTCCCTTGGTGCTAGATGAACGAACGTCTCTCCACTTGCTCAGTTCTGAGAGATAAGTGTGTGTGAAAGCCGTCCTTCACCTAGCTTGTTGGGAACACAAAGTTTCTTTTCAGTTGCAAACTCCATTCCATACATATATATGGGGAGGTACCATCTCCAACTCGGTTTTACAGTGAAAACTGCAGGAACTTCAAACCGTCACTAGGAAACAGACTGAGAAAGCAGAGAAAAAGTGTCTCCTGCAACCCGTTCCCTTGGTGCTAGATGAACGAACGTCTCTCCACTTGCTCAGTTCTGAGAGATATGTGTGTGTGAAAGCCATCCTTCACCTAGCTTGTTGGGAACACAAAGTTTCTTTTCAGTTGCAAACTCCATTCCATACATATATATGGGGAGGTACAAGCTCCAACTCGGTTTGACAGTGAAAACTGCAGGAACTTCAAACCGGCACTAGGAAACAGACTGAGAAAGCAGAGAAAAAGTGTCCCCTGCAACCCGTTCCCTTGGTGCTACATGAACGAACGTCTCTCCACTTGCTCAGTTCTGAGAGATAAGTGTGTGTGAAAGCCGTCCTTCACCAAGCTTGTTGGGAACACAAAGTTTCTTTTCAGTTGCAAACTCCATTCCATACAATTATATGGGGAGGTAATAGCTCCAACTCGGTTTTACAGTGAAAACTGCAGGAACTTCAAACCGGCACTAGGAAACAGACTGAGAAAGCAGAGAAAAAGTGTCTCCTGCAACCCGTTCCCTTGGTGCTAGATGAACGAACGTCTCTCCACTTGCTCAGTTCTGAGAGATAAGTGTGTGTGAAAGCCGTCCTTTACCTAGCTTGTTGGGAACACAAAGTTTCTTTTCAGTTGCAAACTCCATTCCATACATATATATGGGGAGGTACAAGCTCCAACTCGGTTTGACAGTGAAAACTGCAGGAACTTCAAACCGGCACTAGGAAACAGACTGAGAAAGCAGAGAAAAAGTGTCTCCTGCAACCCGTTCCCTTGGTGCTAGATGAACGAACGTCTCTCCACTTGCTCAGTTCTGAGAGATAAGTGTGAGTGAAAGCCGTCCTTCACCTAGCTTGTTCGGAACACAAAGTTTCTTTTCAGTTGCAAACTCCATTCCATACATATATATGGGGAGGTACTAGCTCCAACTCCGTTTTACAGTGAAAACTGCAGGAACTTCAAACCGGCACTAGGAAACAGACTGAGAAAGCAGAGAAAAAGTGTCTCCTGCAACCCGTTCCCTTGGTGCTAGATGAACGAACGTCTCTCAACTTGCTCAGTTATGAGAGAAAATTATGTGTGAAAGCCGTACTTCACCTAGCTTGTTGGGAACACAAAGTTTCTTTTCAGTTGCAAACTCCATTCCATACATATATATGGGGAGGTACAAGCTCCAACTCGTTTTTACAGTGAAAACTGCAGGAACTTCAAACCGGCACTAGGAAACAGACTGAGAAATCAGAGAAAAAGTGTCCCCTGCAACCCGTTCCCTTGGTGCTAGATGAACGAACGACTCTCCACTTGCTCAGTTCTGAGAGATATGTGTGTGTGAAAGCCGTCCTTCACCTAGCTTGTTGGGAACACAAAGTTTCTTTTCAGTTGCAAACTCCATTCCATACATATATATGGGGAGGTACAAGCTCCAACTCGGTTTGCCAGTGAAAACTGCAGGAACTTGAAACCGGCACTAGGAAACAGACTGAGGAAGCTGAGAAAAAGTGTCTCCTGCAACACGTTCCCTTGGTGCTAGATGAACGAACGTCTCTCCACTTGCTCAGTTCTGAGAGATAAGTGTGTGTGAAAGCCGTCCTTCACCTAGCTTGTTGGGAACACAAAGTTTCTTTTCAGTTGCAAACTCCATTCCATACATATATATGGGGAGGTACAAGCTCCAACTCGGTTTTACAGTGAAAACTGCAGGAACTTCAAACCGGCACTAGGAAACAGACTGAGGAAACAGAGAAAAAGTGTCTCCTGCAACGCGTTCCCTTGGTGCTAGATGAACGAACGTCTCTCCACTTGCTCTGTTCTGAGAGTTAAGTGTGTGTGAAAGCCGTCCTTCACCTAGCTTGTTGGGAACACAAAGTTTCTTTTCAGTTGCAAACTCCATTCCATACATATATATGGGGAGGTAGAAGCTCCAACTCGGTTTTACAGTGAAAACTGCTGGAACTTCAAACCGGCACTAGGTAACAGACTGAGAAAGCAGAGAAAAAGTGTCTCCTGCTACCCGTCCCCTTGGTGCTAGATGAACGAACGTCTCTCCACTTGCTCAGTTCTGAGAGATAAGTGTGTGTGAAAGCCGTCCTTCACCTAGCTTGTTGGGAACACAAAGTTTCTTTTCAGTTGCAAACTCCATTCCATACATATATATGGGGAGGTAGAAGCTCCAACTCGGTTTTACAGTGAAAACTGCTGGAACTTCAAACCGGCACTAGGTAACAGACTGAGAAAGCAGAGAAAAAGTGTCTCCTGCTACCCGTCCCCTTGGTGCTAGATGAACGAACGTCTCTCCACTTGCTCAGTTCTGAGAGATAGGTGCGTGTGAAAGCCGTCCTTCTCCTAGCTTTTTGGGAACACAAAGTTTCTTTTCAGTTGCAAACTCCATTCCATACATATATATGGGGAGGTACAAGCTCCAACTCGGTTTGACAGTGAAAACTGCAGGATCTTCAAACCGGCACTAGGAAACAGACAGAGAAAGCAGAGAAAAAGTGTCTCCTGCAACCCGTTCCTTTGGTGCTAGATGAACGAACGTCTCTCCACTTGCTCAGTTCTGAGAGATAAGAGTGTGTGAAAGCCGTCCTTCACCTAGCTTGTTGGGAACACAAAGTTTCTTTTCAGTTGCAAACTCCATTCCATACATATATATGGGGAGGTACAAGCTCCAACTCGTTTTTACAGTGAAAACTGCAGGAACTTCAAACCGGCACTAGGAAACAGACTGAGAAATCAGAGAAAAAGTGTCCCCTGCAACCCGTTCCCTTGGTGCTAGATGAACGAACGACTCTCCACTTGCTCAGTTCTGAGAGATATGTGTGTGTGAAAGCCGTCCTTCAACTAGCTTGTTGGGAACACAAAGTTTCTTTTCAGTTGCAAACTCCATTCCATACATATATATGGGGAGGTACAAGCTCCAACTCGGTTTGCCAGTGAAAACTGCAGGAACTTCAAACCGGCACTAGGAAACAGACTGAGGAAACTGAGAAAAAGTGTCTCCTGCAACACGTTCCCTTGGTGCTAGATGAACGAACGTCTCTCCACTTGCTCAGTTCTGAGAGATAAGTGTGTGTGAAAGCCGTCCTTCACCTAGCTTGTTGGGAACACAAAGTTTCTTTTCAGTTGCAAACTCCATTCCATACATATATATGGGGAGGTACAAGCTCCAACTCGGTTTTACAGTGAAAACTGCAGGAACTTCAAACCGGCACTAGGAAACAGACTGAGGAAACAGAGAAAAAGTGTCTCCTGCAACCCGTTCCCTTGGTGCTAGATGAACGAACGTCTCTCCACTTGCTCAGTTCTGAGAGATATGTGCGTGTGAAAGCCGTCCTTCACCTAGCTTTTTGGGAACACAAAGTTTCTTTTCAGTTGCAAACTCCATTCCATACATATATATGGGGAGGTACTAGCTCCAACTCGGTTTGACAGTGAAAACTGCAGGAACTTCAAACCGGCACTAGGAAACAGACTGAGAAAGCAGAGAAAAAGTGTCTCCTGCAACGCGTTCCCTTGGTGCTAGATGAACGAACGTCTCTCCACTTGCTCTGTTCTGAGATTTAAGTGTGTGTGAAAGCCGTCCTTCACCTAGCTTGTTGGGAACACAAAGCTTCTTTTCAGTTGCAAACTCCATTCCATACATATATATGGGGAGGTAGAAGCTCCAACTCCGTTTTACAGTGAAAACTGCTGGAACTTCAAACCGGCACTAGGTAACAGACTGAGAAAGCAGAGAAAAAGTGTCTCCTGCTACCCGTCCCCTTGGTGCTAGATGAACGAACGTCTCTCCACTTGCTCAGTTCTGAGAGATAAGTGTGTGTGAAAGCCGTCCTTCACCTAGCTTGTTGGGAAGACAAAGTTTCTTTTCAGTTGCAAACTCCATTCCATACATATATATGGGGAGGTAGAAGCTCCAACTCGGTTTTACAGTGAAAACTGCTGGAACTTCAAACCGGCACTAGGTAACAGACTGAGAAAGCAGAGAAAAAGTGTCTCCTGCTACCCGTCCCCTTGGTGCTAGATGAACGAACGTCTCTCCACTTGCTCAGTTCTGAGAGATAGGTGCGTGTGAAAGCCGTCCTTCTAATAGCTTTTTGGGAACACAAAGTTTCTTTTCAGTTGCAAACTCCATTCCATACATATATATGGGGAGGTACAAGCTCCACCTCGGTTTGACAGTGAAAACTGCAGGATCTTCAAACCGGCACTAGGAAACAGACTGAGAAAGCAGAGAAAAAGTGTCTCCTGCAACCCGTTCCTTTGGTGCTAGATGAACGAACGTCTCTCCACTTGCTCAGTTCTGAGAGATAAGAGTGTGTGAAAGCCGTACTTCACCAAGCTTGTTGGGAACACAAAGTTTCTTTTCAGTTGCAAACTCCATTCCATACATATATATGGGGAGGTAGAAGCTCCAACTCCGTTTTACAGTGAAAACTGCAGGAACTTCAAACCGGCACTAGGAAACAGACTGAGAAAGCAGAGAAAAAGTGTCTCCTTCAACCCGTTCCCTTGGTGCTAGATGAACGAACGTCTCTCAACTTGCTCAGTTATGAGAGAAAATTATGTGTGAAAGCCGTCCTTCACCTAGCTTGTTGGGAACACAAAGTTTCTTTTCAGTTGCAAACTCCATTCCATACTTATATATGGGGAGGTACTAGCTCCAAATCGGTTTGACATTGAAAAAGGCAGGAACTTCAAACCGGCACTAGGAAACAGACTGAGAAAGCAGAGAAAAAGTGTCTCCTGCAACCCGTTCCCTTGGTGCTAGATGAACGAACGTCTCTCCACTTGCTCTGTTCTGAGAGATAAGTGTGTGTGAAAGCCTTACTTCACCTAGCTTGTTGGGAACACAAAGTTTCTTTTCAGTTGCAAACTCCATTCCATACATATATATGGGGAGGTACAAGCTCCAACTCGTTTTTACAGTGAAAACTGCAGGAACTTCAAACCGGCACTAGGAAACAGACTGAGAAATCAGAGAAAAAGTGTCCCCTGCAACCCGTTCCCTTGGTGCTAGATGAACGAACGACTCTCCACTTGCTCAGTTCTGAGAGATATGTGTGTGTGAAAGCCGTACTTCACCTAGCTTGTTGGGAACACAAAGTTTCTTTTCAGTTGCAAACTCCATTCCATACATATATATGGGGAGGTAGAAGCTCCAACTCCGTTTTACAGTGAAAACTGCAGGAACTTCAAACCGGCACTAGGAAGCAGACTGAGAAAGCAGAGAAAAAGTGTCTCCTTCAACCCGTTCCCTTGGTGCTAGATGAACGAACGTCTCTCAACTTGCTCAGTTATGAGAGAAAATTATGTGTGAAAGCCGTCCTTCACCTAGCTTGTTGGGAACACAAAGTTTCTTTTCAGTTGCAAACTCCATTCCATACTTATATAAGGGGAGGTACTAGCTCCAACTCGGTTTGACATTGAAAAAGGCAGGGACTTCAAACCGGCACTAGGAATCAGACTGAGAAAGCAGAGAAAAAGTGTCTCCTGCAACCCGTTCCCTTGGTGCTAGATGAACGAACGTCTCTCCACTTGCTCTGTTCTGAGAGATAAGTGTGTGTGAAAGCCGTACTTCACCTAGCTTGTTGGGAACACAAAGTTTCTTTTCAGTTGCAAACTCCATTCCATACATATATATGGGGAGGTACAAGCTCCAACTCGGTTTGACAGTGAAAACTGCAGGAACTTCAAACCGGCACTAGGAAACAGACTGAGAAATCAGAGAAAAAGTGTCCCCTGCAACCCGTTCCCTTGGTGCTAGATGAACGAACGACTCTCCACTTGCTCAGTTCTGAGAGATATGTGTGTGTGAAAGCCGTCCTTCACCTAGCTTGTTGGGAACACAAAGTTTCTTTTCAGTTGCAAACTCCATTCCATACATATATATGGGGAGGTACAAGCTCCAACTCGGTTTGCCAGTGAAAACTGCAGGAACTTCAAACCGGCACTAGGAAACAGACTGAGGAAGCAGAGAAAAAGTGTCTCCTGCAACCCGTTCCCTTGGTGCTAGATGAACGAACGTCTCTCCACTTGCTCAGTTCTGAGAGATATGTGCGTGTGAAAGCCGTCCTTCACCTAGCTTTTTGGGAACACAAAGTTTCTTTGCAGTTGCAAACTCCATTCCATACATATATATGGGGAGGTACTAGCTCCAACACGGTTTGACAGTGAAAACTGCAGGAACTTCAAACCGGCACTAGGAAACAGACTGAGAAAGCAGAGAAAAAGTGTCTCCTGCAACGCGTTCCCTTGGTGCTAGATGAACGAACGTCTCTCCACTTGCTCTGTTCTGAGAGTTAAGTGTGTGTGAAAGCCGTCCTTCACCTAGCTTGTTGGGAACACAAAGTTTCTTTTCAGTTGCAAACTCCATTCCATACATATATATGGGGAGGTAGAAGCTCCAACTCCGTTTTACAGTGAAAACTGCTGGAACTTCAAACCGGCACTAGGTAACAGACTGAGAAAGCAGAGAAAAAGTGTCTCCTGCTACCCGTCCCCTTGGTGCTAGATGAACGAACGTCTCTCCACTTGCTCAGTTCTGAGAGATAAGTGTGTGTGAAAGCCGCCTTCACCTAGCTTGTTGGGAACACAAAGTTTATTTTCAGTTGCAAACTCCATTCCATACATATATATGGGGAGGTAGAAGCTCCAACTCGGTTTTACAGTGAAAACTGCTGGAACTTCAAACCGGCACTAGGTAACAGACTGAGAAAGCAGAGAAAAAGTGTCTCCTGCTACCCGTCCCCTTGGTGCTAGATGAACGAACGTCTCTCCACTTGCTCAGTTCTGAGAGATAGGTGCGTGTGAAAGCCGTCCTTCTCCTAGCTTTTTGGGAACACAAAGTTTCTTTTCAGTTGCAAACTCCATTCCATACATATATATGGGGAGGTACAAGCTCCAACTCGGTTTGACAGTGAAAACTGCAGGATCTTCAAACCGGCACTAGGAAACAGACTGAGAAAGCAGAGAAAAAGTGTCTCCTGCAACCCGTTCCTTTGGTGCTAGATGAACGAACGTCTCTCCACTTGCTCAGTTCTGACAGATAAGAGTGTGTGAAAGCCTTACTTCACCTAGCTTGTTGGGAACACAAAGTTTCTTTTCAGTTGCAAACTCCATTCCATACATATATATGGGGAGGTACAAGCTCCAACTCCATTTTACAGTGAAAACTGCTAGAACTTCAAACCGGCACTAGGTAACAGACTGAGAAAGCAGAGAAAAAGTGTCTCCTGCTACCCGTCCCCTTGGTGCTAGATGAACGAACGTCTCTCCACTTGCTCAGTTCTGAGAGATAAGTGTGTGTGAAAGCCGTCCTTCACCTAGCTTGTTGGGAACACAAAGTTTCTTTTCAGTTGCAAACTCCATTCCATACATATATATGGGGAGGTACAAGCTCCAACTCGGTTTGACAGTGAAAACTGCTGGAACTTCAAACCGGCACTAGGTAACAGACTGAGAAAGCAGAGAAAAAGTGTCTCCTGCTACCCGTCCCCTTGGTGCTAGATGAACGAACGTCTCTCCACTTGCTCAGTTCTGAGAGATAGGTGCGTGTGAAAGCCGTCCTTCTCCTAGCTTTTTGGGAACACAAAGTTTCTTTTCAGTTGCAAACTCCATTCCATACATATATATGGGGAGGTACAAGCTCCAACACGGTTTGACAGTGAAAACTGCAGGATCTTCAAACCGGCACTAGGAAACAGACTGAGAAAGAAGAGAAAAAGTGTCACCTGCAACCCGTTCCTTTGGTGCTAGATGAACGAACGTCTCTCCACTTGCTCAGTTATGAGAGAAAATTATGTGTGAATGCCGTCCTTCACCTAGCTTGTTGGGAACACAAAGTTTCTTTTCAGTTGCAAACTCCATTCCATACTTATATATGGGGAGGTACTAGCTCCAACTCGGTTTGACATTGAAAAAGGCAGGAACTTCAAACCGGCACTAGGAAACAGACTGAGAAAGCAGAGAAAAAGTGTCTCCTGCAACCCGTTCCCTTGGTGCTAGATGAACGAACGTCTCTCCACTTGCTCTGTTCTGAGAGATAAGTGTGTGTGAAAGCCGTCCTTCACCTAGCTTGTTGGGAACACAAAGTTTCTTTTCAGTTGCAAACTCCATTCCATACATATATATGGGGAGGTACAAGCTCCAACTCGGTTTGCCAGTGAAAAATGCAGGAACTTCAAACCGGCACTAGGAAACAGACTGATGAAGCAGAGAAAAAGTGTCTCCTGCAACCCGTTCCCTTGGTGCTAGATGAACGAACGTCTCTCCACTTGCTCAGTTCTGAGAGATAAGTGTGTGTGAAAGCCGTCCTTCACCTAGCTTGTTGGGAACACAAAGTTTCTTTTCAGTTGCAAACTGCATTCCATACATATATATGGGGAGGTACAAGCTCCAACTCGTTTTTACAGTGAAAACTGCAGGAACTTCAAACCGGCACTAGGAAACAGACTGAGGAAGCAGAGAAATAGTGTCTCCTGCAACCCGTTCCCTTGGTGCTAGATGAACGAACGTCTCTCCACTTGCTCAGTTCTGAGAGATATGTGCGTGTGAAAGCCGTCCTTCACCTAGCTTTTTGGGAACACAAAGTTTCTTTACAGTTGCAAACTCCATTCCATACATATATATGGGGAGGTACTAGCTCCAACTCGGTTTGACAGTGAAAACTGCAGGAACTTCAAACCGGCACTAGGAAACAGACTGAGAAAGCAGAGAAAAACTGTCTCCTGCAACGCGTTCCCTTGGTGCTAGATGAACGAACGTCTCTCCACTTGCTCTGTTCTGAGAGTTAAGTGTGTGTGAAAGCCGTCCTTCACCTAGCTTGTTGGGAACACAAAGTTTCTTTTCAGTTGCAAACTCCATTCCATACATATATATGGGGAGGTAGAAGCTCCAATTCGGTTTTACAGTGAAAACTGCAGGAATTTCAAAACCAGAACTAGGAAACAGACTGAGAAAGCAGAGAAAAAGTGTCTCCTGCAACCCGTTCCCTTGGTGCTAGATGAACGAACGTCTCTCCACTTGCTCAGTTCTGAGAGATAAGTGTGTGTGAAAGCCGTCCTTCACCTAGCTTGTTGGGAACACAAAGTTTCTTTTAAGTTGCAAACTCCATTCCATACATATATATGGGGAGGTACAAACTCCAACTCGGTTTTACAGTGAAAACTGCAGGAACTTCAAACCGGCACTAGGAAACAGACTGAGGAAGCAGAGAAAAAGTGTCTACTGTAACCCGTTCCCTTGGTGCTACATGAAAGAACGTCTCTCCACTTGCTCAGTTCTGAGAGACAAGTGTGTGTGAAAGCCGTCCCTCAACTAGCTTGTTGGGAACACAAAGTTTCTTTTCAGTTGCAAACTCCATTCCATACATATATATGGGGAGGTACTAGCTCCAACTCGGTTTGACAGTGAAAACTGCAGGAACTTCAAACCGGCACTAGGAAACAGACTGAGAAAGCAGAGAAAAAGTGTCTCCTGCAACCCGTTCCCTTGGTGCTAGATGAACGAAAGTCTCTCCACTTGCTCAGTTCTGAGAGATAAGTGTGTGTGAAAGCCGTACTTCACCTTGCTTGTTGGGAACACAAAGTTTCTTTTCAGTTGCAAACTCCATTCCATACATATATATGGGGAGGTAGAAGCTCCAACTCTGTTTTACACTGAAAACTGCAGGAACTTCAAACCGGCACTAGGAAACAGACTGAGAAAGCAGAGAAAAAGTGTCTCCTGCAACCCGTTCCCTTGGTGCTACATGAACGAACGTCTCTCCACTTGCTCAGTTCTGAGAGATAAGTGTGTGTGAAAGCCGTCCTTCACCTAGCTTGTTCGGAACACAAAGTTTCTTTTCAGTTGCAAACTCCATTCCATACATATATATGGGGAGGTACTAGCTCCAACTCGGTTTGACAGTGTTAACTGCAGGAACTTCAAACCGGCACTAGGAAACAGACTGAGAAAGCAGAGAAAAAGTGTCCCCTGCAACCCGTTCCCTTGGTGCTAGATGAACGAAAGTCTCTCCACTTGCTCAGTTCTGAGAGATAAGTGTGTGTGAAAGCCGTCCTTCACCTAGCTTGTTGGGAACACAAAGTTTCTTTTCAGTTGCAAACTCCATTCCATACATATATATGGGGAGGTACTAGCTCCAACTCGGTTTGACAGTGAAAACTGCAGGAACTTCAAACCGGCACTAGGAAACAGACTGAGAAAGCAGAGAAAAAGTGTCTCCTGCAACCCGTTCCCTTGGTGCTAGATGAACGAACGTCTCTCCACTTGCTCTGTTCTGAGAGATAAGTGTGTGTGAAAGCCATCCTTCAACTAGCTTGTTGGGAACACAAAGTTTCTTTTCAGTTGCAAACTCCATTCCATACATATATATGGGGAGGTAGAAGCTCCAACTCGGTTTTACAGTGAAAACTGCAGGAACTTCAAACCGGCACTAGGAAACAGACTGAGAAAGCAGAGAAAAAGAGTCCCCTGCAACCCGTTCCCTTGGTGCTAGATGAACGAACGTCTCTCCACTTGCTCAGTTCTGAGAGATAAGTGTGTGTGAAAGCCGTCCTTCACCTAGCTTGTTGGGAACACAAAGTTTCTTTTCAGTTGCAAACTCCATTCCATACATATATATGGGGAGGTTCAAGCTCCAACTCGGTTTTACAGTGAAAACTGCAGGAACTTCAAACCGGCACTAGGAAACAGACTGAGGAAGCAGAGAAAAAGTGTCTCCTGCAACCCGTTCCCTTGGTGCTAGATGAACGAACGTCTCTCCACTTGCTCAGTTCTGAGAGATATGTGCGTGTGAAAGCCGTCCTTCACCTAGCTTTTTGGGAACACAAAGTTTCTTTTCAGTTGCAAACTCCATTCCATACATATATATGGGGAGGTACTAGCTCCAACTCGGTTTGACAGTGAAAACTGCAGGAACTTCAAACCGGCACTAGGAAACAGACTGAGAAAGCAGAGAAAAAGTGTCTCCTGCAACGCGTTCCCTTGGTGCTAGATGAACGAACGTCTCTCCACTTGCTCTGTTCTGAGAGTTAAGTGTGTGTGAAAGCCGTCCTTCACCTAGCTTGTTGGGAACACAAAGTTTCTTTTCAGTTGCAAACTCCATTCCATACATATATATGGGGAGGTAGAAGCTCCAACTCGGATTTACAGTGAAAACTGCAGGAACTTCAAACCGGCACTAGGAAACAGACTGAGAAAGCAGAGAAAAAGTGTCTCCTGCAACCCGTTCCCTTGGTGCTAGATGAACGAACGTCTCTCCACTTGCTCAGTTCTGAGAGATAAGTGTGTGTGAAAGCCGTCCTTCACCTAGCTTGTTGGGAACACAAAGTTTCTTTTTAGTTGCAAACTCCATTCCATACATATATATGGGGAGGTACAAGCTCCAACTCGGTTTTACAGTGAAAACTGCAGGAACTTCAAACCGGCACTAGGAAACAGACTGAGGAAGCAGAGAAAAAGTGTCTCCTGCAACCCGTTCCCTTGGTGCTACATGAAAGAACGTCTCTCCACTTGCTCAATTCTGAGAGATAAGTGTGTGTGAAAGCCGTCCTTCACCTTGCTTGTTGGGAACACAAAGTTTCTTTTCAGTTGCAAACTCCATTCCATACATATATATGGGGAGGTAGAAGCTCCAACTCTGTTTTACAGTGAAAACTGCAGGAACTTCAAACCGGCACTAGGAAACAGACTGAGAAAGCAGAGAAAAAGTGTCTCCTGCAACCCGTTCCCTTGGTGCTAGATGAACGAACGTCTCTCCACTTGCTCAGTCCTGAGAGATAAGTGTGTGTGAAAGCCGTCCTTCACCTAGCTTGTTCGGAACACAAAGTTTCTTTTCAGTTGCAAACTCCATTCCATACATATATATGGGGAGGTACTAGCTCCAACTCGGTTTGACAGTGAAAACTGCAGGAACTTCAAACCGGCACTAGGAAACAGACTGAGAAAGCAGAGAAAAAGTGTCTCCTGCAACGCGTTCCCTTGGTGCTAGATGAACGAACGTCTCTCCACTTGCTCTGTTCTGAGAGTTAAGTGTGTGTGAAAGCCGTCCTTCACCTAGCTTGTTGGGAACACAAAGTTTCTTTTCAGTTGCAAACTCCAATCCATACATATATATGGGGAGGTAGAAGCTCCAACTCGGATTTACAGTGAAAACTGCAGGAACTTCAAACCGGCACTAGGAAACAGACTGAGAAAGCAGAGAAAAAGTGTCTCCTGCAACGCGTTCCCTTGGTGCTAGATGAACGAACGTCTCTCCACTTGCTCAGTTCTGAGAGATAAGTGTGTGTGAAAGTCGTCCTTCACCTAGATTGTTGGGAACACAAAGTTTCTTTTTAGTTGCAAACTCCATTCCGTACATATATATGGGGAGGTACAAGCTCCAACTCGGTTTTACAGTGAAAACTGCAGGAACTTCAAACCGGCACTAGGAAACAGACTGAGGAAGCAGAGAAAAAGTGTCTCCTGCAACCCGTTCCCTTGGTGCTACATGAAAGAACGTCTCTCCACTTGCTCAGTTTTGAGAGATAAGTGTGTGTGAAAGCCGTCCTTCACCTTGCTTGTTGGGAACACAAAGTTTCTTTTCAGTTGCAAACTCCATTCCATACATATATATGGGGAGGTACAAACTCCAACTCGGTTTTACAGTGAAAACTGCAGGAACTTCAAACAGGCACTAGGAAACAGACTGAGGAAGCAGAGAAAAAGTGTCTCCTGTAACCCGTTCCCTTGGTGCTACATGAAAGAACGTCTCTCCACTTGCTCAGTTCTGAGAGACAAGTGTGTGTGAAAGCCGTCCCTCAACTAGCTTGTTGGGAACACAAAGTTTCTTTTCAGTTGCAAACTCCATTCCATACATATATATGGGGAGGTACTAGCTCCAACTCGGTTTGACAGTGAAAACTGCAGGAACTTCAAACCGGCACTAGGAAACAGACTGAGAAAGCAGAGAAAAAGTGTCTCCTGCAACCCGTTCCCTTGGTGCTAGATGAACGAAAGTCTCTCCACTTGCTCAGTTCTGAGAGATATGTGTGTGTGAAAGCCGTACTTCACCTTGCTTGTTGGGAACACAAAGTTTCTTTTCAGTTGCAAACTCCATTCCATACATATATATGGGGATGTAGAAGCTCCAACTCTGTTTTACACTGAAAACTGCAGGAACTTCAAACAGGCACTAGGAAACAGACTGAGAAAGCAGAGAAAAAGTGTCTCCTGCAACCCGTTCCCTTGGTGCTACATGAACGAACGTCTCTCCACTTGCTCAGTTCTGAGAGATAAGTGTGTGTGAAAGCCGTCCTTCACCTAGCTTGTTCGGAACACAAAGTTTCTTTTCAGTTGCAAACTCCATTCCATACATATATATGGGGAGGTACTAGCTCCAACTCGGTTTGACAGTGTAAACTGCAGGAACTTCAAACCGGCACTAGGAAACAGACTGTGAAAGCAGAGAAAAAGTGTCTCCTGCAACCCGTTCCCTTGGTGCTAGATGAACGAACGTCTCTCCACTTGCTCAGTTCTGAGAGATAAGTGTGTGTGAAAGCCGTCCTTCACCTAGCTTGTTGGGAACACAAAGTTTCTTTTCAGTTGCAAATTCCATTCCATACATATATATGGGGAGGTACTAGCTCCAACTCGGTTTGACAGTGAAAACTGCAGGAACTTCAAACCGGCACTAGGAAACAGACTGAGAAAGCAGAGAAAAAGTGTCTCCTGCAACCCGTTCCCTTGGTGCTAGATGAACGAACGTCTCTCCACTTGCTCTGTTCTGAGAGATAAGTGTGTGTGAAAGCCGTCCTTCAACTAGCTTGTTGGGAACACAAAGTTTCTTTTCAGTTGCAAACTCCATTCCATACATATATATGGGGAGGTAGAAGCTCCAACTCGGTTTTACAGTGAAAACTGCAGGAACTTCAAACCGGCACTAGGAAACAGACTGAGAAAGCAGAGAAAAAGAGTCCCCTGCAACCCGTTCCCTTGGTGCTAGATGAACGAACGTCTCTCCACTTGCTCAGTTCTGAGAGATAAGTGTGTGTGAAAGCCGTCCTTCACCTAGCTTGTTGGGAACACAAAGTTTCTTTTCAGTTGCAAACTCCATTCCATACATATATATGGGGAGGTAGAAGCTCCAACTCGGATTTACAGTGAAAACTGCAGGAACTTCAAACCGGCACTAGGAAACAGACTGAGAAAGCAGAGAAATAGTGTCTCCTGCAACCCGTTCCCTTGGTGCTAGATGAACGAACGTCTCTCCACTTGCTCAGTTCTGAGAGATAAGTGTGTGTGAAAGCCGTCCTTCACCTAGCTTGTTGGGAACACAAAGTTTCTTTTTAGTTTCAAACTCCATTCCATACATATATATGGGGAGGTACAAGCTCCAACTCGGTTTTACAGTGAAAACTGCAGGAACTTCAAACCGGCACTAGGAAACAGACTGAGGAAGCAGAGAAAAAGTGTCTCCTGCAACCCGTTCCCTTGGTGCTACATGAAAGAACGTCTCTCCACTTGCTCAGTTCTGAGAGATAAGTGTGTGTGAAAGCCGTCCTTCACCTTGCTTGTTGGGAACACAAAGTTTCTTTTCAGTTGCAAACTCCATTCCATACATATATATGGGGAGGTAGAAGCTCCAACTCTGTTTTACAGTGAAAACTGCAGGAACTTCAAACCGGCACTAGGAAACAGACTGAGAAAGCAGAGAAAAAGTGTCTCCTGCAACGCGTTCCCTTGGTGCTACATGAACGAACGTCTCTCCACTTGCTCTGTTCTGAGAGTTAAATGTGTGTGAAAGCCGTCCTTCACCTAGCTTGTTGGGAACACAAAGTTTCTTTTCAGTTGCAAACTCCATTCCATACATATATATGGGGAGGTAGAAGCTCCAACTCGGATTTACAGTGAAAACTGCAGGAACTTCAAACCGGCACTAGGAAACAGACTGAGAAAGCAGAGAAAAAGTGTCTCCTGCAACCCGTTCCCTTGGTGCTAGATGAACGAACGTCTCTCCACTTGCTCAGTTCTGAGAGATAAGTGTGTGTGAAAGCCGTCCTTCACCTAGCTTGTTGGGAACACAAAGTTTCTTTTTAGTTGCAAACTCCATTCCATACATATATATGGGGAGGTACAAGCTCCAACTCGGTTTTACAGTGAAAACTGCAGGAACTTCAAACCGGCACTAGGAAACAGACTGAGGAAGCAGAGAAAAAGTGTCTCCTGCAACCCGTTCCCTTGGTGCTACATGAAAGAACGTCTCTCCACTTGCTCAGTTTTGAGAGATAAGTGTGTGTGAAAGCCGTCCTTCACCTAGCTTGTTGGGAACACAAAGTTTCTTTTCAGTTGCAAACTCCATTCCATACATATATATGGGGAGGTAAAAGCTCCAACACTGTTTTACAGTGAAAACTGCAGGAACTTCAAACCGGCACTAGGAAACAGACTGAGAAAGCAGAGAAAAAGTGTCCACTGCAACCCGTTCCCTTGGTGCTAGATGAACGAACGTCTCTCCACTTGCTCAGTTCTGAGAGATAAGTGTGTGTGAAAGCCGTCCTTCACCTAGCTTGTTGGGAACACAAAGTTTCTTTTCAGTTGCAAACTCCATTCCATACATATATATGGGGAGGTACAAGCTCCAACTCGCTTTTACTGTGAAAACTGCAGGAACTTCAAACCGGCACTAGGAAACAGACTGAGAAAGCAGAGAAAAAGTGTCTCCTGCAAACCTTTCCCTTGGTGCTAGATGAACGAACGTCTCTCCACTTGCTCAGTTCTGAGAGATAAGTGTGTGTGAAAGCCGTCCCTCAACTAGCTTGTTGGGAACACAAAGTTTCTTTTCAGTTGCAAACTCCATTCCATACATATTTATGGGGAGGTAGAAGCTCCAACTCGGTTTGACAGTGAAAACTGCAGGAACTTCAAACCGGCACTAGGAAACAGACTGAGAAATCACAGAAAAAGTGTCCCCTGCAACCCGTTCCATTGGTGCTAGATGAACGAACGTCTCTCCACTTGCTCAGTTCTGAGAAATAAGTGTGTATGAAAGCCGTCCTTCATCTTGCTTGTTGGGAACACAAAGTTTCTTTTCAGTTGCAAACTCCATTCCATACATATATATGGGGAGGTACAAGCTCCAACTCGATTTTACAGTGAAAACTGCAGGAACTTCAAACCGGCACTAGGAAACAGACTGAGGAAGCAGAGAAAAAGTGTCTCCTGCAACCCGTTCCCTTGGTGCTAGATGAACGAACGTCTCTCCAATTGCTCAGTTCTGAGAGATAAGTGTGTGTGAAAGCCGTCCTTCACCTAGCTTGTTCGGAACACAAAGTTTCTTTTCAGTTGCAAACTCCATTCCATACATATATATGGGGAGGTACTAGCTCCAACTCGGTTTGACAGTGAAAACTGCAGGAAATTCAAACCGGCACTAGGAAACAGACTGAGAAAGCAGAGAAAAAGTGTCTCCTGCAACCCGTTCCCTTGGTGCTAGATGAACGAACGTCTCTCCACTTGCTCAGTTCTGAGAGATAAGTGTGTGTGAAAGCCGTCTTACACCTAGCTTGTTGGGAACACAAAGTTTCTTTTCAGTTGCAAACTCCATTCCATACATATATATGGGGAGATAGAAGCTCCAACTCGGTTTTACAGTGAAAACTGCAGGAACTTCAAACCGGCACTAGGAAAAAGACTGAGAAAGCAGAGAAAAAGTGTCTCCTGCAACCCGTTCCCTTGGTGCTAGATGAACGAACGTCTCTCCACTTGCTCAGTTCTGAGAGATAAGTGTGTGTGAAAGCCGTCCTTCACCTAGCTTGTTGGGAACACAAAGTTTCTTTTCAGTTGCAAACTCCATTCCATACATATATATGCGGAGGTACTGCTCCAACTCGATTTGACAGTGAAAACTGCAGGAACTTCAAACCGGCACTAGGAAACAGACTGAGAAAGCAGAGAAAAAGTGTCTCCTGCAACCCGTTCCCTTGGTGCTAGATGAACGAATGTCTCTCCACTTGCTCAGTTCTGAGAGATAAGTGTGTGTGAAAGCCGTCCTTCACCTAGCTTGTTGGGAACACAAAGTTTCTTTTCAGTTGCAAACTCCATTCCATACATATATAAGGGGAGGTTCGAGCTCCAACTCGTTTTGACAGTGAAAACTGCAGGAACTTCAAACCGGCACTAGGAATCAGACTGAGGAAGCAGAGAAAAAGTGTCTCCTGCAACCCGTTCCCTTGGAGCTAGATGAACGAATGTCTCTCCACTTGCTCAGTTCTGAGAGATAAGTGTGTGTGAAAGACTTCCTTCATATATCTTGTTGGGAACACATAGTTTCTTTTCAGTTGCTAACTCTACTCCATACATATAAATGGGGAGGTACAAGCTCCAACTCGGTTTGACAGTGAAAACTGCAGGAACTTCAAACCGGCACTAGGAAACAGACTGAGAAAGCAGAAAAAAAGTGTCTCCTGCATCCCGTTCCATTGGTGCTAGATGAACGAACGTCTCTCCACTTGCCCCGTTCTGAGAGATAAGTGTGTGTGAAAGCCGACCTTCACCTAGCTTGTTGGGAACACAAAGTTTCTTTTCAGTTGCAAACACCATTCCATACATATATATGGGGAGGTACTATCTCCAACTCGGTTTTACAGTGAAAACTGCAGGAACTTCTTAGCGGCACTTGGAAACAGACTGAGAAAGCAGAGAAAAATTGTCTCTTGCAACCCGTTCCCTTGGTGCTAAATGAACGATCGTCTCTCCATTTGCTCAGTTCTGAGAGATAAGTGTGTGTGAAAGCCGTGCTTCACCTAGCTTGTTGGGAACACAAAGTTTCTTTTCAGTTGCAAACTCCATTCCATACATATATATGGGGAGGTACAATCTCCAACTACATTTTACAGTGAAAACTGCAGGAACTTCAAACCGGCACTAGGAAACAGACTGAGAAAGCAGAGAAAAAGTGTCTCCTGCAACCCGTTCCCTTGGTGCTAGATGAACGAACGTCTCTCCTCTTGCTCAGTTCCGAGAGATAAGTGTGTGTGAAAGCCGTTCTTCACCTAGCTTGTTGGGAACACAAAGTTTCTTTTCAGTTGCAAACTCCATTCCATACACATATATGGGGAGGTACTAGCTCCAACTCGGTTTTACAGTGAAAACTGAAGGAACTTCAAACCGGCAATAGGAAACAGACTGAGAAAGCAGAGAAAAAGTTTCTCCTTCAACCCGTTCCCTTGGTGCTAGATGAACGAAAGTCTCTCCACTTGCTCAGTTCTGAGAGATAGGTGCGTGTGAAAGCCGTCCTTCTCCTAGCTTTTTGGGAACACAAAGTTTCTTTTCAGTTGCCAACTCCATTCCATACATATATATGGGGAGGTACAAGCTCCAACTCGGTTTGACAGTGAAAACTGCAGGATCTTCAAACCGGCACTAGGAAACAGACTGAGAAAGCAGAGAAAAAGTGTCTCCTGCAACCCGTTCCTTTGGTGCTAGATGAACGAACGTCTCTCCACTTGCTCAGATCTGAGAGATAAGAGTGTGTGAAAGCCGTACTTCACCTAGCTTGTTGGGAACACAAAGTTTCTTTTCAGTTGGAAACTCCATTCCATACCTATATATGGGGAGGTAGAACTCCAACTCCGTTTTACAGTGAAAACTGCAGGAACTTCAAACCGGCACTAGGAAACAGACTGAGAAAGCAGAGAAAAAGTGTCTCCTGCAACCCGTTCCCTTGGTGCTAGATGAACGAACGTCTCTCCACTTGCTCAGTTATGAGAGAAAATTATGTGTGAAAGCCGTCCTTCACCTAGCTTGTTGGGAACAGAAAGTTTCTTTTCAGTTGCAAACTCCATTCCATACTTATATATGGGGAGGTACTAGCTCCAACTCGGTTTGACATTGAAAAAGGCAGGAACTTCAAACCGGCACTAGGAAACAGACTGAGAAAGCAGAGAAAAAGTGTCTCCTGCAACCCGTTCCCTTGGTGCTAGATGAACGAACGTCTCTCCACTTGCTCTGTTCTGAGAGATAAGTGTGTGTGAAAGCCGTTCTTCACCTAGCTTGTTGGGAACACAAAGTTTCTTTTCAGTTGCAAACTCCATTCCATACATATATATGGGGAGGTACAAGCTCCAACTCGTTTTTACAGCGAAAACTGCAGGAACTTCAAACCGGCACTAGGAAACAGACTGAGAAATCAGAGAAAAAGTGTCCCCTGCAACCCGTTCCCTTGGTGCTAGATGAACGAACGTCTCTCCACTTGCTCAGTTCTGAGAGATAAGTGTGTGTGAAAGCCGTCCTTCACCTAGCTTGTTCGGAACACAAAGTTTCTTTTCAGTTGCAAACTCCATTCCATACATATATATGGGGAGGTACTAGCTCCAACTCGGTTTGACAGTGTAAACTGCAGGAAATTCAAACCGGCACTAGGAAACAGACTGAGAAAGCAGAGAAAAAGTGTCCCCTGCAACCCGTTCCCTTGGTGCTAGATGAACGAACGTCTCTCCACTTGCTCAGTTATGAGAGAAAATTATGTGTGAAAGCCGTCCTTCACCTAGCTTGTTGGGAACACAAAGTTTCTTTTCAGTTGCAAACTCCATTCCATACTTATATATGGGGAGGTACTAGCTCCAACTCGGTTTGACATTGAAAAAGGCAGGAACTTCAAACCGGCACTAGGAAACAGACTGAGAAAGCAGAGAAAAAGTGTCTCCTGCAACCCGTTCAATTGGTGCTAGATGAACGAACGTCTCTCCACTTGCTCTGTTCTGAGAGATAAGTGTGTGTGAAAGCCGTTCTTCACCTAGCTTGTTGGGAACACAAAGTTTCTTTTCAGTTGCAAACTCCATTCCATACATATATATGGGGAGGTACAAGCTCCAACTCGTTTTTACAGTGAAAACTGCAGGAACTTCAAACCGGCACTAGGAAACAGACTGAGAAATCAGAGAAAAAGTGTCCCCTTCAACCCGTTCCCTTGGTGCTAGATGAACGAACGACTCTCCACTTGCTCAGTTCTGAGAGATATGTGTGTGTGAAAGCCGTCCTTCACCTAGCTTGTTGGGAACACAAAGTTTCTTTTCAGTTGCAAACTCCATTCCATACATATATATGGGGAGGTACAAGCTCCAACTCGGTTTGCCAGTGAAAACTGCAGGAACTTCAAACCGGCACTAGGAAACAGACTGAGAAAGCAGAGAAAAAGTGTCCCCTGCAACCCGTTCCCTTGGTGCTAGATGAACGAACGACTCTCCACTTGCTCAGTTCTGAGAGATATGTGTGTGTGAAAGCCGTCCTTCACCTAGCTTGTTGGGAACACAAAGTTTCTTTTCAGTTGCAAACTCCATTCCATACATATATATGGGGAGGTACAAGCTCCAACTCGGTTTGCCAGTGAAAACTGCAGGAACTTCAAACCGGCACTAGGAAACAGACTGAGGAAGCAGAGAAAAAGTGTCTCCTGCAACACGTTCCCTTGGTGCTAGATGAACGAACGTCTCTCCACTTGCTCAGTTCTGAGAGATAAGTGTGTGTGAAAGCCGTCCTTCACCTAGCTTGTTGGGAACACAAAGTTTCTTTTCAGTTGCAAACTCCATTCCATACATATATATGGGGAGGTAGAAGCTCCAACTCGGTTTTACAGTGAAAACTGCAGGAACTTCAAACCGGCACTAGGAAACAGACTGAGAAAGAAGAGAAAAAGTGTCTCCTGCAACCCGTTCCCTTGGTGCTAGATGAACGAACGTCTCTCCACTTGCTCAGTTCTGAGAGATAAGTGTGTGTGAAAGCCGTCCTTCACCTAGCTTGTTGGGAACACAAAGTTTCTTTTCAGTTGCAAACTCCATTCCATACATATATATGGGGAGGTACAAGCTCCAACTCTGTTTTACAGTGAAAACTGCAGGAACTTCAAACCGGCACTAGGAAACAGACTGAGGAAGCAGAGAAAAAGTGTCTCCTGCAACCCGTTCCCTTGGTGCTACATGAAAGAACGTCTCTCCACTTGCTCAGTTCTGAGAGATAAGTGTGTGTGAAAGCCGTCCCTCAACTAGCTTGTTGGGAACACAAAGTTTCTTTTCAGTTGCAAACTCCATTCCATACATATATATGGGGAGGTACTAGCTCCAACTCGGTTTGACAGTGAAAAATGCAGGAACTTCAAACCGGCACTAGGAAACAGACTGAGAAAGCAGAGAAAAAGTGTCTCCTGCAACCCGTTCCCTTGGTGCTAGATGAACGAAAGTCTCTCCACTTGCTCAGTTCTGAGAGATAAGTGTGTGTGAAAGCCGTCCTTCACCTAGCTTGTTGGGAACACAAAGTTTCTTTTCAGTTGCAAACTCCATTCCATACATATATATGGGGAGGTACAAGCTCCAACTCGTTTTGACAGTGAAAACTGCAGGAACTTCAAACCGGCACTAGGAAACAGACTGAGAAAGCAGAGAAAAAGTGTCTCCTGCAACCCGTTCCCTTGGTGCTAGATGAACGAACGACTCTCCACTTGCTCAGTTCTGAGAGATATGTGTGTGTGAAAGCCGTCCTTCACCTAGCTTGTTGGGAACACAAAGTTTCTTTTCAGTTGCAAACTCCATTCCATACATATATATGGGGAGGTACAAGCTCCAACTCGGTTTGCCAATGAAAACTGCAGGAACTTCAAACCGGCACTAGGAAACAGACTGAGGAAGCAGAGAAAAAGTGTCTCCTGCAACACGTTCCCTTGGTGCTAGATGAACGAACGTCTCTCCACTTGCTCAGTTCTGAGAGATAAGTGTGTGTGAAAGCCGTCCTTCACCTAGCTTGTTGGGAACACAAAGTTTCTTTTCAGTTGCAAACTCCATTCCATACATATATATGGGGAGGTACAAGCTCCAACTCGGTTTGACAGTGTAAACTGCAGGAAATTCAAACCGGCACTAGGAAACAGACTGAGAAAGCAGAGAAAAAGTGTCCCCTGCAACCCGTTCCCTTGGTGCTAGATGAACGAACGTCTCTCCACTTGCTCAGTTATGAGAGAAAATTATGTGTGAAAGCCGTCCTTCACCTAGCTTGTTGGGAACACAAAGTTTCTTTTCAGTTGCAAACTCCATTCCATACTTATATATGGGGAGGTACTAGCTCCAACTCGGTTTGACATTGAAAAAGGCAGGAACTTCAAACCGGCACTAGGAAACAGACTGAGAAAGCAGAGAAAAAGTGTCTCCTGCAACCCGTTCCCTTGGTGCTAGATGAACGAACGTCTCTCCACTTGCTCTGTTCTGAGAGATAAGTGTGTGTGAAAGCCGTTCTTCACCTAGCTTGTTGGGAACACAAAGTTTCTTTTCAGTTGCAAACTCCATTCCATACATATATATGGGGAGGTACAAGCTCCAACT
Source organism: Camelus dromedarius (assembly GCF_036321535.1). Lineage (NCBI taxonomy): Eukaryota > Metazoa > Chordata > Mammalia > Artiodactyla > Camelidae > Camelus > Camelus dromedarius. The sequence goes on from NW_026989840.1 coordinate 658,816, forward strand.
CGTTTTTACAGTGAAAACTGCAGGAACTTCAAACCGGCACTAGGAAACAGACTGAGAAATCAGAGAAAAAGTGTCCCCTTCAACCCGTTCCCTTGGTGCTAGATGAACGAACGACTCTCCACTTGCTCAGTTCTGAGAGATATGTGTGTGTGAAAGCCGTCCTTCACCTAGCTTGTTGGGAACACAAAGTTTCTTTTCAGTTGCAAACTCCATTCCATACATATATATGGGGAGGTACAAGCTCCAACTCGGTTTGCCAGTGAAAACTGCAGGAACTTCAAACCGGCACTAGGAAACAGACTGAGAAAGCAGAGAAAAAGTGTCCCCTGCAACCCGTTCCCTTGGTGCTAGATGAACGAACGACTCTCCACTTGCTCAGTTCTGAGAGATATGTGTGTGTGAAAGCCGTCCTTCACCTAGCTTGTTGGGAACACAAAGTTTCTTTTCAGTTGCAAACTCCATTCCATACATATATATGGGGAGGTACAAGCTCCAACTCGGTTTGCCAGTGAAAACTGCAGGAACTTCAAACCGGCACTAGGAAACAGACTGAGGAAGCAGAGAAAAAGTGTCTCCTGCAACACGTTCCCTTGGTGCTAGATGAACGAACGTCTCTCCACTTGCTCAGTTCTGAGAGATAAGTGTGTGTGAAAGCCGTCCTTCACCTAGCTTGTTGGGAACACAAAGTTTCTTTTCAGTTGCAAACTCCATTCCATACATATATATGGGGAGGTAGAAGCTCCAACTCGGTTTTACAGTGAAAACTGCAGGAACTTCAAACCGGCACTAGGAAACAGACTGAGAAAGAAGGGAAAAAGTGTCTCCTGCAACCCGTTCCCTTGGTGCTAGATGAACGAACGTCTCTCCACTTGCTCAGTTCTGAGAGATAAGTGTGTGTGAAAGCCGTCCTTCACCTAGCTTGTTGGGAACACAAAGTTTCTTTTCTGTTGCAAACTCCATTCCATACATATATATGGGGAGGTACAAGCTCCAACTCTGTTTTACAGTGAAAACTGCAGGAACTTCAAACCGGCACTAGGAAACAGACTGAGGAAGCAGAGAAAAAGTGTCTCCTGCAACCCGTTCCCTTGGTGCTACATGAAAGAACGTCTCTCCACTTGCTCAGTTCTGAGAGATAAGTGTGTGTGAAAGCCGTCCCTCAACTAGCTTGTTGGGAACACAAAGTTTCTTTTCAGTTGCAAACTCCATTCCATACATATATATGGGGAGGTACTAGCTCCAACTCGGTTTGACAGTGAAAAATGCAGGAACTTCAAACCGGCACTAGGAAACAGACTGAGAAAGCAGAGAAAAAGTGTCTCCTGCAACCCGTTCCCTTGGTGCTAGATGAACGAAAGTCTCTCCACTTGCTCAGTTCTGAGAGATAAGTGTGTGTGAAAGCCGTCCTTCACCTAGCTTGTTGGGAACACAAAGTTTCTTTTCAGTTGCAAACTCCATTCCATACATATATATGGGGAGGTACAAGCTCCAACTCGGTTTGCCAGTGAAAACTGCAGGAACTTCAAACCGGCACTAGGAAACAGACTGAGGAAGCAGAGAAAAAGTGTCTCCTGCAACACGTTCCCTTGGTGCTAGATGAACGAACGTCTCTCCACTTGCTCAGTTCTGAGAGATAAGTGTGTGTGAAAGCCGTCCTTCACCTAGCTTGTTGGGAACACAAAGTTTCTTTTCAGTTGCAAACTCCATTCCATACATATATATGGGGAGGTACAAGCTCCAACTCGGTTTTACAGTGAAAACTGCAGGAACTTCAAACCGGCACTAGGAAACAGACTGAGGAAGCAGAGAAAAAGTGTCTCCTGCAACCCGTTCCCTTGGTGCTAGATGAACGAACGTCTCTCCACTTGCTCAGTTCTGAGAGATATGTGCGTGTGAAAGCCTTCCTTCACCTAGCTTTTTGGGAACACAAAGTTTCTTTTCAGTTGCAAACTCCATTCCATACATATATATGGGGAGGTACTAGCTCCAACTCGGTTTGACAGTGAAAACTGCAGGAACTTCAAACCGGCACTAGGAAACAGACTGAGAAAGCAGAGAAAAAGTGTCTCCTGCAACGCGTTCCCTTGGTGCTAGATGAACGAACGTCTCTCCACTTGCTCTGTTCTGAGAGTTAAGTGTGTGTGAAAGCCGTCCTTCACCTTGCTTGTTGGGAACACAAAGTTTCTTTTCAGTTGCAAACTCCATTCCATACATATATATGGGGAGGTAGAAGCTCCAACTCGGTTTTACAGTGAAAACTGCAGGAACTTCAAACCGGCACTAGGAAACAGACTGAGAAAGCAGAGAAAAAGTGTCTCCTGCAACTCGTTCCCTTGGTGCGAGATGAACGAACGTCTCTCCACTTGCTCAGTTCTGAGATAAGTGTGTGTGAAAGCCGTCCTTCACCTAGCTTGTTGGGAACACAAATTTTCTTTTCAGTTGCAAACTCCATTCCATACATATATATGGGGAGGTACAAGCTCCAACTCGGTTTTACAGTGAAAACTGCAGGAACTTCAAACCGGCACTAGGAAACAGACTGAGGAAGCAGAGAAAAAGTGTCTCCTGCAACCCGTTCCCTTGGTGCTACATGAACGAACGTCTCTCCACTTGCTCAGTTCTGAGAGATAAGTGTGTGTGAAAGCCGTCCTTCACCTAGCTTGTTCGGAACACAAAGTTTCTTTTCAGTTGCAAACTCCATTCCATACATATATATGGGGAGGTACTAGCTCCAACTCGGTTTGACATTGAAAAAGGCAGGAACTTCAAACCGGCACTAGGAAACAGACTGAGAAAGCAGAGAAAAAGTGTCTCCTGCAACCCGTTCCCTTGGTTCTAGATGAACGAACGTCTCTCCACTTGCTCTGTTCTGAGAGATAAGTGTGTGTGAAAGCCGTACTTCACCTAGCTTGTTGGGAACACAAAGTTTCTTTTCAGTTGCAAACTCCATTCCATACATATATATGGGGAGGTACAAGCTCCAACTCGGTTTTACAGTGAAAACTGCAGGAACTTCAAACCGGCACTAGGAAACAGACTGAGAAATCAGAGAAAAAGTGTCCCCTGCAACCCGTTCCCTTGGTGCTAGATGAACGAACGACTCTCCACTTGCTCAGTTCTGAGAGATATGTGTGTGTGAAAGCCGTCCTTCACCTAGCTTGTTGGGAACACAAAGTTTCTTTTCAGTTGCAAACTCCATTCCATACATATATATGGGGAGGTACTAGCTCCAACTCGGTTTGCCAGTGAAAACTGCAGGAACTTCAAACCGGCACTAGGAAACAGACTGAGGAAGCAGAGAAAAAGTGTCTCCTGCAACAAGTTCCCTTGGTGCTAGATGAACGAACGTCTCTCCACTTGCTCAGTTCTGAGAGATAAGTGTGTGTGAAAGCCGTCCTTCACCTAGCTTGTTGGGAACACAAAGTTTCTTTTCAGTTGCAAACTCCTTTCCATACTTATATATGGGGAGGTACAAGCTCCAACACGGTTTTACAGTGAAAACTGCAGGAACTTCAAACCGGCAGTAGGAAAGAGACTGAGGAAGCAGAGAAAAAGTGTCTCCTGCAACCCGATCCCTTGGTGCTACATGAAAGAACGTCTCTCCACTTGCTCAGTTCTGAGAGATAAGTGTGTGTGAAAGCCGTCCCTCAACTAGCTTGTTGGGAACACAAAGTTTCTTTTCAGTTGCAAACTCCATTCCATACATATATATGGGGAGGTACTAGCTCCAACTCGGTTTGACAGTGAAAACTGCAGGAACTTCAAACCGGCACTAGGAAACAGACTGAGAAAGCAGAGAAAAAGTGTCTCCTGCAACCCGTTCCCTTGGTGCTAGATGAACGAAAGTCTCTCCACTTGCTCAGTTCTGAGAAATAAGTGTGTGTGAAAGCCGTCCTTCACCTTGCTTGTTGGGAACACAAAGTTTCTTTTCAGTTGCAAACTCCATTCCATACATATATATGGGGAGGTAGAAGCTCCAACTCTGTTTTACAGTGAAAACTGCAGGAACATCAAACCAGCACTAGGAAACAGACTGAGAAAGCAGAGAAAAAGTGTCTCCTGCAACCCGTTCCCTTGGTGCTACATGAACGAACGTCTCTCCACTTGCTCAGTTCTGAGAGATATGTGTGTGTGAAAGCCGTCCTTCACCTAGCTTGTTCGGAACACAAAGTTTGTTTTCAGTTGCAAACTCCATTCCATACATATATATGGGGAGGTACTAGCTCCAACTCGGATTGACTGTGTAAACTGCAGGAACTTCAAACCGGCACTAGGAAACAGACTGAGAAAGCAGAGAAATAGTGTCCCCTGCAACCCGTTCCCTTGGTGTTAGATGAACGAACGTCTCTCCACTTGCTCTGTTCTGAGAGATAAGTGTGTGTGAAAGCCGTACTTCACCTAGCTTGTTGGGAACACAAAGTTTCTTTTCAGTTGCAAACTCCATTCCATACATATATATGGGGAGGTACAAGCTCCAACTCGGTTTTACAGTGAAAACTGCAGGAACTTCAAACCGGCACTAGGAAACAGACTGAGGAAGCAGAGAAAAAGTGTCTCCTGCAACCCGTTCCCTTGGTGCTACATGAAAGAACGTCTCTCCACTTGCTCAGTTCTGAGAGATAAGTGTGTGTGAAAGCCGTCCCTAAACTAGCTTGTTGGGAACACAAAGTTTCTTTTCAGTTGCAAACTCCATTCCATACATATATATGGGGAGGTACTAGCTCCAAATCGGTTTGACAGTGAAAACTGCAGGAACTTCAAACCTTCACTAGGAAACAGACTGAGAAAGCAGAGAAAAAGTGTCTCCTGCAACCCGTTCCCTTGGTGCTAGATGAACGAAAGTCTCTCCACTTGCTCAGTTCTGAGAAATAAGTGTGTGTGAAAGCCGTCCTTCACCTTGCTTGTTGGGAACACAAAGTTTCTTTTCAGTTGCAAACTCCATTCCATACATATATATGGGGAGGTAGAAGCTCCAACTCTGTTTTACAGTGAAAACTGCAGGAACTTCAAACCAGCACTAGGAAACAGACTGAGAAAGCAGAGAAAAAGTGTCTCCTGCAACCCGTTCCCTTGGTGCTACATGAACGAACGTCTCTCCACTTGCTCAGTTCTGAGAGATATGTGTGTGTGAAAGCCGTCCTTCACCTAGCTTGTTCGGAACACAAAGATTGTTTTCAGTTGCAAACTCCATTCCATACATATATATGGGGAGGTACTAGCTCCAACTCGGATTGACAGTGTAAACTGCAGGAACTTCAAACCGGCACTAGGAAACAGACTGAGAAAGCTGAGAAATAGTGTCCCCTGCAACCCGTTCCCTTGGTGTTAGATGAACGAACGTCTCTCCACTTGCTCTGTTCTGAGAGATAAGTGTGTGTGAAAGCCGTACTTCACCTAGCTTGTTGGGAACACAAAGTTTCTTTTCAGTTGCAAACTCCATTCCATACATATATATGGGGAGGTACAAGCTCCAACTCGGTTTTACAGTGAAAACTGCAGGAACTTCATACCGGCACTAGGAAACAGACTGAGGAAGCAGAGAAATAGTGTCCCCTGCAACCCGTTCCCTTGGTGCTAGATGAACGAACGACTCTCCACTTGCTCAGTTCTGAGAGATATGTGTGTGTGAAAGCCGTCCTTCACCTAGCTTGTTGGGAACACAAAGTTTCTTTTCAGTTGCAAACTCCATTCCATACATATATATGGGGAGGTACAAGCTCCAACTCGGTTTGCCAGTGAAAACTGCAGGAACTTCAAACCGGCACTAGGAAACAGACTGAGGAAGCAGAGAAAAAGTGTCTTCTGCAACACGTTCCCTTGGTGCTAGATGAACGAACGTCTCTCCACTTGCTCAGTTCTGAGAGATAAGTGTGTGTGAAAGCCGTCCTTCACCTAGCTTGTTGGGAACACAAAGTTTCTTTTCAGTTGCAAACTCCATTCCATACATATATATGGGGAGGTACAAGCTCCAACTCGGTTTTACAGTGAAAACTGCAGGAACTTCAAACCGGCACTAGGAAACAGACTGAGAAAGCAGAGAAAAAGTTTCTCCTGCAACCCGTTCCCTTGGTGCTAGATGAACGAACGTCTCTCCACTTGCTCAGTTCTGAGAGTTATGTGCGTGTGAAAGCCGTTCTTCACCTAGCTTTTTGGGAACACAAAGTTTCTTTTCAGTTGCAAACTCCATTCCATACATAAATATGGGGAGGTACTAGCTCCAACTCGGTTTGACAGTGAAAACTGCAGGAACTTCAAACCGGCACTAGGAAACAGACTGAGAAATCACAGAAAAATTGTCCCCTGCAACCCGTTCCCTTGGTGCTAGATGAACGAACGTCTCTCCACTTGCTCAGTTCTGAGAGATAAGTGTGTGTGAAAGCCGTCCTTCACCTAGCTTGTTGGGAACACAAAGATTCTTTTCAGTTGCAAACTCCATTCCATACATATATATGGGGAGGTAGAAGCTCAAACTCGGTTTGACAGTGAAAACTGCAGGAACTTCAAACCGGCACTAGGAAACAGACTGAGAAATCACAGAAAAATTGTCCCCTGCAACCCGTTCCCTTGGTGCTAGATGAACGAACGTCTCTCCACTTGCTCAGTTCTGAGAGATAAGTGTGTGTGAAAGCCGTCCTTCACCTAGCTTTTTGGGAACACAAAGTTTCTTTTCAGTTGCAAACTCCATTCCATACATATATATGGGGAGGTACAAGCTCCAACTCGATTTTACAGTGAAAACTGCAGGAACTTCAAACCGGCACTAGGAAACAGACTGAGGAAGCAGAGAAAATGTGTCTCCTGCAACCCGTTCCCTTGGTGCTAGATGAACGAACGTCTCTCCACTTGCTCAGTTCTGAGAGATAAGTGTGTGTGAAAGCCGTCCTTCACCTAGCTTGTTGGGAACACAAAGTTTCTTTTCAGTTGCAAACTCCATTCCATACATATATATGGGGAGGTACTAGCTCCAACTCGGTTTCACAGTGAAAACTGCAGGAACTTCAAACCGGCACTAGGAAACAGACTGAGAAAGCAGAGAAAAAGTGTCTCCTGCAACCCGTTCCCTTGGTGCTAGATGAACGAACGTCTCTCCACTTGCTCTGTTCTGAGAGATAAGTGTGTGTGAAAGCCGTCTTACACCTAGCTTGTTGGGAACACAAAGTTTCTTTTCAGTTGCAAACTCCATTCCATACATATATATGGGGAGGTAGAAGCTCCAACTCGGTTTTACAGTGAAAACTGCAGGAACTTCAAACCGGCACTAGGAAACAGACTGAGAAAGCAGAGAAAAAGTGTCTCCTGCAACCCGTTCCCTTGGTGCTAGATGAACGAACGTCTCTCCACTTGCTCAGTTCTGAGAGATAAGTGTGTGTGAAAGCCGTCCTTCACCTAGCTTGTTGGGAACACAAAGTTTCTTTTCAGTTGCAAACTCCATTCCATACATATATATGGGGAGGTACTGCTCCAACTCGATTTGACAGTGAAAACTGCAGGAACTTCAAACCGGCACTAGGAAACAGACTGAGAATGCAGAGAAAAAGTGTCTCCTGCAACCCGTTCCCTTGGTGCTAGATGAACGAACGTCTCTCCACTTGCTCAGTTCTGAGAGATAAGTGTGTGTGAAAGCCGTCCTTCAACTAGCTTGTTGGGAACACAAAGTTTCTTTTCAGTTGCAAACTCCATTCCATACATATATATGGGGAGGTACAAGCTCCAACTCGGTTTTAGAGTGAAAACTGCAGGAACTTCAAACCGGCACTAGGAAACAGACTGAGGAAGCAGAGAAAAAGTGTCTCCTGCAACCCGTTCCCTTGGTGCTACATGAAAGAACGTCTCTCCACTTGCTCAGTTCTGAGAGATAAGTGTGTGTGAAAGCCGTCCCTCAACTAGCTTGTTGGGAACACAAAGTTTCTTTTCAGTTGCAAAATCCATTCCATACATATATATGGGGAGGTACTAGCTCCAACTCGGTTTGACAGTGAAAACTGCAGGAACTTCAAACCGGCACTAGGAAACAGACTGAGAAAGCAGAGAAAAAGTGTCTCCTGCAACCCGTTCCCTTGGTGCTAGATGAACGAAAGTCTCTCCACTTGCTCAGTTCTGAGAAATAAGTGTGTGTGAAAGCCGTCCTTCACCTTGCTTGTTGGGAACACAAAGTTTCTTTTCAGTTGCAAACTCCATTCCATACATATATATGGGGAGGTAGAAGCTCCAACTCTGTTTTACAGTGAAAACTGCAGGAACTTCAAACCAGCACTAGGAAACAGACTGAGAAAGCAGAGAAAAAGTGTCTCCTGCAACCCGTTCCCTTGGTGCTACATGAACGAACGTCTCTCCACTTGCTCAGTTCTGAGAGATATGTGTGTGTGAAAGCCGTCCTTCACCTATCTTGTTCGGAACACAAAGTTTGTTTTCAGTTGCAAACTCCATTCCATACATATATATGGGGAGGTACTAGCTCCAACTCGGATTGACAGTGTAAACTGCAGGAACTTCAAACCGGCACTAGGAAACAGACTGAGAAAGCAGAGAAATAGTGTCCCCTGCAACCCGTTCCCTTGGTGTTAGATGAACGAACGTCTCTCCACTTGCTCTGTTCTGAGAGATAAGTGTGTGTGAAAGCCGTACTTCACCTAGCTTGTTGGGAACACAAAGTTTCTTTTCAGTTGCAAACTCCATTCCATACATATATATGGGGAGGTACAAGCTCCAACTCGGTTTTACAGTGAAAACTGCAGGAACTTCAAACCGGCACTAGGAAACAGACTGAGGAAGCAGAGAAAAAGTGTCCCCTGCAACCCGTTCCCTTGGTGCTAGATGAACGAACGACTCTCCACTTGCTCAGTTCTGAGAGATATGTGTGTGTGAAAGCCGTACTTCACCTAGCTTGTTGGGAACACAAAGTTTCTTTTCAGTTGCAAACTCCATTCCATACATATATATGGGGAGGTACAAGCTCCAACTCGGTTTGCCAGTGAAAACTGCAGGAACTTCAAACCGGCACTAGGAAACAGACTGAGGAAGCAGACAAAAAGTTTCTTCTGCAACACGTTCCCTTGGTGCTAGATGAACGAACGTCTCTCCACTTGCTCAGTTCTGAGAGATAAGTGTGTGTGAAAGCCGTCCTTCACCTAGCTTGTTGGGAACACAAAGTTTCTTTTCAGTTGCAAACTCCATTCCATACATATATATGGGGAGGTACAAGCTCCAACTCGGTTTTACAGTGAAAACTGCAGGAACTTCAAACCGGCACTAGGAAACAGACTGAGAAAGCAGAGAAAAAGTTTCTCCTGCAACCCGTTCCCTTGGTGCTAGATGAACGAACGTCTCTCCACTTGCTCAGTTCTGAGAGTTATGTGCGTGTGAAAGCCGTTCTTCACCTAGCTTTTTGGGAACACAAAGTTTCTTTTCAGTTGCAAACTCCATTCCATACATAAATATGGGGAGGTACTAGCTCCAACTCGGTTTGACAGTGAAAACTGCAGGAACTTCAAACCGGCACTAGGAAACAGACTGAGAAATCACAGAAAAATTGTCCCCTGCAACCCGTTCCCTTGGTGCTAGATGAACGAACGTCTCTCCACTTGCTCAGTTCTGAGAGATAAGTGTGTGTGAAAGCCGTCCTTCACCTAGCTTGTTGGGAACACAAAGTTTCTTTTCAGTTGCAAACTCCATTCCATACATATATATGGGGAGGTAGAAGCTCAAACTCGGTTTGACAGTGAAAACTGCAGGAACTTCAAACCGGCACTAGGAAACAGACTGAGAAATCACAGAAAAATTGTCCCCTGCAACCCGTTCCCTTGGTGCTAGATGAACGAACGTCTCTCCACTTGCTCAGTTCTGAGAGATAAGTGTGTGTGAAAGCCGTCCTTCACCTAGCTTTTTGGGAACACAAAGTTTCTTTTCAGTTGCAAACTCCATTCCATACATATATATGGGGAGGTACAAGCTCCAACTCGATTTTACAGTGAAAACTGCAGGAACTTCAAACCGGCACTAGGAAACAGACTGAGGAAGCAGAGAAAATGTGTCTCCTGCAACCCGTTCCCTTGGTGCTAGATGAACGAACGTCTCTCCACTTGCTCAGTTCTGAGAGATAAGTGTGTGTGAAAGCCGTCCTTCACCTAGCTTGTTGGGAACACAAAGTTTCTTTTCAGTTGCAAACTCCATTCCATACATATATATGGGGAGGTACTAGCTCCAACTCGGTTTCACAGTGAAAACTGCAGGAACTTCAAACCGGCACTAGGAAACAGACTGAGAAAGCAGAGAAAAAGTGTCTCCTGCAACCCGTTCCCTTGGTGCTAGATGAACGAACGTCTCTCCACTTGCTCTGTTCTGAGAGATAAGTGTGTGTGAAAGCCGTCTTACACCTAGCTTGTTGGGAACACAAAGTTTCTTTTCAGTTGCAAACTCCATTCCATACATATATATGGGGAGGTAGAAGCTCCAACTCGGTTTTACAGTGAAAACTGCAGGAACTTCAAACCGGCACTAGGAAAAAGACTGAGAAAGCAGAGAAAAAGTGTCTCCTGCAACCCGTTCCCTTGGTGCTAGATGAACGAACGTCTCTCCACTTGCTCAGTTCTGAGAGATAAGTGTGTGTGAAAGCCGTCCTTCACCTAGCTTGTTGGGAACACAAAGTTTCTTTTCAGTTGCAAACTCCATTCCATACATATATATGGGGAGGTACTGCTCCAACTCGATTTGACAGTGAAAACTGCAGGAACTTCAAACCGGCACTAGGAAACAGACTGAGAATGCAGAGAAAAAGTGTCTCCTGCAACCCGTTCCCTTGGTGCTAGATGAACGAACGTCTCTCCACTTGCTCAGTTCTGAGAGATAAGTGTGTGTGAAAGCCGTCCTTCAACTAGCTTGTTGGGAACACAAAGTTTCTTTTCAGTTGCAAACTCCATTCCATACATATATATGGGGAGGTACAAGCTCCAACTCGGTTTTACAGTGAAAACTGCAGGAACTTCAAACCGGCACTAGGAAACAGACTGAGGAAGCAGAGAAAAAGTGTCTCCTGCAACCCGTTCCCTTGGTGCTACATGAAAGAACGTCTCTCCACTTGCTCAGTTCTGAGAGATAAGTGTGTGTGAAAGCCGTCCCTCAACTAGCTTGTTGGGAACACAAAGTTTCTTTTCAGTTGCAAAATCCATTCCATACATATATATGGGGAGGTACTAGCTCCAACTCGGTTTGACAGTGAAAACTGCAGGAACTTCAAACCGGCACTAGTAAACAGACTGAGAAAGCAGAGAAAAAGTGTCTCCTGCAACCCGTTCCCTTGGTGCTAGATGAACGAAAGTCTCTCCACTTGCTCAGTTCTGAGAAATAAGTGTGTGTGAAAGCCGTCCTTCACCTTGCTTGTTGGGAACACAAAGTTTCTTTTCAGTTGCAAACTCCATTCCATACATATATATGGGGAGGTAGAAGCTCCAACTCTGTTTTACAGTGAAAACTGCAGGAACTTCAAACCAGCACTATGAAACAGACTGAGAAAGCAGAGAAAAAGTGTCTCCTGCAACCCGTTCCCTTGGTGCTACATGAACGAACGTCTCTCCACTTGCTCAGTTCTGAGAGATATGTGTGTGTGAAAGCCGTCCTTCACCTAGCTTGTTCGGAACACAAAGTTTGTTTTCAGTTGCAAACTCCATTCCATACATATATATGGGGAGGTACTAGCTCCAACTCGGATTGACAGTGTAAACTGCAGGAACTTCAAACCGGCACTAGGAAACAGACTGAGAAAGCAGAGAAATAGTGTCCCCTGCAACCCGTTCCCTTGGTGTTAGATGAACGAACGTCTCTCCACTTGCTCTGTTCTGAGAGATAAGTGTGTGTGAAAGCCGTACTTCACCTAGCTTGTTGGGAACACAAAGTTTCTTTTCAGTTGCAAACTCCATTCCATACATATATATGGGGAGGTACAAGCTCCAACTCGGTTTTACAGTGAAAACTGCAGGAACTTCAAACCGGCACTAGGAAACAGACTGAGGAAGCAGAGAAAAAGTGTCCCCTGCAACCCGTTCCCTTGGTGCTAGATGAACGAACGACTCTCCACTTGCTCAGTTCTGAGAGATATGTGTGTGTGAAAGCCGTACTTCACCTAGCTTGTTGGGAACACAAAGTTTCTTTTCAGTTGCAAACTCCATTCCATACATATATATGGGGAGGTACAAGCTCCAACTCGGTTTGCCAGTGAAAACTGCAGGAACTTCAAACCGGCACTAGGAAACAGACTGAGGAAGCAGACAAAAAGTTTCTTCTGCAACACGTTCCCTTGGTGCTAGATGAACGAACGTCTCTCCACTTGCTCAGTTCTGAGAGATAAGTGTGTGTGAAAGCCGTCCTTCACCTAGCTTGTTGGGAACACAAAGTTTCTTTTCAGTTGCAAACTCCATTCCATACATATATATGGGGAGGTACAAGCTCCAACTCGGTTTTACAGTGAAAACTGCAGGAACTTCAAACCGGCACTAGGAAACAGACTGAGAAAGCAGAGAAAAAGTTTCTCCTGCAACCCGTTCCCTTGGTGCTAGATGAACGAACGTCTCTCCACTTGCTCAGTTCTGAGAGTTATGTGCGTGTGAAAGCCGTTCTTCACCTAGCTTTTTGGGAACACAAAGTTTCTTTTCAGTTGCAAACTCCATTCCATACATATATATGGGGAGGTACTAGCTCCAACTCGGTTTCACAGTGAAAACTGCAGGAACTTCAAACCGGCACTAGGAAACAGACTGAGAAATCACAGAAAAATTGTCCCCTGCAACCCGTTCCCTTGGTGCTAGATGAACGAACGTCTCTCCACTTGCTCAGTTCTGAGAGATAAGTGTGTGTGAAAGCCGTCCTTCACCTAGCTTGTTGGGAACACAAAGTTTCTTTTCAGTTGCAAACTCCATTCCATACATATATATGGGGAGGTAGAAGCTCCAACTCGGTTTGACAGTGAAAACTGCAGGAACTTCAAACCGGCACTAGGAAACAGACTGAGAAATCACAGAAAAATTGTCCCCTGCAACCCGTTCCCTTGGTGCTAGATGAACGAACGTCTCTCCACTTGCTCAGTTCTGAGAGATAAGTGTGTGTGAAAGCCGTCCTTCACCTAGCTTTTTGGGAACACAAAGTTTCTTTTCAGTTGCAAACTCCATTCCATACATATATATGGGGAGGTACAAGCTCCAACTCGATTTTACAGTGAAAACTGCAGGAACTTCAAACCGGCACTAGGAAACAGACTGAGGAAGCAGAGAAAATGTGTCTCCTGCAACCCGTTCCCTTGGTGCTAGATGAACGAACGTCTCTCCACTTGCTCAGTTCTGAGAGATAAGTGTGTGTGAAAGCCGTCCTTCACCTAGCTTGTTGGGAACACAAAGTTTCTTTTCAGTTGCAAACTCCATTCCATACATATATATGGGGAGGTACTAGCTCCAACTCGGTTTGACAGTGAAAACTGCAGGAACTTCAAACCGGCACTAGGAAACAGACTGAGAAAGCAGAGAAAAAGTGTCTCCTGCAACCCGTTCCCTTGGTGCTAGATGAACGAACGTCTCTCCACTTGCTCTGTTCTGAGAGATAAGTGTGTGTGAAAGCCGTCTTACACCTAGCTTGTTGGGAACACAGAGTTTCTTCTCAGTTGCAAACTCCATTCCATACATATATATGGGGAGGTAGAAGCTCCAACTCGGTTTTACAGTGAAAACCGCAGGAACTTCAAACCGGCACTAGGAAACAGACTGAGAAAGCAGAGAAAAAGTGTCCCCTGCAACCCGTTCCCTTGGTGCTAGATGAACGAACGTCTCTCCACTTGCTCAGTTCTGAGAGATAAGTGTGTGTGAAAGCCGTCCTTCACCTAGCTTCTTGGGAACACAAAGTTTCTTTTCAGTTGCAAACTCCATTCCATACATATATATGGGGAGGTACAAGCTCCAAATCGCTTTTACTGTGAAAACTGCAGGAACTTCAAACCGGCACTAGGAAACAGACTGAGAAAGCAGAGAAAAAGTGTCTCCTGCAACCCGTTCCCTTGGTGCTAGATGAACGAACGTCTCTCCACTTGCTCATTTCTGAGAGATAAGTGTGTGTGAAAGCCGTCCTTAACCTTGCTTGTTGGGAACACAAAGTTTCTTTTCAGTTGCAAACTCCATTCCATACATATATATGGGGAGGTAGAAGCTCCAACTCGGTTTTACAGTGAAAACTGCAGGAACTTCAAACCGGCACTAGGAAACAGACTGAGAAAGCAGAGAAAAAGTGTCTCCTGCAAACCTTTCCCTTGGTGCTAGATGAACGAAAGTCTCTCCACTTGCTCAGTTCTGAGAGATAAGTGTGTGTGAAAGCCGTCCCTCAACTAGCTTGTTGGGAACACAAAGTTTCTTTTCAGTTGCAAACTCCATTCCATACATATATATGGGGAGGTTCTAACTCCAACTCGGTTTGACAGTGAAAACTGCAGGATCTTCCTACCGGCAGTAGGAAACAGACTGAGAAAGCAGAGAAAAAGTGTCTCCTGCAACCCATTACCTTGGTGATAGATGAACGAACGTCTCTCCACTTGCTCTGTTCTCAGAGATAAGTGTGTGTGAAAGCCGTACTTCACCTAGCTTGTTGGGAACACAAAGTTTCTTTTCAGTTGCAAACTCCATTCCATACATATATATGGGGAGGTAGAAGCTCAAACTCGGTTTGACAGTGAAAACTGCAGGAACTTCAAACCGGCACTAGGAAACAGACTGAGAAATCACAGAAAAATTGTCTCCTGCAACCCGTTCCCTTGGTGCTAGATGAACGAACGTCTCTCCACTTGCTCAGTTCTGAGAGATAAGTGTGTGTGAAAGCCGTCCTTCACCTAGCTTGTTGGGAACACAAAGTTTCTTTTCAGTTGCAAACTCCATTCCATACATATATATGGGGAGGTACAAGCTCCAACTCGATTTTACAGTGAAAACTGCAGGAACTTCAAACTGGCACTAGGAAACAGACTGAGGAAGCAGAGAAAATGTGTCTCCTGCAACCCGTTCCCTTGGTGCTAGATGAACGAACGTCTCTCCACTTGCTGAGTTCTGAGAGATAAGTGTGTGTGAAAGCCGTCCTTCACCTAGCTTGTTGGGAACACAAAGTTTCTTTTCAGTTGCAAACTCCATTCCATACATATATATGGGGAGGTAGAAGCTCCAACTCGGTTTTACAGTGAAAACTGCAGGAACTTCAAACCGGCACTAGGAAAAAGACTGAGAAAGCAGAGAAAAAGTGTCTCCTGCAACCCGTTCCCTTGGTGCTAGATGAACGAACGTCTCTCCACTTGCTCAGTTCTGAGAGATAAGTGTGTGTGAAAGCCGTCCTTCACCTAGCTTGTTGGGAACACAAAGTTTCTTTTCAGTTGCAAACTCCATTCCATACATATATATGGGGAGGTACTGCTCCAACTCGATTTGACAGTGAAAACTGCAGGAACTTCAAACCGGCACTAGGAAACAGACTGAGAATGCAGAGAAAAAGTGTCTCCTGCAACCCGTTCCCTTGGTGCTAGATGAACGAACGTCTCTCCACTTGCTCAGTTCTGAGAGATAAGTGTGTGTGAAAGCCGTCCTTCACCTAGCTTGTTGGGAACACAAAGTTTCTTTTCAGTTGCAAACTCCATTCCATATATATATAAGGGGAGGTTCGAGCTCGAACTAGGTTTGACAGTGAAAACTGCAGGAACTTCAAACCGGCACTAGGAAACAGACTGAGAAAGCAGAGAAAAA
This sequence comes from Camelus dromedarius, assembly GCF_036321535.1. Classification (NCBI taxonomy): domain Eukaryota; kingdom Metazoa; phylum Chordata; class Mammalia; order Artiodactyla; family Camelidae; genus Camelus; species Camelus dromedarius. Next base: position 674,568 of record NW_026989840.1, read on the forward strand.
GTGTCTCCTGCAACCCGTTCCCTTGGTGCTAGATGAACGAACGTCTCTCCACTTGCTCAGTTCTGAGAGATAAGTGTGTGTGAAAGCCGTACTTCACCTAGCTTGTTGGGAACACAAAGTTTCTTTTCAGTTGCAAACTCCATTCCATACATATATAAGGGGAGGTAGAAGCTCCAACTCGGTTTTACAGTGAAAACTGCAGGAATTTCAAACCGGCACTACGAAACAGAATGAGAAAGCAGAGAAAAAGTGTCTCCTGCAACCCGTTCCCTTGGTGCTAGATGAACGAACGTCTCTCCACTTGCTCAGTTCTGAGAGATATGTGTGTGTGAAAGCCGACCTTCACCTAGCTTGTTGGGAACACAAAGTTTCTTTTCAGTTGCAAACTCCATTCCATACATATATATGGGGAGGTAGTATCTCCAACTCGGTTTTACAGTGAAAACTGCAGGAACTTCAAACCGGCACAAGGAATCAGACTGAGAAAGCAGAGAAAAAGTGTCTCCTGCAACCCGTTCCCTTGGAGCTAGATGAACGAATGTCTCTCCACTTGCTCAGTTCTGAGAGATAAGTGTGTTTGAAAGACTTCCTTCATATATCTTGTTGGGAACACATAGTTTCTTTTCAGTTGCTAACTCCACTCCATACATATAAATGGGGAGGTACTAGCTCCAACTCGGTTTGACAGTGAAAACTGCAGGAACTTCAAACCGGCACTAGGAAACAGACTGAGAAAGCAGAAAAAAAGTGTCTCCTGCAACCCGTTCCCTTGGTGCTAGATGAACGAACGTCTCTCCACTTGCTCAGTTCTGAGAGATAAGTGTGTGTGAAAGCCGAACTTCACCTAGCTTGTTGGGAACACAAAGTTTCTTTTCAGTTGCAAACTCCATTCCATACATATATATGGGGAGGTAGAAGCTCAAACTCGGTTTGACAGTGAAAACTGCAGGAACTTCAAACCGGCACTAGGAAACAGACTGAGAAATCACAGAAAAATTGTCCCCTGCAAACCGTTCCCTTGGTGCTAGATGAACGAACGTCTCTCCACTTGCTCAGTTCTGAGAGATACGTGTGTGTGAAAGCCGTCCTTCACCTAGCTTGTTGGGAACACAAAGTTTCTTTTCAGTTGCAAACTCCATTCCATACATATATATGGGGAGGTACAAGCTCCAACTCGATTTTACAGTGAAAACTGCAGGAACTTCAAACCGGCACTAGGAAACAGACTGAGGAAGCAGAGAAAATGTGTCTCCTGCAACCCGTTCCCTTGGTGCTAGATGAACGAACGTCTCTCCACTTTCTCAGTTCTGAGAGATAAGTGTGTGTGAAAGCCGACCTTCACCTAGCTTGTTGGGAACACAAAGTTTCTTTTCAGTTGCAAACTCCATTCCATACATATATAAGGGGAGGTTCGAGCTCGAACTAGGTTTGACAGTGAAAACTGCAGGAACTTCAAACCGGCACTAGGAAACAGACTGAGAAAGCAGAGAAAAAGTGTCTCCTGCAACCCGTTCCCTTGGTGCTAGATGAACGAAAGTCTCTCCACTTGCTCTGTTCTGAGAGATAAGTGTGTGTGAAAGCCGTACTTCACCTAGCTTGTTGGGAACACAAAGTTTCTTTTCAGTTGCAAACTTCATTCCATACATATATATGGGGAGGTAGAAGCTCCAACTCGGTTTTACAGTGAAAACTGCAGGAATTTCAAACCGGCACTACGAAACAGACTGAGAAAGCAGAGAAAAAGTATCTCCTGCAACCCGTTCCCTTGGTGCTAGATGAACGAACGTCTCTCCACTTGCTCAGTTCTGAGAGATAAGTGTGTGTGAAAGCCGAACTTCACCTAGCTTGTTGGGAACACAAAGTTTCTTTTCAGTTGCAAACTCCATTCCATACATATATATGGGGAGGTAGTATCTCCAACTCGGTTTTACAGTGAAAACTGCAGGAACTTCAAACCGGCACAAGGAATCAGACTGAGAAAGCAGAGAAAAAGTGTCTCCTGCAACCCGTTCCCTTGGAGCTAGATGAACGAATGTCTCTCCACTTGCTCAGATCTGAGAGATAAGTGTGTGTGAAAGACTTCCTTCATATATCTTGTTGGGAACACATAGTTTCTTTTCAGTTGCTAACTCCTCTCCATACATATAAATGGGGAGGTACTAGCTCCAACTCGGTTTGACAGTGAAAACTGCAGGAACTTCAAACCGGCACTAGGAAACAGACTGAGAAAGCAGAAAAAAAGTGTCTCCTGCAACCCGTTCCCTTGGTGCTAGATGAACGAACGTCTCTCCACTTGCTCAGTTCTGAGAGATAAGTGTGTGTGAAAGCCGAACTTCACCTAGCTTGTTGGGAACACAAAGTTTCTTTTCAGTTGCAAACACCATTCCATACATATATATGGGGAGGTACTATCTCCAACTCGGTTTTACAGTGAAAACTGCAGGAACTTCTTAGCGGCACTTGGAAACAGACTGAGAAAGCAGAGAAAAATTGTCTCTTGCAACCCGTTCCCTTGGTGCTAAATGAACGATCGTCTCTCCATTTGCTCAGTTCTGAGAGATAAGTGTGTGTGAAAGCCGTCCTTCACCTAGCTTGTTGGGAACACAAAGTTTCTTTTCAGTTGCAAACTCCATTCCATACATATATATGGGGAGGTACTAGCTCCAACTACATTTTACAGTGAAAACTGCAGGAACTTCAAACCGGCACTAGGAAACAGACTGAGAAAGCAGAGAAAAAGTGTCTCCTGCAACCCGTTCCCTTGGTGCTAGATGAACGAACGTCTCTCCTCTTGCTCAGTTCCGAGAGATAAGTGTGTGTGAAAGCCGTTCTTCACCTAGCTTGTTGGGAACACAAAGTTTCTTTTCAGTTGCAAACTCCATTCCATACACATATATGGGGAGGTACTAGCTCCAACTCGGTTTTACAGTGAAAACTGAAGGAACTTCAAACCGGCAATAGGAAACAGACTGAGAAAGCAGAGAAAAAGTTTCTCCTTCAACCCGTTCCCTTGGTGCTAGATGAACGAAAGTCTCTCCACTTGCTCAGTTCTGAGAGATAGGTGCGTGTGAAAGCCGTCCTTCTCCTAGCTTTTTGGGAACACAAAGTTTCTTTTCAGTTGCCAACTCCATTCCATACATATATATGGGGAGGTACAAGCTCCAACTCGGTTTGACAGTGAAAACTGCAGGATCTTCAAACCGGCACTAGGAAACAGACTGAGAAAGCAGAGAAAAAGTGTCTCCTGCAACCCGTTCCTTTGGTGCTAGATGAACGAACGTCTCTCCACTTGCTCAGTTCTGAGAGATAAGAGTGTGTGAAAGCCGTACTTCACCTAGCTTGTTGGGAACACAAAGTTTCTTTTCAGTTGGAAACTCCATTCCATACCTATATATGGGGAGGTAGAACTCCAACTCCGTTTTACAGTGAAAACTGCAGGAACTTCAAACCGGCACTAGGAAACAGACTGAGAAAGCAGAGAAAAAGTGTCTCCTGCAACCCGTTCCCTTGGTGCTAGATGAACGAACGTCTCTCCACTTGCTCAGTTATGAGAGAAAATTATGTGTGAAAGCCGTCCTTCACCTAGCTTGTTGGGAACACAAAGTTTCTTTTCAGTTGCAAACTCCATTCCATACTTATATATGGGGAGGTACTAGCTCCAACTCGGTTTGACATTGAAAAAGGCAGGAACTTCAAACCGGCACTAGGAAACAGACTGAGAAAGCAGAGAAAAAGTGTCTCCTGCAACCCGTTCCCTTGGTGCTAGATGAACGAACGTCTCTCCACTTGCTCTGTTCTGAGAGATAAGTGTGTGTGAAAGCCGTTCTTCACCTAGCTTGTTGGGAACACAAAGTTTCTTTTCAGTTGCAAACTCCATTCCATACATATATATGGGGAGGTACAAGCTCCAACTCGTTTTTACAGCGAAAACTGCAGGAACTTCAAACCGGCACTAGGAAACAGACTGAGAAATCAGAGAAAAAGTGTCCCCTGCAACCCGTTCCCTTGGTGCTAGATGAACGAACGTCTCTCCACTTGCTCAGTTCTGAGAGATAAGTGTGTGTGAAAGCCGTCCTTCACCTAGCTTGTTCGGAACACAAAGTTTCTTTTCAGTTGCAAACTCCATTCCATACATATATATGGGGAGGTACTAGCTCCAACTCGGTTTGACAGTGTAAACTGCAGGAAATTCAAACCGGCACTAGGAAACAGACTGAGAAAGCAGAGAAAAAGTGTCCCCTGCAACCCGTTCCCTTGGTGCTAGATGAACGAACGTCTCTCCACTTGCTCAGTTATGAGAGAAAATTATGTGTGAAAGCCGTCCTTCACCTAGCTTGTTGGGAACACAAAGTTTCTTTTCAGTTGCAAACTCCATTCCATACTTATATATGGGGAGGTACTAGCTCCAACTCGGTTTGACATTGAAAAAGGCAGGAACTTCAAACCGGCACTAGGAAACAGACTGAGAAAGCAGAGAAAAAGTGTCTCCTGCAACCCGTTCAATTGGTGCTAGATGAACGAACGTCTCTCCACTTGCTCTGTTCTGAGAGATAAGTGTGTGTGAAAGCCGTTCTTCACCTAGCTTGTTGGGAACACAAAGTTTCTTTTCAGTTGCAAACTCCATTCCATACATATATATGGGGAGGTACAAGCTCCAACTCGTTTTTACAGTGAAAACTGCAGGAACTTCAAACCGGCACTAGGAAACAGACTGAGAAATCAGAGAAAAAGTGTCCCCTTCAACCCGTTCCCTTGGTGCTAGATGAACGAACGACTCTCCACTTGCTCAGTTCTGAGAGATATGTGTGTGTGAAAGCCGTCCTTCACCTAGCTTGTTGGGAACACAAAGTTTCTTTTCAGTTGCAAACTCCATTCCATACATATATATGGGGAGGTACAAGCTCCAACTCGGTTTGCCAGTGAAAACTGCAGGAACTTCAAACCGGCACTAGGAAACAGACTGAGAAAGCAGAGAAAAAGTGTCCCCTGCAACCCGTTCCCTTGGTGCTAGATGAACGAACGACTCTCCACTTGCTCAGTTCTGAGAGATATGTGTGTGTGAAAGCCGTCCTTCACCTAGCTTGTTGGGAACACAAAGTTTCTTTTCAGTTGCAAACTCCATTCCATACATATATATGGGGAGGTACAAGCTCCAACTCGGTTTGCCAGTGAAAACTGCAGGAACTTCAAACCGGCACTAGGAAACAGACTGAGGAAGCAGAGAAAAAGTGTCTCCTGCAACACGTTCCCTTGGTGCTAGATGAACGAACGTCTCTCCACTTGCTCAGTTCTGAGAGATAAGTGTGTGTGAAAGCCGTCCTTCACCTAGCTTGTTGGGAACACAAAGTTTCTTTTCAGTTGCAAACTCCATTCCATACATATATATGGGGAGGTAGAAGCTCCAACTCGGTTTTACAGTGAAAACTGCAGGAACTTCAAACCGGCACTAGGAAACAGACTGAGAAAGAAGAGAAAAAGTGTCTCCTGCAACCCGTTCCCTTGGTGCTAGATGAACGAACGTCTCTCCACTTGCTCAGTTCTGAGAGATAAGTGTGTGTGAAAGCCGTCCTTCACCTAGCTTGTTGGGAACACAAAGTTTCTTTTCAGTTGCAAACTCCATTCCATACATATATATGGGGAGGTACAAGCTCCAACTCTGTTTTACAGTGAAAACTGCAGGAACTTCAAACCGGCACTAGGAAACAGACTGAGGAAGCAGAGAAAAAGTGTCTCCTGCAACCCGTTCCCTTGGTGCTACATGAAAGAACGTCTCTCCACTTGCTCAGTTCTGAGAGATAAGTGTGTGTGAAAGCCGTCCCTCAACTAGCTTGTTGGGAACACAAAGTTTCTTTTCAGTTGCAAACTCCATTCCATACATATATATGGGGAGGTACTAGCTCCAACTCGGTTTGACAGTGAAAAATGCAGGAACTTCAAACCGGCACTAGGAAACAGACTGAGAAAGCAGAGAAAAAGTGTCTCCTGCAACCCGTTCCCTTGGTGCTAGATGAACGAAAGTCTCTCCACTTGCTCAGTTCTGAGAGATAAGTGTGTGTGAAAGCCGTCCTTCACCTAGCTTGTTGGGAACACAAAGTTTCTTTTCAGTTGCAAACTCCATTCCATACATATATATGGGGAGGTACAAGCTCCAACTCGTTTTGACAGTGAAAACTGCAGGAACTTCAAACCGGCACTAGGAAACAGACTGAGAAAGCAGAGAAAAAGTGTCTCCTGCAACCCGTTCCCTTGGTGCTAGATGAACGAACGACTCTCCACTTGCTCAGTTCTGAGAGATATGTGTGTGTGAAAGCCGTCCTTCACCTAGCTTGTTGGGAACACAAAGTTTCTTTTCAGTTGCAAACTCCATTCCATACATATATATGGGGAGGTACAAGCTCCAACTCGGTTTGCCAATGAAAACTGCAGGAACTTCAAACCGGCACTAGGAAACAGACTGAGGAAGCAGAGAAAAAGTGTCTCCTGCAACACGTTCCCTTGGTGCTAGATGAACGAACGTCTCTCCACTTGCTCAGTTCTGAGAGATAAGTGTGTGTGAAAGCCGTCCTTCACCTAGCTTGTTGGGAACACAAAGTTTCTTTTCAGTTGCAAACTCCATTCCATACATATATATGGGGAGGTACAAGCTCCAACTCGGTTTGACAGTGTAAACTGCAGGAAATTCAAACCGGCACTAGGAAACAGACTGAGAAAGCAGAGAAAAAGTGTCCCCTGCAACCCGTTCCCTTGGTGCTAGATGAACGAACGTCTCTCCACTTGCTCAGTTATGAGAGAAAATTATGTGTGTAAGCCGTCCTTCACCTAGCTTGTTGGGAACACAAAGTTTCTTTTCAGTTGCAAACTCCATTCCATACTTATATATGGGGAGGTACTAGCTCCAACTCGGTTTGACATTGAAAAAGGCAGGAACTTCAAACCGGCACTAGGAAACAGACTGAGAAAGCAGAGAAAAAGTGTCTCCTGCAACCCGTTCCCTTGGTGCTAGATGAACGAACGTCTCTCCACTTGCTCTGTTCTGAGAGATAAGTGTGTGTGAAAGCCGTTCTTCACCTAGCTTGTTGGGAACACAAAGTTTCTTTTCAGTTGCAAACTCCATTCCATACATATATATGGGGAGGTACAAGCTCCAACTCGTTTTTACAGTGAAAACTGCAGGAACTTCAAACCGGCACTAGGAAACAGACTGAGAAATCAGAGAAAAAGTGTCCCCTTCAACCCGTTCCCTTGGTGCTAGATGAACGAACGACTCTCCACTTGCTCAGTTCTGAGAGATATGTGTGTGTGAAAGCCGTCCTTCACCTAGCTTGTTGGGAACACAAAGTTTCTTTTCAGTTGCAAACTCCATTCCATACATATATATGGGGAGGTACAAGCTCCAACTCGGTTTGCCAGTGAAAACTGCAGGAACTTCAAACCGGCACTAGGAAACAGACTGAGAAAGCAGAGAAAAAGTGTCCCCTGCAACCCGTTCCCTTGGTGCTAGATGAACGAACGACTCTCCACTTGCTCAGTTCTGAGAGATATGTGTGTGTGAAAGCCGTCCTTCACCTAGCTTGTTGGGAACACAAAGTTTCTTTTCAGTTGCAAACTCCATTCCATACATATATATGGGGAGGTACTAGCTCCAACTCGGTTTGCCAGTGAAAACTGCAGGAACTTCAAACCGGCACTAGGAAACAGACTTAGGAAGCAGAGAAAAAGTGTCTCCTGCAACACGTTCCCTTGGTGCTAGATGAACGAACGTCTCTCCACTTGCTCAGTTCTGAGAGATAAGTGTGTGTGAAAGCCGTCCTTCACCTAGCTTGTTGGGAACACAAAGTTTCTTTTCAGTTGCAAACTCCATTCCATACATATATATGGGGAGGTAGAAGCTCCAACTCGGTTTTACAGTGAAAACTGCAGGAACTTCAAACCGGCACTAGGAAACAGACTGAGAAAGAAGGGAAAAAGTGTCTCCTGCAACCCGTTCCCTTGGTGCTAGATGAACGAACGTCTCTCCACTTGCTCAGTTCTGAGAGATAAGTGTGTGTGAAAGCCGTCCTTCACCTAGCTTGTTGGGAACACAAAGTTTCTTTTCTGTTGCAAACTCCATTCCATACATATATATGGGGAGGTACAAGCTCGAACTCTGTTTTACAGTGAAAACTGCAGGAACTTCAAACCGGCACTAGGAAACAGACTGAGGAAGCAGAGAAAAAGTGTCTCCTGCAACCCGTTCCCTTGGTGCTACATGAAAGAACGTCTCTCCACTTGCTCAGTTCTGAGAGATAAGTGTGTGTGAAAGCCGTCCCTCAACTAGCTTGTTGGGAACACAAAGTTTCTTTTCAGTTGCAAACTCCATTCCATACATATATATGGGGAGGTACTAGCTCCAACTCGGTTTGACAGTGAAAAATGCAGGAACTTCAAACCGGCACTAGGAAACAGACTGAGAAAGCAGAGAAAAAGTGTCTCCTGCAACCCGTTCCCTTGGTGCTAGATGAACGAAAGTCTCTCCACTTGCTCAGTTCTGAGAGATAAGTGTGTGTGAAAGCCGTCCTTCACCTAGCTTGTTGGGAACACAAAGTTTCTTTTCAGTTGCAAACTCCATTCCATACATATATATGGGGAGGTACAAGCTCCAACTCGGTTTGCCAGTGAAAACTGCAGGAACTTCAAACCGGCACTAGGAAACAGACTGAGGAAGCAGAGAAAAAGTGTCTCCTGCAACCCGTTCCCTTGGTGCTAGATGAACGAACGTCTCTCCACTTGCTCAGTTCTGAGAGATATGTGCGTGTGAAAGCCTTCCTTCACCTAGCTTTTTGGGAACACAAAGTTTCTTTTCAGTTGCAAACTCCATTCCATACATATATATGGGGAGGTACTAGCTCCAACTCGGTTTGACAGTGAAAACTGCAGGAACTTCAAACCGGCACTAGGAAACAGACTGAGAAAGCAGAGAAAAAGTGTCTCCTGCAACGCGTTCCCTTGGTGCTAGATGAACGAACGTCTCTCCACTTGCTCTGTTCTGAGAGTTAAGTGTGTGTGAAAGCCGTCCTTCACCTTGCTTGTTGGGAACACAAAGTTTCTTTTCAGTTGCAAACTCCATTCCATACATATATATGGGGAGGTAGAAGCTCCAACTCGGTTTTACAGTGAAAACTGCAGGAACTTCAAACCGGCACTAGGAAACAGACTGAGAAAGCAGAGAAAAAGTGTCTCCTGCAACTCGTTCCCTTGGTGCGAGATGAACGAACGTCTCTCCACTTGCTCAGTTCTGAGAGATAAGTGTGTGTGAAAGCCGTCCTTCACCTAGCTTGTTGGGAACACAAATTTTCTTTTCAGTTGCAAACTCCATTCCATACATATATATGGGGAGGTACAAGCTCCAACTCGGTTTTACAGTGAAAACTGCAGGAACTTCAAACCGGCACTAGGAAACAGACTGAGGAAGCAGAGAAAAAGTGTCTCCTGCAACCCGTTCCCTTGGTGCTACATGAACGAACGTCTCTCCACTTGCTCAGTTCTGAGAGATAAGTGTGTGTGAAAGCCGTCCTTCACCTAGCTTGTTCGGAACACAAAGTTTCTTTTCAGTTGCAAACTCCATTCCATACATATATATGGGGAGGTACTAGCTCCAACTCGGTTTGACATTGAAAAAGGCAGGAACTTCAAACCGGCACTAGGAAACAGACTGAGAAAGCAGAGAAAAAGTGTCTCCTGCAACCCGTTCCCTTGGTTCTAGATGAACGAACGTCTCTCCACTTGCTCTGTTCTGAGAGATAAGTGTGTGTGAAAGCCGTACTTCACCTAGCTTGTTGGGAACACAAAGTTTCTTTTCAGTTGCAAACTCCATTCCATACATATATATGGGGAGGTACAAGCTCCAACTCGGTTTTACAGTGAAAACTGCAGGAACTTCAAACCGGCACTAGGAAACAGACTGAGAAATCAGAGAAAAAGTGTCCCCTGCAACCCGTTCCCTTGGTGCTAGATGAACGAACGACTCTCCACTTGCTCAGTTCTGAGAGATATGTGTGTGTGAAAGCCGTCCTTCACCTAGCTTGTTGGGAACACAAAGTTTCTTTTCAGTTGCAAACTCCATTCCATACATATATATGGGGAGGTACTAGCTCCAACTCGGTTTGCCAGTGAAAACTGCAGGAACTTCAAACCGGCACTAGGAAACAGACTGAGGAAGCAGAGAAAAAGTGTCTCCTGCAACAAGTTCCCTTGGTGCTAGATGAACGAACGTCTCTCCACTTGCTCAGTTCTGAGAGATAAGTGTGTGTGAAAGCCGTCCTTCACCTAGCTTGTTGGGAACACAAAGTTTCTTTTCAGTTGCAAACTCCTTTCCATACTTATATATGGGGAGGTACAAGCTCCAACACGGTTTTACAGTGAAAACTGCAGGAACTTCAAACCGGCAGTAGGAAACAGACTGAGGAAGCAGAGAAAAAGTGTCTCCTGCAACCCGATCCCTTGGTGCTACATGAAAGAACGTCTCTCCACTTGCTCAGTTCTGAGAGATAAGTGTGTGTGAAAGCCGTCCCTCAACTAGCTTGTTGGGAACACAAAGTTTCTTTTCAGTTGCAAACTCCATTCCATACATATATATGGGGAGGTACTAGCTCCAACTCGGTTTGACAGTGAAAACTGCAGGAACTTCAAACCGGCACTAGGAAACAGACTGAGAAAGCAGAGAAAAAGTGTCTCCTGCAACCCGTTCCCTTGGTGCTAGATGAACGAAAGTCTCTCCACTTGCTCAGTTCTGAGAAATAAGTGTGTGTGAAAGCCGTCCTTCACCTTGCTTGTTGGGAACACAAAGTTTCTTTTCAGTTGCAAACTCCATTCCATACATATATATGGGGAGGTAGAAGCTCCAACTCTGTTTTACAGTGAAAACTGCAGGAACATCAAACCAGCACTAGGAAACAGACTGAGAAAGCAGAGAAAAAGTGTCTCCTGCAACCCGTTCCCTTGGTGCTACATGAACGAACGTCTCTCCACTTGCTCAGTTCTGAGAGATATGTGTGTGTGAAAGCCGTCCTTCACCTAGCTTGTTCGGAACACAAAGTTTGTTTTCAGTTGCAAACTCCATTCCATACATATATATGGGGAGGTACTAGCTCCAACTCGGATTGACTGTGTAAACTGCAGGAACTTCAAACCGGCACTAGGAAACAGACTGAGAAAGCAGAGAAATAGTGTCCCCTGCAACCCGTTCCCTTGGTGTTAGATGAACGAACGTCTCTCCACTTGCTCTGTTCTGAGAGATATGTGTGTGTGAAAGCCGTACTTCACCTAGCTTGTTGGGAACACAAAGTTTCTTTTCAGTTGCAAACTCCATTCCATACATATATATGGGGAGGTACAAGCTCCAACTCGGTTTTACAGTGAAAACTGCAGGAACTTCAAACCGGCACTAGGAAACAGACTGAGGAAGCAGAGAAAAAGTGTCTCCTGCAACCCGTTCCCTTGGTGCTACATGAAAGAACGTCTCTCCACTTGCTCAGTTCTGAGAGATAAGTGTGTGTGAAAGCCGTCCCTAAACTAGCTTGTTGGGAACACAAAGTTTCTTTTCAGTTGCAAACTCCATTCCATACATATATATGGGGAGGTACTAGCTCCAAATCGGTTTGACAGTGAAAACTGCAGGAACTTCAAACCTTCACTAGGAAACAGACTGAGAAAGCAGAGAAAAAGTGTCTCCTGCAACCCGTTCCCTTGGTGCTAGATGAACGAAAGTCTCTCCACTTGCTCAGTTCTGAGAAATAAGTGTGTGTGAAAGCCGTCCTTCACCTTGCTTGTTGGGAACACAAAGTTTCTTTTCAGTTGCAAACTCCATTCCATACATATATATGGGGAGGTAGAAGCTCCAACTCTGTTTTACAGTGAAAACTGCAGGAACTTCAAACCAGCACTAGGAAACAGACTGAGAAAGCAGAGAAAAAGTGTCTCCTGCAACCCGTTCCCTTGGTGCTACATGAACGAACGTCTCTCCACTTGCTCAGTTCTGAGAGATATGTGTGTGTGAAAGCCGTCCTTCACCTAGCTTGTTCGGAACACAAAGATTGTTTTCAGTTGCAAACTCCATTCCATACATATATATGGGGAGGTACTAGCTCCAACTCGGATTGACAGTGTAAACTGCAGGAACTTCAAACCGGCACTAGGAAACAGACTGAGAAAGCTGAGAAATAGTGTCCCCTGCAACCCGTTCCCTTGGTGTTAGATGAACGAACGTCTCTCCACTTGCTCTGTTCTGAGAGATAAGTGTGTGTGAAAGCCGTACTTCACCTAGCTTGTTGGGAACACAAAGTTTCTTTTCAGTTGCAAACTCCATTCCATACATATATATGGGGAGGTACAAGCTCCAACTCGGTTTTACAGTGAAAACTGCAGGAACTTCATACCGGCACTAGGAAACAGACTGAGGAAGCAGAGAAATAGTGTCCCCTGCAACCCGTTCCCTTGGTGCTAGATGAACGAACGACTCTCCACTTGCTCAGTTCTGAGAGATATGTGTGTGTGAAAGCCGTCCTTCACCTAGCTTGTTGGGAACACAAAGTTTCTTTTCAGTTGCAAACTCCATTCCATACATATATATGGGGAGGTACAAGCTCCAACTCGGTTTGCCAGTGAAAACTGCAGGAACTTCAAACCGGCACTAGGAAACAGACTTAGGAAGCAGAGAAAAAGTGTCTTCTGCAACACGTTCCCTTGGTGCTAGATGAACGAACGTCTCTCCACTTGCTCAGTTCTGAGAGATAAGTGTGTGTGAAAGCCGTCCTTCACCTAGCTTGTTGGGAACACAAAGTTTCTTTTCAGTTGCAAACTCCATTCCATACATATATATGGGGAGGTACAAGCTCCAACTCGGTTTTACAGTGAAAACTGCAGGAACTTCAAACCGGCACTAGGAAACAGACTGAGAAAGCAGAGAAAAAGTTTCTCCTGCAACCCGTTCCCTTGGTGCTAGATGAACGAACGTCTCTCCACTTGCTCAGTTCTGAGAGTTATGTGCGTGTGAAAGCCGTTCTTCACCTAGCTTTTTGGGAACACAAAGTTTCTTTTCAGTTGCAAACTCCATTCCATACATAAATATGGGGAGGTACTAGCTCCAACTCGGTTTGACAGTGAAAACTGCAGGAACTTCAAACCGGCACTAGGAAACAGACTGAGAAATCACAGAAAAATTGTCCCCTGCAACCCGTTCCCTTGGTGCTAGATGAACGAACGTCTCTCCACTTGCTCAGTTCTGAGAGATAAGTGTGTGTGAAAGCCGTCCTTCACCTAGCTTGTTGGGAACACAAAGATTCTTTTCAGTTGCAAACTCCATTCCATACATATATATGGGGAGGTAGAAGCTCAAACTCGGTTTGACAGTGAAAACTGCAGGAACTTCAAACCGGCACTAGGAAACAGACTGAGAAATCACAGAAAAATTGTCCCCTGCAACCCGTTCCCTTGGTGCTAGATGAACGAACGTCTCTCCACTTGCTCAGTTCTGAGAGATAAGTGTGTGTGAAAGCCGTCCTTCACCTAGCTTTTTGGGAACACAAAGTTTCTTTTCAGTTGCAAACTCCATTCCATACATATATATGGGGAGGTACAAGCTCCAACTCGATTTTACAGTGAAAACTGCAGGAACTTCAAACCGGCACTAGGAAACAGACTGAGGAAGCAGAGAAAATGTGTCTCCTGCAACCCGTTCCCTTGGTGCTAGATGAACGAACGTCTCTCCACTTGCTCAGTTCTGAGAGATAAGTGTGTGTGAAAGCCGTCCTTCACCTAGCTTGTTGGGAACACAAAGTTTCTTTTCAGTTGCAAACTCCATTCCATACATATATATGGGGAGGTACTAGCTCCAACTCGGTTTCACAGTGAAAACTGCAGGAACTTCAAACCGGCACTAGGAAACAGACTGAGAAAGCAGAGAAAAAGTGTCTCCTGCAACCCGTTCCCTTGGTGCTAGATGAACGAACGTCTCTCCACTTGCTCTGTTCTGAGAGATAAGTGTGTGTGAAAGCCGTCTTACACCTAGCTTGTTGGGAACACAAAGTTTCTTTTCAGTTGCAAACTCCATTCCATACATATATATGGGGAGGTAGAAGCTCCAACTCGGTTTTACAGTGAAAACTGCAGGAACTTCAAACCGGCACTAGGAAAAAGACTGAGAAAGCAGAGAAAAAGTGTCTCCTGCAACCCGTTCCCTTGGTGCTAGATGAACGAACGTCTCTCCACTTGCTCAGTTCTGAGAGATAAGTGTGTGTGAAAGCCGTCCTTCACCTAGCTTGTTGGGAACACAAAGTTTCTTTTCAGTTGCAAACTCCATTCCATACATATATATGGGGAGGTACTGCTCCAACTCGATTTGACAGTGAAAACTGCAGGAACTTCAAACCGGCACTAGGAAACAGACTGAGAATGCAGAGAAAAAGTGTCTCCTGCAACCCGTTCCCTTGGTGCTAGATGAACGAACGTCTCTCCACTTGCTCAGTTCTGAGAGATAAGTGTGTGTGAAAGCCGTCCTTCAACTAGCTTGTTGGGAACACAAAGTTTCTTTTCAGTTGCAAACTCCATTCCATACATATATATGGGGAGGTACAAGCTCCAACTCGGTTTTACAGTGAAAACTGCAGGAACTTCAAACCGGCACTAGGAAACAGACTGAGGAAGCAGAGAAAAAGTGTCTCCTGCAACCCGTTCCCTTGGTGCTACATGAAAGAACGTCTCTCCACTTGCTCAGTTCTGAGAGATAAGTGTGTGTGAAAGCCGTCCCTCAACTAGCTTGTTGGGAACACAAAGTTTCTTTTCAGTTGCAAAATCCATTCCATACATATATATGGGGAGGTACTAGCTCCAACTCGGTTTGACAGTGAAAACTGCAGGAACTTCAAACCGGCACTAGGAAACAGACTGAGAAAGCAGAGAAAAAGTGTCTCCTGCAACCCGTTCCCTTGGTGCTAGATGAACGAAAGTCTCTCCACTTGCTCAGTTCTGAGAAATAAGTGTGTGTGAAAGCCGTCCTTCACCTTGCTTGTTGGGAACACAAAGTTTCTTTTCAGTTGCAAACTCCATTCCATACATATATATGGGGAGGTAGAAGCTCCAACTCTGTTTTACAGTGAAAACTGCAGGAACTTCAAACCAGCACTAGGAAACAGACTGAGAAAGCAGAGAAAAAGTGTCTCCTGCAACCCGTTCCCTTGGTGCTACATGAACGAACGTCTCTCCACTTGCTCAGTTCTGAGAGATATGTGTGTGTGAAAGCCGTCCTTCACCTAGCTTGTTCGGAACACAAAGATTGTTTTCAGTTGCAAACTCCATTCCATACATATATATGGGGAGGTACTAGCTCCAACTCGGATTGACAGTGTAAACTGCAGGAACTTCAAACCGGCACTAGGAAACAGACTGAGAAAGCAGAGAAATAGTGTCCCCTGCAACCCGTTCCCTTGGTGTTAGATGAACGAACGTCTCTCCACTTGCTCTGTTCTGAGAGATAAGTGTGTGTGAAAGCCGTACTTCACCTAGCTTGTTGGGAACACAAAGTTTCTTTTCAGTTGCAAACTCCATTCCATACATATATATGGGGAGGTACAAGCTCCAACTCGGTTTTACAGTGAAAACTGCAGGAACTTCAAACCGGCACTAGGAAACAGACTGAGGAAGCAGAGAAAAAGTGTCCCCTGCAACCCGTTCCCTTGGTGCTAGATGAACGAACGACTGTCCACTTGCTCAGTTCTGAGAGATATGTGTGTGTGAAAGCCGTACTTCACCTAGCTTGTTGGGAACACAAAGTTTCTTTTCAGTTGCAAACTCCATTCCATACATATATATGGGGAGGTACAAGCTCCAACTCGGTTTGCCAGTGAAAACTGCAGGAACTTCAAACCGGCACTAGGAAACAGACTGAGGAAGCAGACAAAAAGGTTCTTCTGCAACACGTTCCCTTGGTGCTAGATGAACGAACGTCTCTCCACTTGCTCAGTTCTGAGAGATAAGTGTGTGTGAAAGCCGTCCTTCACCTAGCTTGTTGGGAACACAAAGTTTCTTTTCAGTTGCAAACTCCATTCCATACATATATATGGGGAGGTACAAGCTCCAACTCGGTTTTACAGTGAAAACTGCAGGAACTTCAAACCGGCACTAGGAAACAGACTGAGAAAGCAGAGAAAAAGTTTCTCCTGCAACCCGTTCCCTTGGTGCTAGATGAACGAACGTCTCTCCACTTGCTCAGTTCTGAGAGTTATGTGCGTGTGAAAGCCGTTCTTCACCTAGCTTTTTGGGAACACAAAGTTTCTTTTCAGTTGCAAACTCCATTCCATACATAAATATGGGGAGGTACTAGCTCCAACTCGGTTTGACAGTGAAAACTGCAGGAACTTCAAACCGGCACTAGGAAACAGACTGAGAAATCACAGAAAAATTGTCCCCTGCAACCCGTTCCCTTGGTGCTAGATGAACGAACGTCTCTCCACTTGCTCAGTTCTGAGAGATAAGTGTGTGTGAAAGCCGTCCTTCACCTAGCTTGTTGGGAACACAAAGTTTCTTTTCAGTTGCAAACTCCATTCCATACATATATATGGGGAGGTAGAAGCTCAAACTCGGTTTGACAGTGAAAACTGCAGGAACTTCAAACCGGCACTAGGAAACAGACTGAGAAATCACAGAAAAATTGTCCCCTGCAACCCGTTCCCTTGGTGCTAGATGAACGAACGTCTCTCCACTTGCTCAGTTCTGAGAGATAAGTGTGTGTGAAAGCCGTCCTTCACCTAGCTTTTTGGGAACACAAAGTTTCTTTTCAGTTGCAAACTCCATTCCATACATATATATGGGGAGGTACAAGCTCCAACTCGATTTTACAGTGAAAACTGCAGGAACTTCAAACCGGCACTAGGAAACAGACTGAGGAAGCAGAGAAAATGTGTCTCCTGCAACCCGTTCCCTTGGTGCTAGATGAACGAACGTCTCTCCACTTGCTCAGTTCTGAGAGATAAGTGTGTGTGAAAGCCGTCCTTCACCTAGCTTGTTGGGAACACAAAGTTTCTTTTCAGTTGCAAACTCCATTCCATACATATATATGGGGAGGTACTAGCTCCAACTCGGTTTCACAGTGAAAACTGCAGGAACTTCAAACCGGCACTAGGAAACAGACTGAGAAAGCAGAGAAAAAGTGTCTCCTGCAACCCGTTCCCTTGGTGCTAGATGAACGAACGTCTCTCCACTTGCTCTGTTCTGAGAGATAAGTGTGTGTGAAAGCCGTCTTACACCTAGCTTGTTGGGAACACAAAGTTTCTTTTCAGTTGCAAACTCCATTCCATACATATATATGGGGAGGTAGAAGCTCCAACTCGGTTTTACAGTGAAAACTGCAGGAACTTCAAACCGGCACTAGGAAAAAGACTGAGAAAGCAGAGAAAAAGTGTCTCCTGCAACCCGTTCCCTTGGTGCTAGATGAACGAACGTCTCTCCACTTGCTCAGTTCTGAGAGATAAGTGTGTGTGAAAGCCGTCCTTCACCTAGCTTGTTGGGAACACAAAGTTTCTTTTCAGTTGCAAACTCCATTCCATACATATATATGGGGAGGTAGAAGCTCCAACTCTGTTTTACAGTGAAAACTGCAGGAACTTCAAACCAGCACTAGGAAACAGACTGAGAAAGCAGAGAAAAAGTGTCTCCTGCAACCCGTTCCCTTGGTGCTACATGAACGAACGTCTCTCCACTTGCTCAGTTCTGAGAGATATGTGTGTGTGAAAGCCGTCCTTCACCTAGCTTGTTCGGAACACAAAGATTGTTTTCAGTTGCAAACTCCATTCCATACATATATATGGGGAGGTACTAGCTCCAACTCGGATTGACAGTGTAAACTGCAGGAACTTCAAACCGGCACTAGGAAACAGACTGAGAAAGCAGAGAAATAGTGTCCCCTGCAACCCGTTCCCTTGGTGTTAGATGAACGAACGTCTCTCCACTTGCTCTGTTCTGAGAGATAAGTGTGTGTGAAAGCCGTACTTCACCTAGCTTGTTGGGAACACAAAGTTTCTTTTCAGTTGCAAACTCCATTCCATACATATATATGGGGAGGTACAAGCTCCAACTCGGTTTTACAGTGAAAACTGCAGGAACTTCAAACCGGCACTAGGAAACAGACTGAGGAAGCAGAGAAAAAGTGTCCCCTGCAACCCGTTCCCTTGGTGCTAGATGAACGAACGACTGTCCACTTGCTCAGTTCTGAGAGATATGTGTGTGTGAAAGCCGTACTTCACCTAGCTTGTTGGGAACACAAAGTTTCTTTTCAGTTGCAAACTCCATTCCATACATATATATGGGGAGGTACAAGCTCCAACTCGGTTTGCCAGTGAAAACTGCAGGAACTTCAAACCGGCACTAGGAAACAGACTGAGGAAGCAGACAAAAAGTTTCTTCTGCAACACGTTCCCTTGGTGCTAGATGAACGAACGTCTCTCCACTTGCTCAGTTCTGAGAGATAAGTGTGTGTGAAAGCCGTCCTTCACCTAGCTTGTTGGGAACACAAAGTTTCTTTTCAGTTGCAAACTCCATTCCATACATATATATGGGGAGGTACAAGCTCCAACTCGGTTTTACAGTGAAAACTGCAGGAACTTCAAACCGGCACTAGGAAACAGACTGAGAAAGCAGAGAAAAAGTTTCTCCTGCAACCCGTTCCCTTGGTGCTAGATGAACGAACGTCTCTCCACTTGCTCAGTTCTGAGAGTTATGTGCGTGTGAAAGCCGTTCTTCACCTAGCTTTTTGGGAACACAAAGTTTCTTTTCAGTTGCAAACTCCATTCCATACATAAATATGGGGAGGTACTAGCTCCAACTCGGTTTGACAGTGAAAACTGCAGGAACTTCAAACCGGCACTAGGAAACAGACTGAGAAATCACAGAAAAATTGTCCCCTGCAACCCGTTCCCTTGGTGCTAGATGAACGAACGTCTCTCCACTTGCTCAGTTCTGAGAGATAAGTGTGTGTGAAAGCCGTCCTTCACCTAGCTTGTTGGGAACACAAAGTTTCTTTTCAGTTGCAAACTCCATTCCATACATATATATGGGGAGGTAGAAGCTCAAACTCGGTTTGACAGTGAAAACTGCAGGAACTTCAAACCGGCACTAGGAAACAGACTGAGAAATCACAGAAAAATTGTCCCCTGCAACCCGTTCCCTTGGTGCTATATGAACGAACGTCTCTCCACTTGCTCAGTTCTGAGAGATAAGTGTGTGTGAAAGCCGTCCTTCACCTAGCTTTTTGGGAACACAAAGTTTCTTTTCAGTTGCAAACTCCATTCCATACATATATATGGGGAGGTACAAGCTCCAACTCGATTTTACAGTGAAAACTGCAGGAACTTCAAACCGGCACTAGGAAACAGACTGAGGAAGCAGAGAAAATGTGTCTCCTGCAACCCGTTCCCTTGGTGCTAGATGAACGAACGTCTCTCCACTTGCTCAGTTCTGAGAGATAAGTGTGTGTGAAAGCCGTCCTTCACCTAGCTTGTTGGGAACACAAAGTTTCTTTTCAGTTGCAAACTCCATTCCATACATATATATGGGGAGGTACTAGCTCCAACTCGGTTTCACAGTGAAAACTGCAGGAACTTCAAACCGGCACTAGGAAACAGACTGAGAAAGCAGAGAAAAAGTGTCTCCTGCAACCCGTTCCCTTGGTGCTAGATGAACGAACGTCTCTCCACTTGCTCTGTTCTGAGAGATAAGTGTGTGTGAAAGCCGTCTTACACCTAGCTTGTTGGGAACACAAAGTTTCTTTTCAGTTGCAAACTCCATTCCATACATATATATGGGGAGGTAGAAGCTCCAACTCGGTTTTACAGTGAAAACTGCAGGAACTTCAAACCGGCACTAGGAAAAAGACTGAGAAAGCAGAGAAAAAGTGTCTCCTGCAACCCGTTCCCTTGGTGCTAGATGAACGAACGTCTCTCCACTTGCTCAGTTCTGAGAGATAAGTGTGTGTGAAAGCCGTCCTTCACCTAGCTTGTTGGGAACACAAAGTTTCTTTTCAGTTGCAAACTCCATTCCATACATATATATGGGGAGGTACTGCTCCAACTCGATTTGACAGTGAAAACTGCAGGAACTTCAAACCGGCACTAGGAAACAGACTGAGAATGCAGAGAAAAAGTGTCTCCTGCAACCCGTTCCCTTGGTGCTAGATGAACGAACGTCTCTCCACTTGCTCAGTTCTGAGAGATAAATGTGTGTGAAAGCCGTCCTTCAACTAGCTTGTTGGGAACACAAAGTTTCTTTTCAGTTGCAAACTCCATTCCATACATATATATGGGGAGGTACAAGCTCCAACTCGGTTTTACAGTGAAAACTGCAGGAACTTCAAACCGGCACTAGGAAACAGACTGAGGAAGCAGAGAAAAAGTGTCTCCTGCAACCCGTTCCCTTGGTGCTACATGAAAGAACGTCTCTCCACTTGCTCAGTTCTGAGAGATAAGTGTGTGTGAAAGCCGTCCCTCAACTAGCTTGTTGGGAACACAAAGTTTCTTTTCAGTTGCAAAATCCATTCCATACATATATATGGGGAGGTACTAGCTCCAACTCGGTTTGACAGTGAAAACTGCAGGAACTTCAAACCGGCACTAGTAAACAGACTGAGAAAGCAGAGAAAAACTGTCTCCTGCAACCCGTTCCCTTGGTGCTAGATGAACGAAAGTCTCTCCACTTGCTCAGTTCTGAGAAATAAGTGTGTGTGAAAGCCGTCCTTCACCTTGCTTGTTGGGAACACAAAGTTTCTTTTCAGTTGCAAACTCCATTCCATACATATATATGGGGAGGTAGAAGCTCCAACTCTGTTTTACAGTGAAAACTGCAGGAACTTCAAACCAGCACTAGGAAACAGACTGAGAAAGCAGAGAAAAAGTGTCTCCTGCAACCCGTTCCCTTGGTGCTACATGAACGAACGTCTCTCCACTTGCTCAGTTCTGAGAGATATGTGTGTGTGAAAGCCGTCCTTCACCTAGCTTGTTCGGAACACAAAGTTTGTTTTCAGTTGCAAACTCCATTCCATACATATATATGGGGAGGTACTAGCTCCAACTCGGATTGACAGTGTAAACTGCAGGAACTTCAAACCGGCACTAGGAAACAGACTGAGAAAGCAGAGAAATAGTGTCCCCTGCAACCCGTTCCCTTGGTGTTAGATGAACGAACGTCTCTCCACTTGCTCTGTTCTGAGAGATAAGTGTGTGTGAAAGCCGTACTTCACCTAGCTTGTTGGGAACACAAAGTTTCTTTTCAGTTGCAAACTCCATTCCATACATATATATGGGGAGGTACAAGCTCCAACTCGGTTTTACAGTGAAAACTGCAGGAACTTCAAACCGGCACTAGGAAACAGACTGAGGAAGCAGAGAAAAAGTGTCCCCTGCAACCCGTTCCCTTGGTGCTAGATGAACGAACGACTCTCCACTTGCTCAGTTCTGAGAGATATGTGTGTGTGAAAGCCGTACTTCACCTAGCTTGTTGGGAACACAAAGTTTCTTTTCAGTTGCAAACTCCATTCCATACATATATATGGGGAGGTACTAGCTCCAACTCGGTTTCACAGTGAAAACTGCAGGAACTTCAAACCGGCACTAGGAAACAGACTGAGAAATCACAGAAAAATTGTCCCCTGCAACCCGTTCCCTTGGTGCTAGATGAACGAACGTCTCTCCACTTGCTCAGTTCTGAGAGATAAGTGTGTGTGAAAGCCGTCCTTCACCTAGCTTGTTGGGAACACAAAGTTTCTTTTCAGTTGCAAACTCCATTCCATACATATATATGGGGAGGTAGAAGCTCCAACTCGGTTTGACAGTGAAAACTGCAGGAACTTCAAACCGGCACTAGGAAACAGACTGAGAAATCACAGAAAAATTGTCCCCTGCAACCCGTTCCCTTGGTGCTAGATGAACGAACGTCTCTCCACTTGCTCAGTTCTGAGAGATAAGTGTGTGTGAAAGCCGTCCTTCACCTAGCTTTTTGGGAACACAAAGTTTCTTTTCAGTTGCAAACTCCATTCCATACATATATATGGGGAGGTACAAGCTCCAACTCGATTTTACAGTGAAAACTGCAGGAACTTCAAACCGGCACTAGGAAACAGACTGAGGAAGCAGAGAAAATGTGTCTCCTGCAACCCGTTCCCTTGGTGCTAGATGAACGAACGTCTCTCCACTTGCTCAGTTCTGAGAGATAAGTGTGTGTGAAAGCCGTCCTTCACCTAGCTTGTTGGGAACACAAAGTTTCTTTTCAGTTGCAAACTCCATTCCATACATATATATGGGGAGGTACTAGCTCCAACTCGGTTTGACAGTGAAAACTGCAGGAACTTCAAACCGGCACTAGGAAACAGACTGAGAAAGCAGAGAAAAAGTGTCTCCTGCAACCCGTTCCCTTGGTGCTAGATGAACGAACGTCTCTCCACTTGCTCTGTTCTGAGAGATAAGTGTGTGTGAAAGCCGTATTACACCTAGCTTGTTGGGAACACAGAGTTTCTTCTCAGTTGCAAACTCCATTCCATACATATATATGGGGAGGTAGAAGCTCCAACTCGGTTTTACAGTGAAAACCGCAGGAACTTCAAACCGGCACTAGGAAACAGACTGAGAAAGCAGAGAAAAAGTGTCCCCTGCAACCCGTTCCCTTGGTGCTAGATGAACGAACGTCTCTCCACTTGCTCAGTTCTGAGAGATAAGTGTGTGTGAAAGCCGTCCTTCACCTAGCTTGTTGGGAACACAAAGTTTCTTTTCAGTTGCAAACTCCATTCCATACATATATATGGGGAGGTACAAGCTCCAAATCGCTTTTACTGTGAAAACTGCAGGAACTTCAAACCGGCACTAGGAAACAGACTGAGAAAGCAGAGAAAAAGTGTCTCCTGCAACCCGTTCCCTTGGTGCTAGATGAACGAACGTCTCTCCACTTGCTCATTTCTGAGAGATAAGTGTGTGTGAAAGCCGTCCTTAACCTTGCTTGTTGGGAACACAAAGTTTCTTTTCAGTTGCAAACTCCATTCCATACATATATATGGGGAGGTAGAAGCTCCAACTCGGTTTTACAGTGAAAACTGCAGGAACTTCAAACCGGCACTAGGAAACAGACTGAGAAAGCAGAGAAAAAGTGTCTCCTGCAAACCTTTCCCTTGGTGCTAGATGAACGAAAGTCTCTCCACTTGCTCAGTTCTGAGAGATAAGTGTGTGTGAAAGCCGTCCCTCAACTAGCTTGTTGGGAACACAAAGTTTCTTTTCAGTTGCAAACTCCATTCCATACATATATATGGGGAGGTTCTAACTCCAACTCGGTTTGACAGTGAAAACTGCAGGAACTTCCTACCGGCAGTAGGAAACAGACTGAGAAAGCAGAGAAAAAGTGTCTCCTGCAACCCGTTACCTTGGTGCTAGATGAACGAACGTCTCTCCACTTGCTCTGTTCTCAGAGATAAGTGTGTGTGAAAGCCGTACTTCACCTAGCTTGTTGGGAACACAAAGTTTCTTTTCAGTTGCAAACTCCATTCCATACATATATATGGGGAGGTAGAAGCTCAAACTCGGTTTGACAGTGAAAACTGCAGGAACTTCAAACCGGCACTAGGAAACAGACTGAGAAATCACAGAAAAATTGTCTCCTGCAACCCGTTCCCTTGGTGCTAGATGAACGAACGTCTCTCCACTTGCTCAGTTCTGAGAGATAAGTGTGTGTGAAAGCCGTCCTTCACCTAGCTTGTTGGGAACACAAAGTTTCTTTTCAGTTGCAAACTCCATTCCATACATATATATGGGGAGGTACAAGCTCCAACTCGATTTTACAGTGAAAACTGCAGGAACTTCAAACTGGCACTAGGAAACAGACTGAGGAAGCAGAGAAAATGTGTCTCCTGCAACCCGTTCCCTTGGTGCTAGATGAACGAACGTCTCTCCACTTGCTCAGTTCTGAGAGATAAGTGTGTGTGAAAGCCGTCCTTCACCTAGCTTGTTGGGAACACAAAGTTTCTTTTCAGTTGCAAACTCCATTCCATACATATATATGGGGAGGTAGAAGCTCCAACTCGGTTTTACAGTGAAAACTGCAGGAACTTCAAACCGGCACTAGGAAAAAGACTGAGAAAGCAGAGAAAAAGTGTCTCCTGCAACCCGTTCCCTTGGTGCTAGATGAACGAACGTCTCTCCACTTGCTCAGTTCTGAGAGATAAGTGTGTGTGAAAGCCGTCCTTCACCTAGCTTGTTGGGAACACAAAGTTTCTTTTCAGTTGCAAACTCCATTCCATACATATATATGGGGAGGTACTGCTCCAACTCGATTTGACAGTGAAAACTGCAGGAACTTCAAACCGGCACTAGGAAACAGACTGAGAATGCAGAGAAAAAGTGTCTCCTGCAACCCGTTCCCTTGGTGCTAGATGAACGAACGTCTCTCCACTTGCTCAGTTCTGAGAGATAAGTGTGTGTGAAAGCCGTCCTTCACCTAGCTTGTTGGGAACACAAAGTTTCCTTTCAGTTGCAAACTCCATTCCATATATATATAAGGGGAGGTTCGAGCTCGAACTAGGTTTGACAGTGAAAACTGCAGGAACTTCAAACCGGCACTAGGAAACAGACTGAGAAAGCAGAGAAAAAGTGTCTCCTGCAACCCGTTCCCTTGGTGCTAGATGAACGAACGTCTCTCCACTTGCTCAGTTCTGAGAGATAAGTGTGTGTGAAAGCCGTACTTCACCTAGCTTGTTGGGAACACAAAGTTTCTTTTCAGTTGCAAACTCCATTCCATACATATATATGGGGAGGTAGTATCTCCAACTCGGTTTTACAGTGAAAACTGCAGGAACTTCAAACCGGCACAAGGAATCAGACTGAGAAAGCAGAGAAAAAGTGTCTCCTGCAACCCGTTCCCTTGGAGCTAGATGAACGAATGTCTCTCCACTTGCTCAGTTCTGAGAGATAAGTGTGTTTGAAAGACTTCCTTCATATATCTTGTTGGGAACACATAGTTTCTTTTCAGTTGCTAACTCCACTCCATACATATAAATGGGGAGGTACTAGCTCCAACTCGGTATGACAGTGAAAACTGCAGGAACTTCAAACCGGCACTAGGAAACAGACTGAGAAAGCAGAAAAAAAGTGTCTCCTGCAACCCGTTCCCTTGGTGCTAGATGAACGAACGTCTCTCCACTTGCTCAGTTCTGAGAGATAAGTGTGTGTGAAAGCCGAACTTCACCTAGCTTGTTGGGAACACAAAGTTTCTTTTCAGTTGCAAACTCCATTCCATACATATATATGGGGAGGTAGAAGCTCAAACTCGGTTTGACAGTGAAAACTGCAGGAACTTCAAACCGGCACTAGGAAACAGACTGAGAAATCACAGAAAAATTGTCCCCTGCAAACCGTTCCCTTGGTGCTAGATGAACGAACGTCTCTCCACTTGCTCAGTTCTGAGAGATACGTGTGTGTGAAAGCCGTCCTTCACCTAGCTTGTTGGGAACACAAAGTTTCTTTTCAGTTGCAAACTCCATTCCATACATATATATGGGGAGGTACAAGCTCCAACTCGATTTTACAGTGAAAACTGCAGGAACTTCAAACCGGCACTAGGAAACAGACTGAGGAAGCAGAGAAAATGTGTCTCCTGCAACCCGTTCCCTTGGTGCTAGATGAACGAACGTCTCTCCACTTTCTCAGTTCTGAGAGATAATTGTGTGTGAAAGCCGAGCTTCACCTAGCTTGTTGGGAACACAAAGTTTCTTTTCAGTTGCAAACTCCATTCCATACATATATAAGGGGAGGTTCGAGCTCGAACTAGGTTTGACAGTGAAAACTGCAGGAACTTCAAACCGGCACTAGGAAACAGACTGAGAAAGCAGAGAAAAAGTGTCTCCTGCAACCCGTTCCCTTGGTGCTAGATGAACGAAAGTCTCTCCACTTGCTCTGTTCTGAGAGATAAGTGTGTGTGAAAGCCGTACTTCACCTAGCTTGTTGGGAACACAAAGTTTCTTTTCAGTTGCAAACTTCATTCCATACATATATATGGGGAGGTAGAAGCTCCAACTCGGTTTTACAGTGAAAACTGCAGGAATTTCAAACCGGCACTACGAAACAGACTGAGAAAGCAGAGAAAAAGTATCTCCTGCAACCCGTTCCCTTGGTGCTAGATGAACGAACGTCTCTCCACTTGCTCAGTTCTGAGAGATAAGTGTGTGTGAAAGCCGAACTTCACCTAGCTTGTTGGGAACACAAAGTTTCTTTTCAGTTGCAAACTCCATTCCATACATATATATGGGGAGGTAGTATCTCCAACTCGGTTTTACAGTGAAAACTGCAGGAACTTCAAACCGGCACAAGGAATCAGACTGAGAAAGCAGAGAAAAAGTGTCTCCTGCAACCCGTTCCCTTGGAGCTAGATGAACGAATGTCTCTCCACTTGCTCAGTTCTGAGAGATAAGTGTGTGTGAAAGACTTCCTTCATATATCTTGTTGGGAACACATAGTTTCTTTTCAGTTGCTAACTCCTCTCCATACATATAAATGGGGAGGTACTAGCTCCAACTCGGTTTGACAGTGAAAACTGCAGGAACTTCAAACCGGCACTAGGAAACAGACTGAGAAAGCAGAAAAAAAGTGACTCCTGCAACCCGTTCCCTTGGTGCTAGATGAACGAACGTCTCTCCACTTGCTCAGTTCTGAGAGATAAGTGTGTGTGAAAGACTTCCTTCATATATCTTGTTGGGAACACATAGTTTCTTTTCAGTTGCTAACTCCTCTCCATACATATAAATGGGGAGGTACTAGCTCCAACTCGGTTTGACAGTGAAAACTGCAGGAACTTCAAACCGGCACTAGGAAACAGACTGAGAAAGCAGAAAAAAAGTGACTCCTGCAACCCGTTCCCTTGGTGCTAGATGAACGAACGTCTCTCCACTTGCTCAGTTCTGAGAGATAAGTGTGTGTGAAAGCCGAACTTCACCTAGCTTGTTGGGAACACAAAGTTTCTTTTCAGTTGCAAACTCCATTCCATACATATATATGGGGAGGTACTAGCTCCAACTACATTTTACAGTGAAAACTGCAGGAACTTCAAACCGGCACTAGGAAACAGACTGAGAAAGCAGAGAAAAAGTGTCTCCTGCAACCCGTTCCCTTGGTGCTAGATGAACGAACGTCTCTCCTCTTGCTTAGTTCCGAGAGATAAGTGTGTGTGAAAGCCGTCCTTCACCTAGCTTGTTGGGAACACAAAGTTTCTTTTCAGTTGCAAACTCCATTCCATACACATATATGGGGAGGTACTAGCTCCAACTCGGTTTTACAGTGAAAACTGAAGGAACTTCAAACCGGCACTAGGAAACAGACTGAGAAAGCAGAGAAAAAGTGTCTCCTGCAACCCGTTCCCTTGGTGCTAGATGAACGAACGTCTCTCCACTTACTCAGTTCCGAGAGATAAGTGTGTGTGAAAGCCGTCCTTCACCTAGCTTGTTGGGAAAACAAAGTTTCTTTTCAGTTGCAAACTCCATTCCATACATATATATGGGGAGGTAGAAGCTCCAACTCGGTTTTACAGTGAAAACTGAAGGAACTTCAAACCGGCACTAGGAAACAGACTGAGAAAGCAGAGAAAATGTGTCCCCTGCAACCCGTTCCCTTGGTGCTAGATGAACGAACGTCTCCCCATTTGCTCAGTTCTGAGAGATAAGTGTGTGTGAAAGCCGACCTTCACCTAGCTTGTTGGGAACACAAAGTTTCTTTTCAGTTGCAAACACCATTCCATACATATATATGGGGAGGTACTATCTCCAACTCGGTTTTACAGTGAAAACTGCAGGAACTTCCAACCGGCACTAGGAAACAGACTGAGAATGCAGAGAAAAATTTTCTCCTGCAACCCGTTCCATTGGTGCTAGATGAACGAACGTCTCTCCACTTGCTCAGTTCCGAGAGATAAGTGTGTGTGAAAGCCGTCCTTCACCTAGCTTGTTGGGAAAACAAGGTTTCTTTTCAGTTGCAAACTCCATTCCATACATATATATGGGGAGGTACTAGCTCCAACTCGGTTTTACAGTGAAAACTGCAGGAACTTCAAACCGGCACTAGGAAACAGACTGAGAAAGCAGAGAAAAAGTGTCTCCTGCAACCCGTTCACTTGGTGCTAGATGAACGAACGTCTCTCCACTTGCTGAGTTTCGAGAGATAAGTGTGTGTGAAAGCCGTCCTTCACCTTGCTTGTTGGGAACACAAAGTTTCTTTTCAGTTGCAAACTCCATTCCATACATATATAAGGGGAGGTACTAGCTCCAACTCGGTTTTACAGTGAAAACTGCAGGAACTTCAAACCGGCACTAGGAAACAGACTGAGAAAGCAGAGAAAAGTGTCTCCTGCAACCCGTTTCCTTTGTGCTAGATGAACGAACGTCTCTCCACTTGCTCAGTTCTGAGAGATAAGTGTGTGTGAAAGCCGTCCTTTACCTAGCTTGTTGGGACCACAAAGTTTCTTTTCAGTTGCAAACTCCACTCCATACATATATATGGGGAGGTACTAGCTCCAACTCGGTTTGACAGTGAAAACTGCTGGAACTTCAAACCGGCACTAGGAAACAGACTGAGAAAGCAGAGAAAAAGTGTCTCCTGCAACCCGTTCCCTTGGTGCTAGATGAACGAACGTCTCTCCACTTGCTCAGTTCTGAGAGATAAGTGTGTGTGAAAGCCGTCCTTCACCTAGCTTGTTGGGAACACAAAGTTTCTTTTCAGTTGTAACTCCACTCCATACATATATGTGGGGATCTACTAGCTCCAACTCGGTTTTACAGTGAAAACTGCAAGAACTTCAAACCAGCACTAGGAAACCGAATAAGAATCCATTATAAGTCTTTCTACTGATCCCACTCCCTTTTGTTAGTTGAACAAATGTCTCTCTATATGTTGAATATTGAGTGTTAAGTTTTTGGTAAGTCTTCAATGTTCTAAATTGTTTAGAACACATTTTTTTTCTGTTGTAATCTGCACTACATTCATATATATGGTGATTACTATCTCCAACTCAGCTTTACAGAAAAACTTCATGATATTTGCCCGGATCTAGGATAAGATACTGATAAACCAGAGTAATTTTTTCTACTACAGTCCATTCCATTTATACTGGATAATAGAACTTCTCTTCTCATTCTCAATTCTGACAGATAAATATTTGTGCATGGCATCAGAAAGCTTAATTGTTGGAAAAACCGTTTCTTTTCAGTGGGTAAATACACTACATTCATATATATGGGAAAGTACTAGCTCCAAGTCGATTTTACAGTGAAAACTGCGTGAACTTCAAAGTGTCACTCTGAATCATACTGTGAGTCCAGGGTATGTGATTCTATTTCAACCCTTTTCCTTTTTATATATGAACGAACTTGTCTCCACTTGCACAATTCTGAGTGTTAAGTGTGTGTGAAAGTCTTCAATTAAATTTCTTGGGAACACACAGTTTCTTATGAGTGTTATAATTCACTACATTTGTATAAATGTGGAGATACTAGTTACAACTCGTATTTACAATGAAAACTGCATGAACTTCAAACCAGCACTAAGAAGCATAGTCAGAATCCAGTGTAGGTGTTTCTCCTGCACACCATTCCCTTTATGCTAGACAAATGAATATCTCTCCACATTCTCAATATTCAAAACTGAATGAGTGTTGAAGCCATCCTTCATCTACCTTGTTGATAACCCAGAGTTTCAGTCCAATGGAAATTACTTTTCTTTCATATATATAGGAACTTTCTAGCATGGACTCGGTTTTATACTGTAAACTTCTTTTATTTGAAACCGGCTTTGAGAAACATGCTGACAACTCATAGAATCTGTTTCTGTATATCACTTAACCTTCAATGCTGGATGAAAAAACTCCTCTCCACAGGCTTACTTCTGACATCTGAATTTGTTTTGGAGACGACCTTCACTTAACTTGTTTGAAAACCAGAGGTTCTGTTGTAGGGGAACTAAGCTACTTACGTATCTAAGGGCAGGCGCTCACTCCAACGTGGTTTTCCACACTAAATCGCTTTTACATTGAAAACGGCGTTAGGAAACATGCTGAAATTTTAGAGAATGTGTGTCTGTAATACCTCTGCATTTTATTCTGCATGAAGGAACTCCTCTCAACATGCTCAATTTTCATAACTCTATGAGTTTGGAAGCTTTAATTCACCTAGCTTGTTGGAAACCCAGAGTTTCAGTCCAAGGCAAACTAAGCTGCTTCCATATATATCGGGACGTAATAGTACTAACTCAATTTTAAACTGCAAATCGCCTTTACTTGAAATCGGCTTTGAGAAACATGCTGAGAAATCAGAGTAATTATTTCTGTATGTCACTTAACCTTCAATGCTGGATGAAAGAACGTCTCTCCACAAGCTCAATTCTGATATCTGAGTTTGCGTTGGAGCCGTCCTTCAGCTAACTTGTTGGAAATCCATAGTTTCTGGTACAGGGGAACTACGCTACTTACATATCTAAGGGGAGACACTCGCTCCAACGTGGTTTTCCACACTAAATCGCTTTTACATTGAAAAAGGCGTTAGGAAACATGCTTACAAATCAGAGAATTTGTGTCTAGAATACCTCTGCCTTTTATGCTGCATGAAGGAACGCCTCTCAACATGCTCAATTATCAGATCTGTACGAGTGTGAAAGCCGTTCTTCACCTAAGTTTTTGGAAAACCAGTGTTTCAGTCCAAGGTAAACTACTCTGCTTTCCAATATATGGGGATGTACTAGCATGAACTCGATTTTTCACTGCAATCGGCTTTTACTTGAAACCGGCTTTGAGAAACATGCTGAGAAATCAGAGTACTTGTTTCTGTATGTAACTTAACCTTCAAGGCTGGATGAAAGAAGCCTCTCCACAAGCTCACTTTTGACATCTGAATTTCTCTTGGAGCCGTCCTTCACCTAACTTGTTGGAACCCCAGAGTTTCTTGTATAGGGTAACTACGCTACTTACATTTGTAAGGGGGGGCTTTCGCTCCAACTTCGTTTTCCAGATCAAACCGCTTTTACATTGAAACCGGCATAAGAAACACGGTCAGAAATCAGAGAATGTGTGTCTAGAAGTCCCTCTGCCTTTTATGCTGGATGAAGGAACGCCTCTCCACATGCTCAATTTTCAGGAATATAGGAGTGTGGAAGCCACCTTTCACCTAGCTTGTTGGAAACCCAGATTTTCAGTCCAAGGTAAACTTCGCTGCTTTCATATATATGGGGACGTACTAGCACGAACTCAGTTTTTCACTGCAAACCGCTTTTACTTGAAACCGGGTTTAAGAAATATACTGAGAAATCAGAGAACGTGTTTGTACATCTCACTCTGCCTTTTATGTTTACTGTGAAACGGTGGTTTGAAAGAAAAATCACTTTGCTTTGGTAAACTGCTTTGAATCGAGTTCCTCCGCTTTGATATGTAAATTGGGTAGTTCCCGTTTTCCAGAAGCTCTGGTTTTCCAACAGGTTAGGAGAAGGACGTCTCCAACACAAATTCAAGTGTCAGAAGTGATCTTGTGGAAAGGTGTTCTTTCATCCAGCATTGAAGGTTAAGTGACATACAGAAATACTTACTCTGAATTCTCAGCATGTTTCCTAATGCCAGTTTCTAAGGAAGAGTGGTTTGCTGTGGAAAACCACTTTGGAGCGAGAGCCTCTGCTTAGATATGTAAGCAGCGTAGTTCCCCTAGACCAGAAACCCTTGTTTTCGAAGAAGTTATGTGAATGGCTCCAACTCACATTTAGATGTCAGAAGTGAGCATGTTGGGAGGCGTTCCTTCTTCCACCATTGAAGGTTAAGTGACATACTGAAACACTCACTCTGATTTCTTAGCATGTTTCTGAAATCCGTTTCAAGTAAAAACGTCTTGCAGTGGAAATGAGAGTTGGTGCTAGTTCGTTCGCATATATATGAAAGCAGCGTTGTTTCCCTAGTCCAGAAACTGTTGGTTCCCAACGAGCTAGGTGAAGGACGGCTTCCATACATATACAGGCTTGAAAATAGAGCATGTGTAGAGGCCTTATTTCACCCAGCATAAAAGGCAGAGTGACATATAGAAACACATTCTCTGATTTCTCAGCATGTTTACTAACGCCGATTTCAAAGTAAAAGTAGTTAGCTGTGGAAATCCACGTTGAAGCGAGTGCCTCCCCTTAGACATGTTAGTAGCGTAGTTCCCCTAGACCAGAAACAATGGGTTTACTGCAAGTTAGGTGAAGGACAGTTCCAACACACATTCAGCTGTCATACGTGAGCATGTGGAGATGCGTTCTTTCATCCAGCATTGAAGGTAAAGTGACATACAGAAACATTTACTCTGATTTCTCAGAATGTTTCGCAAAGCCGGTTTCAAGTAAAAGCAGTTTGCATAGGAAAACCGAGTTGGTGTTAGTACATTGCCATATATATGAAAGCTGCGTAGTTTCCCTAGTCCAGAAATTCTGTGTTCCCAACAAGCTTGGTGAAGGACGGCCTCCACACTTATACAGATCTGAAAATAGAGCATGTGGAGTGATGTTCTTTCATCCAGCATAAAAGGCAGAGTGACATGCAGAAACACATTCTCTGATTTCTCAGCATGTTTACTAACGCCGATTTAAAAGTAAAAGCTGTTTGTGTGGAAAACTGCATTGGAGAGAGTGCCTCCCCTTAGATATGTAAGCAGCGTAGTACCCCTAGACCAGAAAATCTTGTTTTCCAACATTTTAAGTGAAGGACGTCTCCAACACTCATCCAGCTGTCATAAGTGAGCATGTGGAGAGGCGTTCTTTCATCCTGCATTGAAGGTTAAGTGACATACTGAAACACTATCTCTGATTTCTCAGCATGTTTCTCAAAGCCGGTTTCAAGTAAAGCGGTTTGCAGTGGAAATGAGGGTTGGTGCTAGGACGTCCCCAAATATAAGAAAGCAGCGTAGTTCCCCTAGTCCTGAAATTATGGTTCCCAACAAATAGGTGAAAGAAGGCTTCCATACATATACAGATTTGAAAATAGAGCATTTGGAGTGGCGTTCTTTCATCCATCATAAAAGGCAGAGTGACATGTAGAAACACATTCTCTGATTTCTCAGCGTGTTTACTAACGCTGGTTTCAAAGTAAAAGTGGTTTGCTTAGGAAAACCGCGTTGGAGCGACTGCCTCCGGTTACATTTGTAAGTAGCTTAGTTCCCCTAGACCAGAAACTCTGGGCTTCCAACAAGTAAGGTGAAGGACACCTCCAACACACATTCAAATGTCAGAAGTTATCATGTGGAGAGGCGTTCTTTCGTCCAGCATTGACGGTTAAGTGACATACAGAAACACTTACTCTGATTTCTCAGTGTTTTTTTCAGAGCCGGTTGCAAGTAAACATGGTTTGCAGTGAAAAACCGTTTTGGTACTAATGCATCCCCATAGATATGTATGTAGCGTAGTTTCCCTACCCCAGAAACTGTGGGTTCCCAATTAGCTAGTTGAAGGACAGCTTCCAAACTCATACATTATCTAAAAATTGAGCATGTGTTGTGGAGTTCTTTCATACAGCATAAAAGGTGGAGTGACATATAGAAACACTAACTCTGATTTCTCAGCATGATTCTGAAAGCTGGTTTCAAGTAAAAGCTCTTTGGAATGGAAAAGCCAACTGGAGCTTGTGCCTCACCTTATATAAGTAAGTACCGTAATTCCCCGAGACCAGAAACTGGGTTCTCAAAAACCTAGGTGAAAGTTGGCTTCCACTCACATATGTTTCCAAAATGGAACAAGTGTAGAAGAATTCCTTTGTCTCACCTAAACAGCAAGGCTAAATCTCAAGCACTTACCATGATTTCTCTGCATGTTTACTTGAGTAGATTTAAAGCTAAAAGCATTTTTCGCTCAGATACCTAGTTAGAGCTTATTCCTGCTGTTATATATATCGGTTCGGGCAGTGCCCCAACACCACAATTCTGTTTTCCAGCAGTGTTGGTGAAGGGTGGCTTCCACACATATTCAGTTTTCTCTCATCCTCATTCTTCTGCTTAGACATCAATGCAGGTTGTGTATTGTGGAAGCCAAGGAAATTTTTTTTCATTTAGGATCAGCCTCGGAGAAAACTGAGACCTGCTTCTGCTTCTTTTCCCTGCTAGATTTCCTCTTGGTGCATTACCAATCCTCAAGAGTGAGTTCCTTTAACCAAGTAATTATTTCAAAAAAATGAGCAGGTTTCCATATGGCCATTACTTCTTTTATATTCTTGCTTTTTAATACCTCTCTTCCATCTCTTTATCTCCAGGTGTCTTATTTCTATGTCCTTTGGTTTGGGCTGATGGCTAATCAGCATTAGTGTAGAAATTGTTGCTTGATATTACTGATCTATATTCTTTCCATGGATATTTGATTTATCATTGGATTTTAGGGAAGATAGTTTCTTTAAAAAATCTCTGGTAAGTAACTTGCGGAGGACCCTGATTCTGTTGGTCTAGAACTATAATGCTTAATTTCTGAATAAGTGATACTTTCACAGAGCTCAAAATTCCAAAGGTTTGCGTGTCACCTCTGTCCCGAAGACTTTCAAACTTTTCTTTGGGGGCACTCAGAACTGAGTGTGTGTGTGTGTGTGTGTGTGTGTGTGTGTGTGTGTGTTTGTGTGTGTGTGTGTGTCCTTCTGGACTTAGTTTAGCCTGAAATGAGCAAAGGCAAGTACCCCCCATTTTACACAATCAATAGACGACTTTCACAATTTGATACCTTTTAAAAATATATGAACTGTAATGTTGTAGAATTTTACAAGAGGCAGTGACCTTCAGGACTGTCAGCAATGGAGGCAGAACAGTTGGAGGGACAGCAGGTGCTCGTGCTCAGTGGCTGAAGTCACACAACATCCACGGCCACCTCTGGTTAATCTTATAGAGTGGGTGCTGTCTGCAGGCTTTCAGGGCTGTGCCCCCTCCCCACCAAACATATATATTAGGAAAAGTGGTGAGCCTCAGTATGAGAAACAATAAAGAATTAGTAGGGGAAATTGAGTTTATTGTTTTTAAAAGAAAAATTAACATCCAGGTAGTTTAATTTCAGCTCCTAATAGACTGATGTGTTGACATTCACAAGGATGCGTAAACACCTGCAAGATCATGGGGCAGGACCGGAGACTCTGAAGCAGCAATCACCACACACAACTTCCACTGCTGTCCTTGATAGCCTTATAGAATTACTTGATTAAGAAAAGGCCATAGATTTTACATATCATCATTTTGAGAAACCAGTACTTTTGAAATCTTATATACTAATGTAACTGAATTGGATAAAGAAATGTTAAATGTGTAATAAAGCATCCAAAGAGGTAATGATTACTGAAAACACCACAAATTGAAGAGGACCACAGCATAATGTGCATATATATTTTAATGATCTGGAAGAATCAGCTCAGCAGTCTATTCGAGACATCTAGAGATGATGTCAAAAGTGGGTGTCCTTGGATAGCTTTTTGTGAATGTTAGAGTGAAGTCAGGGTCAGGTACACAAAATTAGTTTAAAAACAAAAGGTGAACCAGATTTCTTTTCAAAAATCTATTGTGTCTTGTTAGAAATCATCAAATCCAGTGTCAAGGGAAGGAAAAAAAAAACCTAGTGACCACGTGACTGTTTCAGGAGCTGGTAGTAAAATGACAGTTGACAATTGTGTAAATTAGATATGATCTTGATGTCCAACTGACCCAAAGATTTTTAGTCCATGTGCCAATAATATATCAAGGAATAAATAGTGATATATGTTTTATCAGCTCTGTTATCCCCCCTTCAAGCCTGCATTTTGATTGGGAAACTAAGAACTTCTACTGCAGGGAGGGGGATTTTCAAAAATGGAGTGTCCCCCAACCGAGAAAATTAAGAAAATGTAGCCATACACTGTAGAGACACAGGGAGATCTGTTGAGCCAGATGACACTTGCTTTACTGTCAACTAGTGGAGGTGCAGCTTTTTGAAGTCTTGGGTACCACGTTGCTGCCTTTCTCAAGGTATTGCCGACGGCTCTTGAGAAGCGATGAAGTGAGGCCAAGGAATTAGCCTCCGAATGCCCTTTGCCATGGATGTTGTCTCTATTCGCCACTTTTAAGCTTTAGCTTAGACAAGTTGCCGTGTCTTGCCAAGTGAGCTAAATACAGTAAGTACATCTTGAAGCACACGACTCTTTCCTCCTCACTGCAGCAGAGGACCTCTGCATTGGAGCATCCTGAGATGTCATCAATTGTCATTTTTTATGTTCGGAATCAGTAAGGATGCTATGTCCACATGGATGAGGAGGGTAAGATTTCATTCTCTAAAGTGTCAATGATGGGTTGACCTTTTCACTTAAAGGGTCTCACATCAACAAATGCGTGTCTGTTCTGGACCAAGAAGAAACAAGTGTTTGAAAAAGAATAGCTTGAAAGGTCAGTGGGACATGTCAGGCATCTTCTTCATGTCCTCAATTTCGGGTATCCAACATGGTTTTCCTATCCTGAGTGATACTGACAATTTGCCGTGCTCTGTGCCACATGTATACCAAAGGCTTTCCTAAATAAAATATCTAGAAATGGTAACATTCTTGATATGTGTTAAACCGGGGGATGTGAAGGATTTAAAATTAGTCCCTAATGTGCATTGATTTTTTTAAAGACATCAATTTTATAGAAACTTTTGAAGAATTAAAGTGACAGAAAATTACAAAGCACCTTTTCCTTCTGGTAAGAAAGGGTTCTGTATTCCTTTATTGATGAATGTAACATAGAATCAGTACTAATATTGTTTGTATTGTACTTAGTGTTTACAGAGTGATTCACAGATATTCTCCTATTTCATCTGTGCAATGACCTCTGGAAGATAAGATTTCCTAGTTATGCTTTTTAATGTCTATTTTTAACTCTGTCTAAAAGCAGATTGAGCCCCATTTGCTCAATTTAGAAGGCTGGACTGATATTGTGTCAGAACATTCCATGAGGCAGAGGAAAGGAAGAGACTGGGGTTCTACATGATGGAAGCTGCTCCTGAAATGATTTGACCAGCAGTCTTATCCATTTTTCCCAAGGCTGGAAACAAAACATAACCCAAGACAAGGAAAACAAGGATCCCATGTGACTCCAGCCTTGGCACATAGAGTCACTGCTGTCTTTCTGTGCCTTGGAGAGGAGGATGCTTTGGGACTGTGTTCTACAAACTCTGTTTTGTTTATCTCCACAGTGTCTTGTTTTACTGGCATATGCTGTAACTTGATTTAAATTTCATAGCTTTAAAACAAAAATCAAGATCTCTTTATCATTTATTAACTATTTGGTAAAGAGTTTTTGGTGAATATTGAACTTTATTATTAGGTCTTACCATGGCAATGCACAACACCTAGTTCCCCAGATAACAGCAGTGGCTTAAACATGCTAAAATTGTATTTCCCTCTTACATAAAGAAGTCAAGCAATCGGTAGCCCAGGGCTGGTTTGCATGATGGCCCCTGGGTCAGAGAACAAGATGCCTGTTATCTTCAGCCCATCAACCTGATGGCCCAAAGTGGCTGCCTGAGGGTCAACCATCAGGTCCACATTCCAGGCAGCAGAGAGGAGGGAAGAAAGGTGCTTCAGTTCCCTTTTGGGATGGTTCTGTAAAGTCCCAGGTAGCTTTCCTGCTTTTATCTTGCTTTAGACAGAGGGCTGAGAGACAGCTTGCTATGAGGTAAGCTCAACTCAGGACCAGCCTTCTCCCTCGAGGGGAGGGGAGGGAGTGCGCGGGGAGGAACCGATCATCCTGCACATGGTGTAAGACACCACGATGAGCCGCCGGGGGCCTCTGCAGTCCGCCCATTGCTTTGGGCTGCACTGAGCGGTTGGTAACGGTTGAGATTTTCACGTAGAGGTGCGTGTATGCTTAAACAATTGCTCGGTTCATTTAAACTAGTGGCTACCAGAGCACGTTGGAGAACACATTTGTTCTCACCTTCTAGCCAGTGACCCTCCCGCCAGGTTGCTGTCCTGCTGTTCATTTCCACGTTATTTTCCAAGACTTCCAGAGGAAATGTAAGCAGCCTGATGCTCAAATGCTTTTCTGTGTGATTCCCCCCTTGTTCTTTGAAGGAAAAACAAATTGCCTAGAGAAGAGTGGACAAAATTCCAACCCTCCATTTCTTTAAAGCTCTGAGATTTGGTGTTAGGAAATAGAAGAAAATTCCAGAAACACCGTTAAGAAACATTATTTCTTTCAAATGTGATTTTTAACAGCAAAGGACAATATAATTTATAGAACAACTTTTAAGACAATTGAATTGGCAGTAAGTTCACATAATGAAACTTCCAACAAGTCTTTATATTTCTCCTGGAAATTCCTTGGCTATTGGTGTAAATTATTAATAATTAATATCAGCTTTCTATTCTTTCTCTTCCTGTAGTTGTAGAGTTACATGAAAATAGCTTGTTGTGTCACTGAGAAAGCCTCCTGGTCAGCCTTTTAGTTAAACAGCTTGTGTGCGTTTCGGTGGCAGGTGTGCTAAATAGTAGTTTTCAGGCACTTGGGGGATGCCCATCACACCAGCACTGTGGGAGCCTATTTCTCACCCACGACCAGGTGAGACCCTCCTTTCCTCCACTGCCTCGCCCAGCCCCCCGCATTCTGGTTATTTCTCACCACCCAATTTCATCAGATTCAGCCCTGCACAAGCAGAACAAGTCTTGGTTTCTCAAAGACCAGGATCTTAGTTCTAGGTTTTCTGTTAAAGGACAGTGTATAAAATCAGGCAAATTTATGTGTCTATTGAGGCCTCGGGATCTCTGCAATTAAAACAAGAAGTTGAGTTACAATACTATTCTTTTCCACTTCTGAATTTCTATAACTCCACACAATAGCTTTTTTATTAATTAGCTAAAAATTTTTCCAGAATATATTTTCCTAAGATTCACAAATATCTGTTACTTTATATTTAAAGATGCTATATTTAAAAAATGGAATAATTATTTACTTTTAAAAAGTAATTTAAGTCAAGAAATGTTTGATACTGAAAGTTTACTATGAGTCCAAGTATGTAAGCTTAATTTTTGTGGTACTGTCGTTAAAACACACAACGTGAGAGTTGTGGGTTAAGTTTTATCTGGGGCAAAATGAGGACCAGAGCCCAGGTGTCAGCATCTCAGAGAGCTCGGAGGAACTGCTCTGAATTTGAGGGGGAGTTCAGCATTATATGAGATTTCATTGAATGCTGACGTGCAGTCAAGTATACGTTAAGTCAGAGGCTGCTGCTATTCGAGGAACAGGTGTCTCTGTTAATGATTTTAGTGCTTTTCTAGATAGGAGGAGATGCAAGAATTTGGGCTCATAAAATTTCCTGAAAATGTCTAACTATCTGAAAGATTTTCTGCCCATTTTCCCAGAGCACAGAGCCCCCCATTCCTGATCTCCACCCTGAACTACTTTCAGAGGGTGTTCAAGGTCAGCAGCTGCAGCGGCTCATGACTTAATCAAATCAGAGGCAGATGACAAGTGCCAATTTTTAGTTGACAATATGTATATATTGTAGGAAAAAATGTTACTTTCCAACCCTACCCCTGTTTTACTTTTAGTTAGAGGTCAACTGATAACTGTTAGATGACTTAAGTCAGATGAGGGGTGAAGGAGTCGTCTCGTGAGCCGGCCAGTGCTCTATGTCAGCCTCCTTCATCACATTCAATTTTCTTTCTGTTCAAACAGCATGCATCTGATTTTATGAAGTTTGGAGACTGTCCTGAGCACATGGGGTCTGGAAGTGGCCCTGTTCCTGTGGTCTTTGTTTATTCTGTGAATTATGGTGTGAATCTTTATGTGCCCAAGCTTCATCATAATTTCAAACTTTAAGGATTTAAATATGGGAGATGGATGCCAAGTTCTGGGAATAGATTTTCAGGATAACAGCCAGGATTGGTAAAAAGTAGGGAGAATGGATACAGCCTTTAAAAAAGAAAAGTTATTTTACAATTTCTGGCAGATAAATTAAAGTCCTTGTTGGGATTCTATCAGGAATGTTTAATTGGGAGACCTACCTCCCATTTTCATGAAATAAAATAATTTTATTATTTGTTTAGTGCCTACTGTCTAACAAATAAGTATCCCCTTTGCATATATTTTTATCATTTAATCTCTACAAAGATTCCCTGGAGAACACACGTGTCACAGGTGAGGGAACCAAGATCATCCAGGGTAAGTGGC
Organism: Camelus dromedarius; assembly: GCF_036321535.1. Taxonomy (NCBI): domain Eukaryota; kingdom Metazoa; phylum Chordata; class Mammalia; order Artiodactyla; family Camelidae; genus Camelus; species Camelus dromedarius. Next base: position 714,754 of record NW_026989840.1, read on the forward strand.
TGGAAGGCAGATGGGTTGGAGGGCTTACCCTCCTTCAGGCTGAGACAGAGACACCAAGGTTTATTGACAAGCGTGTAGCTGAAGTGGTTTATTTAATACTTTGCTTCCTTGATGAATTGGATCTCTTGAAATTGTTTATGTCTGTCTTATCTTCCCCTCTCTCCTCTGCCTCAGGACTTCTCCTCGTAAGTAGTATGAATTCAGCCTGAGCTGATTCAGGAAAATCAGAAAATAAAAAATTAGCCCACACAAATGACTTCTTAGTCCTTGTAATTCAGTACTTCCTAAAATTCTCAGAAACGCAAGGAAGGTGTGTTACTTCGGGGACTGAGTGCATTTAAAGTGTGAGAAATGTTAAGTGTGATCTGGTAAAGGCGCAGGCTCTATAGACAAAGATCCGGGTTTGGATCCTGGTTCCATCAAGTACTGGAAACATGACCACCTACAGCCTCAGTTTCTTCATGTGTTAAATGGGCTGATGGAGCTCACCTCCAAGTGGTCAGGTCAAAATGAGATGGTACGAGTGACTCTCAGGCAGAATGCTTGGCAAAGTGCTAGTTGCTCTTGCTGGTTTATAATGTCCTCTTAGGTAATTCCGTTGTCCATTGGCTTGAGAATACCTCCTCATTTGATTTAAGAAAAATAGCATGCCTTAAGAATTTTAAAAATAAGGAATGAAGATTTACTGATTAATGCTGGGTGTATTTTTATAGTTCATTTATTTAAAAAAAAAGTAGGAGTTCTCTAAAGAGAATTTATTCAGTGTGCCTAGAATATGATTCAGTTAAAAATGGTTTTCCTTTAAATACTTTTCAGAAATTTTCTGTGATATTTTTCTTGAAAAGTACTTGAAGATTTCTGAGGAGGTTTTACATTTAGAAAAGTTTATTCTTGTAACATTGACACATTAAATAAATGATTCATATCCCTGGACAGCATAAAGCACTGGCTTTTTTTTTTTTAATATATATAATTTTGGTGGTTAGTTCTATGACATTTTATTGGGTAGAACTATCTCCCATTTCCATTTTACAGGCAGAGAAGATGAGTCATATGATACTCACTATACAAGAGAAGCAGAGGCTGATTAATTTGGGCAGAAGTGTAAAAGGGTGTGGAGAAAAAAATCGTTGACTCGCAAACTGGACGCATTCTGTGGTGCTGTGCAGCTGAAACGGATTTGATTTTGCTTCTGGGTTGTCCTAGGTTTTGGCACATGTGCCTGGAAATGTCTCTCGGGCAAAGATGCTTATTTAAGAAGGTTGTCATTGTAAATGTTCTTAAGAGTATTAAACAAATTCCACAGCAAATAAATGAACATGTTTGGAAGGTTTTCCACCCTAATGTAATTTCCAGAAAACAGACATGATTCACTTGCTAAACCAAACACACAGTTACAATAATGAGCCTGGCTCACATGACTGGACAGCACGGAGGGAGCCTCATCTATTGGCCTGGGTTATGCTGCAGTAACTGCACCTGAAATTTTAATTAGAATTTATTTACAGCGAGTGCTGCTTCCGCGTTTTTCTCCCCAAAGTAAGGAAGCGCCCTCAATGCCTGGCCATTAGTCTGCAGAGCCCCGCGGCTCACACACTCCCCTGCTCATCAGGAGGCTGATGGAGCCAGTTTGCTTAGACACACTTAGCTACACTCGCAGCGGGGATCATCAGTCTCTTCTGTGTGTTGATCTCCACGTGCAGGGGAGAAAATCGACTTTTGCTGCCGACAAACGCTAATTGACTACCAGTGGTTTCAGAGGGACTGTGATGTTGAAAACTGGTGTCCCATTCATTTTTATATGTTGGATGCTGACAAATTTCACGGCAACACCTTCACGGTAAGTACACCCACCAGGGAGGGTGTCGGAGTTTGAATCTGTGTGTTTTAGTATTCAGATCCTGGCACTGGTCAGTTTACAGTGTTCTCGCTGGGTTTGGGAGACTGTTTCTGGAGCGATTTCTTTGGCTTCCAATAAATTTGCAAAGCCGTCTCCTTCAGTCGATTTCTGATGAGTTGAGTTGGGAGGGCATGTGAAATTGGGGCGGGCAGAGAGGTGCAATGAAAACTAGCCACCATCTGGTTACCTTTCATTTTTTGTGGGCCAAAAATGCTTGTCTTCTTTTCTTTTCTCCTCCATTCATCCCTTCAGGTCAGGGAGTCGTCTTCAAGAATTTCTTCCTAAAATGTAAAGTAATGATGAAGGCAGTGTGTTTCTGTGGTTGATTTCATTTGATTTGCTTTCATTGTTAAAGATTTTCTGGTGAGGTTCTTATAGCTCTTAAAAGCTGGAAGAGCAGCAATACCAAGGAGAGAAAGTCAGAGAAATGAGTCAGCGGCCCCTGTGAGGTCTGGGGGACGAGGGCAGGAGGTGGGGCGGAGGCAGCACCGTGGCCTCACCTGCAGCCCTGAGGGCAACGTGCGCATGTAAAGCCAGCGTCTCTTGTCACCATGTGTTCTAACAGGACTCCCACTAAAGGAATGCGAGGAGATTTGGGGAGGCCTTAACTTTTACCCTCTTGCCAAACATCTTTAATGCTGACTGTATTTATTCAAGATGACACAGAGATCACCTGCAGAGTGTGAGGAAGCGGTGCTTGCTTCCTGTCTTGCCCGCCCCAGGCTCACTCATCAGACACCTGATTCTTGCAGGCACTGCAGTTCCCGTGGGGGGAGCTCTGCTCCTCGGGGAGCTGGGCACGGCAGTGCGCACATTGAAGCCGGCCGCACCATCGCTGATCCCACTCCAAATGGTGAGATGAGCCCTTTGTGTAAGTAGTAGAGGTGGGATCCAGAGTCTTCCTGTGTTTGAGTTTTGCAGTAAAGCCAACTTGGAGGAAAGAAAGAAAATGCCTACTGTTCCATGACTGTGTCCTAAGGGTTTAAAGCTCACTGTGGAGCACACGTGAGATCTCATTCAGTAAATACTCTGGGGTCTTGATTCTGACTTGTCTTGAATTTGGCATTCTCATGTTATTTCTCTTAAAATATGTCTAAGCAATCATTTTTGTTTGATGGTTATGTGTGCATAAGTGTCCTGAAGAAACTGTTGTGGATGGAAGTGTGGGTACCAGAAGGGCTGGTGGCCCTGGGGGCTGCCCGAGCTCCACACCATTTGTTACCAGCAGTCTTTCAGATTGCATCTTATTCCAGAGCTCATCGGGGCTCCCATCTCTCACTACGTGACTTTAGAGAATATTTGTTCAGAGGGGAGGGGACGGGGTGCTTCCAAGTTTGGGTTCTGGGGTTCCCTGTCTAAAGGTGGCACTGGAACAAATCATTTATTCATGGAGTAATGAAGCCCCCCAGTCTCGTGGCTAATTGGAACTCCCTGTCCTTCTTCATTTTAGGAGCTGGAGGGCTTGTGTTAGGCCCCCAAACCTGTTTTTTGGTGAGCTTTCAGTCCTATAACTCCACCTGGGTTGTCCCGTTTCAGTCACATGACTTTGATTTTTGCAGGTAGGTGTGAATCCTGGATAGTGCCTGGGACTTCCTGGTTTCCCCTACAGTAGGGACACTGAAGAAAGTTCACCCCATAAGGTGTGTTCGGGGGCCTCGAGGACAAGTAGGGACCCACAGACAGATGTCTGGATGGGTGGCGATCAGGCCCAAGTCTTGGAAGAACAGAGATTCCATTACTGTTTTAACAGTGAAATTGAAGGAGTAATTCTGGAAGGTCTGATGCAACTGAGATTAAAATTATTATATGGTTTTTATTGTTAGCAGGAGTGGTTTTTAATCCTTAGACCCAGTCCCCCCTATTGACAATAAATATTTTGTAACCTTTCTTTTCTGGTGCCCGGAAGTGAACGTCATAGAAAATGTAACCTAACTATAAATATGATAAACAAATAGACAGGTAGATGGAAAGATGTTTTGCCTAAATTCTTATATTATGGGGTATTTTATATTCTATGCTAATTAGTGACCACTCAGGACAAAAGGCACATACAAAGGGAGTCACTTCTAATAAACTATTTTTCCAACCCTTACCTAACTGGGAAACAAGTGGCTTCAGAATGTTAGAGCACCTCCCAAGTCCCTGGGGAAATCTCCTTGTCAGAGTTACACTTGCTTATGGTGTCCTGTGCCAAGTGCAAGCAGATGCGGTTCGGAAGCTGCCCGGAGGCTGACTCCGGGGATTCCTTCTCCGTCGCAGCTGTGAGGGAGCCTGTCTTTCCTGACCACAACCAAAGAGGCGATTTTGAATCTCTTAAAACTGCCATACCAGTGTATATCACAACCCTCACAAGATACGTTGAATAAAGTAGAAAACTTTAAGTGTCTCCTTTAGGATAGAAATAGGGTATAAAAGAAATAAATTAAAAAATTCTAGTGCCCGAATAAGTGCTACATTACACTGGCTGCATTATAAGGTTAGAAAACTTCATTACCGCTTTACATACCACATCTTGTATTTAGATTTTATTTATCTTTTTTTCCCTAAAGAAAAAACAATCATTTGATGAGTTCTTGTGTCAGAGGTGATGAGCAGAGAGCAAGTGTAAAACCGGGAACCGTGGTGCTGGTTAGTCTAAGACCATTTCCGTCACTGCGCAGATCATCTTTACTCATTTTACTGCACTTTTTGGAATCACCTTCTCACTTGGAAAAACTCCCGTGTCAGTTGGATTTGCTAGTAAAACAATTCTTTTTCTTACCTAGAACATCAGTGATGTTTTCAAGATGATAAAAAAAATTTGCCCATGGCATTTAAACAGTTGCTTGTTCTCGTAACTCATGGCTCACGGTCTCGTATTTGTCACAATTGGAACTGTGTTTTCTTTGTGCAAATTCTCATTGCTTTGGTGACGCAGGGACACTTGTCCTTACTGGATGGAATATGATAGTAGTTTTTTGCATTCTCTCCCTAAATCTGGAGTCCTGTGTTATGTTTCCTGTTAACTTAAAAAATAGGAATATTGTTATTTACCTAAATATCTAACCTCACACCAGTGGTGCATATCAAATTGGTCCAAATAAGAATTCCAATATTAAATGAAACAGTAATTTCACAACCCACTTTTCCAAAAATTTGGATTGATGGTTCAATTATACCAGGGACATTAGCTGTTTTAATTGAATCAATCATTGCTTTCTTCAATAAAATTTTCCATTCCATCTGCTCTTTTGGTTTATTGTTCTTCAGTGTTTCATTTGCTTTCTTTCCCAAAAATATATGATTTTGGCTTTTGTCATTGAAAACCCTTACTGGTTTTGCTACCTCATGCTGGAGTGGAAGGCTTGTGACTGTTTTATAGTCACTGGTTTCATGGTTGTATGAGTGCTTAATGCCACGTTGCAGGGGTGTGGAGACCTAATGAATTGTGTACATAAAAGGCTTAGTCTACACTGAGTGCAGGGTTAGTGTTCACAGCCCATGTCATCAGTATCATAATTAATCCATTACAATCATCCTCTATTAATCAGTGTTTTCCTTCTAACGTCTCCAGGAGAGGAAATGTAGTAGTCTAAATGCAAATCTTTGCCAAACTTTCAGTCAATTCAATACCTTTAAAGCTTTGCTGTCAATAGGACTGTGTGCCTTCCATCCCTAATTCTACTCCTCCTGACCCAGGACGCGGTCTCCACAGCTGATGATCCATGAGACACTGGATTCTTGGTCCCATGGCTCTGTGTGTTCTGGGACTTCTGGGGACTTCAGCACTGTTTTAGGGGCTTTGGGTCCCACCTCTTCATAGCATTGCTGAGATGAGATCTGTGGGTTCACCCTCATTCTTGACTGTATGGTGCATTTTTTCTAGAACCAACACACGCCACCGTGGCAGCACTACTTTGAACACGTGCTGGGGCAGCGTGTGCTTGTCAGTTCTTGGGTTTAAATTTTCTGTTCTAATTTCTATAATGGGGTATATTGACAGATACACTCCATTTAAACAGAAGCTCTGTGGGGTTTTCAGCAACTTCTAAGAACATAAATATTCCTGAAGCAGCTAATCTTCCTCCCAACAAGTGAGGAGCAAGCCGGCAAGTCCTGGGGGCCTGTGGCGGCCAAGCTGTGCAGCCCAGGCTGCTCACCGAGGAACAAGGAGAAAATCTTAAAAACCTACTTCCATGCTGTCTTTCACAGAATCTCAGAAATGAACGTTTTAATATCTAAAGAGGGGTGTTTTTTTTAAATAAATTTTTTATTTTTTTCCTTTTTCAGTTTTATCAGGTAGAATTTTTACAGTTCAACTTCACATACACATATTGCATGTAAATACATGTATAGAGCATACTGCATTTTTTAGTTTACATATATGTACTAATTATTGTTTCATAAGAACAGATTAGAGCTTTAGATTTTTAAAATTAGTTACCAGAGGAATAAGGACATCTACAAAAGAATAAACAGAATATGGTAATCCAATCACAAAGGACGGTCAGATGTGCTTGCATATATTCAAGAAATCAAAACAATATTTAGTTCATTTGTGGTCTTATTATTATTGCTATTAATTTTAGATTCCCCATAAATGAAGTCATATGGCATTTTTCTTTCTCTTTCCACCCCACTTCACTTAAAATGACAGTCTTCAGGTCCATCCATGTTGCTGCAAATGGCATCTTTTATGGCTGAGTAGTATTCCATTGTATATATGTATCACCTCGTCTTTATCCAGTCATGTGCTGATGGACATTTGTGTTGCTTACATGTTCCTTGTTCTATGTCCCTTCTGGCAACAATTACGGATTTTAAATATTTTCCAACTTAAAATCCTTCCTGAAGGAGATGTGGTAACTGGAATCAAAAACAGTTACAGCACAGGGTTGTTTTTGATGGCCTTGGGGGCTTGGTAGAAAGGTTGGCAGAAAGGATTTCAGATTCTGATCAAATGAGTCCTCCTCTTGTAGCCCTGCTGACCGCCTCTCTCACGGCCTGCCCTACAAGTCTGACCAGTCCCTTCTGTGAATCCTACTGTATTGTGCACAAATTTTGTCCAATTGGTGTCATCCAGTATGGACCTTAAGTGAGGCACCCAAGCTCCTGTGTTGGTTTCTTCCATCAGTCCTTACTTCCTTGGGAGCCAGGACTGTCTCATTGCCCCAAGGATCCCTAATGCCTAGTGAGATGCATGATAAAGCTGGTACTTAATGAGCACATGGGTCAAATGGAAAAACCTGATCAAAAAAAGGCCCTCATTTTTCAGACATGCCTACTTGAGCACATAGGGTAAAATGACATGTCTTCTTGGATTTGCTGTCAAATACTTCAACAAAGGACAAATAAAAGAACAAAGGTCTGAATAAAGGAAATATGGAAAAGTTTGTGAATTCCTTAATCTGGGTGATTGGCTTATTGTACTATACTTACTCATGTATACTTAAGTTAGTTTATAATTTTACTGTCATTAGCTGAATAGCAAGTATTAATGCGTATTAATTGAAATCCTTAGAACTGAACAAACTTACCCCACACAAAATCCTTAATATCCTAGTAGTTTGTCTTTCAGAAATCTTTTCCCACAAAGACAGGAAAAAAGGGAAAGGCAGATCCGTGCAGTATTTCCACGTTGTCAAAAGACCAAAGGCCGATACAAAAGAAGAGATTGTAAAAAAGATAAAGAGGCTGAAATCAATGTCCGGAAAACCTAGCTAACAATCCTAAATGGCCCAACTTAACTAACCTCAGCACTGCTGCATCAAGAATGGGGCAAATAGCACCTAGTGGATTTTTTTTTAATAAATAAATAATAATCCAGTTCCTACCACAGGCAATTATGATAAGACTGAGTATAATTTCTAACACCAACTAGTGTACAAATCATAATTTCTACTTGATTCAAACTGCTTCTTCTATAAAATTTGAATCTTTTTATTCTTAAGACAGATTTGTGGCCTATGACCTAGTGATAAAATTTTCAACTGGCTTGTATTAAAAAAGGTTCACCATAGTGAGAGTTTATTACATCAAGTATTCCTTTTTGGGAAACCCATGTGCCTTGTCATTCTCTTTCATAAGATTTCCTGTGGAAAATTCAATCCTTCATTCAGGAAAAGGCTGAGCAATATATCTCATGGGAAAACCTTCATAAACTGCAACACAAGAAAATGAAAATGACAGTGAGCAGCCCGTGAAGCCGGCAGACATACAGCGCACGGCTGTGTTCCCGCCTCGAATTTCTTTAACCAGCAGGGAAAATGTGCATTTCAAGAAATAGACATAAACAATTTTCAGGACCTGAGCACACAATTTCCCTTTCAGGGTTTAGTGGGCTTCCATTTAATTCTATGAGAAATGTTTAAAACAACAGAACAACAGCTGAGATAGGGTTTAAAGTAACTTTTATGTCTTAGTGAAAATAAAGCCAACTGATAGTTATCATTTTTACTTTATTTGATCTCACTCTCTTACTTTACCTCCCCAACTTCCTCCAGAAAATGATTGTGAACATCCCCTCCTGTGTCAGAAGGCTAAGTAGAAAGTACCAATCAAATGGAGGTGGGCTTTGTTGTTTTATTTTTCAAAACAAACAAGTTTAATTCATGTGATTTAATAATTTACATCAGAAACAAAGTCTACTCAATAAATGGTAGCCAACACATGTCATCATAGCTGCTCATCAGGTTTGGCCCCACGTTACACACTTTTACATGGACATGTGCCATGTGCTGTCATGGGAAATGGTGAGTGGGGACAGGGCCTCTGCTCTCACAGGGCACACAGCCTGGTGGGGAGGTGGTGTTCAATCATTGCCCTTTTTTTTAATATAATTACAAATTATGGGAAATGCTATTTAAAAAGAACAAAATGAGTCAATGAAAGTGAAAAATACAAGGACAGTATTTAGGCTGAGGGAAGACAGGGAACCTCTTTGAAGAGCTGACACTCCACTGAGACCCAAAGGACAACTCCGGTGCTGCAGGTGAAGGGCAGGGACACATTGATAAAGGGCTGATATCCAGAATATACCAAAATCTCTTTAAACTCAACAAGAAGGATGAACAACCTGATTAAAAAATGAGCAAAATTCCTGACACAGATCTCATCAAAGAAAAAATCTAGATGCCAAAGAAGTCTATGGAAAGATGCTCCACAGCATCTGTCATCAAGGGGATGCAGACTGAAACAGCGAGGTACCACTGCACACCTGTCAGAACTGCCAAAACTCTGAACACTGACAGCACCAAATGCTGGTGAGGATGTGGAGCATAAGGAATTCTCATGCATTGCTGGTGGGAATGTAAAATGGCCCAGATACTTTGGAAGACGGTCTGGCAATTTTTTACAAAACTAAACGTACTCCTAACACATGATCCGGCAACTGTGCTCCTTGGTGTTTACTCGACGAAATGGAAACTTATGTCCACACACAAAACTGCATACAGATGTTAATAGCAGCTTTATTCATAATCACCAGAACTCAGAAGCAACTAAGCTGTTCTTCAGTAGGTGAATGGATTAACTGTGGTCCAGCCAGAAAATGGACTATTATTTGGTGCTAAAATGAAATGAGTTATCAAGGCATGGAAAGACATGGAGGAACCTTAAATGCATATTACTAAGTGAAAGAAGCCAATCTGGGAAGGTTCCGCAACTGTCTGATTCCAACTGTATGGTGTTCTGGGAAAGGGAAAACCACAGAGACTAAAAGATCAGTGGCTGTCAGAGGCTAGAGGGGAAGGAGCAATGAATGAGGTGCAGCACAGAGCATTTTAAGGTCACTAAGACAGACTACTCTGTATGATGCTGTGACGGTGGATACATGTCATTGCACATATGTCCAAACCCACAGAGTGCACACCACCAAGTGTAAATCCTAGTGTTAAGTCTGGGCTCTGGGTGATGATGACGTGTCAGTGCAGGTTCACCCATTGTCGCAAATGCATGCTCTGGTGCAGGCGTCAATAGTGAGGAGGCTGTGGGGACAAACTGCAGTTCATACACTGAATCCAGCCCCAGACACCGCTGTTAATAAAGCTCTGTGGGTGTGTGGAATGTCCGGATGCTCTGGCGTCTGAACAGCAGAGCTGAGCAGCTGCACCAGAGATCAGGAGGTTTGCAGACCCTGAAATATTTACTCCCAAGCTCTTGACAGAAAAAGTCTGCTGAGCCCTATTCTAAACGAATCAGAATTCACCCTGATGAGACAGGACAGCAGGGCCCAAACCAGGCATGGTTAATGGGACTGAAGCAATGTTTTAGTTCCAACACCTTTGCTGAAGTCCTGCAGATCCCGCGACAGACTGTAGCCAGGAAGCGTCTGCAGAAGGAGTCGGTAGAAGACCTTCCCGCCAGGCTCCGGGATGCCGGGGGCCGCGCGCTGCACGGGGGCCACCCGCTTGAAGAAGGCGGACTTGCGGTGGAAGCCGATCAACTCATAGAGCTCGGAGAGGATGCTGCACTGCTGAATTCTCTCCTAGGAATGCTGAAGCACAGGGAGAAAAGCAACAAGCATCTGAACGAAACATGTAATGGAAAAAAGACCCGTAAAAAATTTTCCCTTAAAACAGAGACCGAACGACACAGGAAGGAAGAGGAAGGCTGACTTCATGCACTGATGGGACCGGATGCAGAAATGCAGGGAAGCAGCGCTGTGCGGATGCTCCAGACCCCCTCTGGGCCCCACCTTTCCGCGTTCCGCCTCTCCTTTTACTAGAAAGTTCCGTATTCCCTGAAACAGAGGAATCTGCTACCTAAACATGGGACACAGAGAAGGGAAAGAGGAAAAGGACGGGAAAGTAAAGGAACAACAATTCATCTACACCCTAGGGTTTGGGCGGGACTTTCACCAAACACACAACCGCTCAAAGCACAGAGCACACAGTGAGAGGCTGACAGAGTGACTGCGACTTCTGCTCCTTAAACACAAGCAACCTGCCAGCACACGCTGTGCCCGTTACTGAATCATTACAATCATTTCAGAAACTATTACTACCCCAGCTCACAGGCAAGGAAATCTGAATCTCGGGGAGGATTTATTATCATCCTGGACAAATTCCCATGGCCCAGAATTGTCAGAGCCTCCGGCAGACCCTGGACTAAAATGCTCCTCATCACCACGGGCCCTGAGCCTCAGGCTGAGGCCACGTTAGGTCTGCACCGGCCCAGAGCACGAGTCTGTGGGACAGGGAGTGGTCCCATTTGAAGTGCCAGGCCAAGGCCCTCAGGAACATATGTAATGAAACCAAATACCCAAACTCATTTCCAAGCACTTCCCTGTCCGGTAGGACTGCTCAGCACATCTGGCTTATCACCTGTGCACAGGCTGTGCAAGGGGCCCAGACAGTGACGTGACGTCCCCATGGAAGTGGCTCAGAGACCGCTTCATCACAGGACAGACTCTCCCGGCTTCCAACGTTAACTCTCCATTCCATTTCCAACTGGAAAGTAAGTTTAGACTTGTTTTCCTCTCCAGAAACAAAGACAGTGGTAACATCAGCGGGAAACTCAAGACTGAGGAAGAGTCTCCTGGACATTTGGAAGGATAGGCTGGGGAGGGAACAGAGATAGGGATCAGAAAGACCCGTGTTCCAGTCCAAAGTCTGCACATCACTCGCTTTGACAGTTTCCTTATTAATACAGGTGATAAAATCTAATTATGATTGTTTTGAAAACTAAAAGAAATAACGTATGCCAGTAGCATAGGTGTAAAATCCTCCATGAGTGTTCCAGAAATGGACGTGACCATGGTTAGATACTGTCTGCCAAGTCTTGTGTGCTAAGCTCACATCAGCCAGCCAGAGATGTGCCAGAGAATGCCTCAACAGCCAGCAGCCTTCTCCAACTTGGAAACTCACAGTGTCTGAAGAACAGGCAGTGGTGGATGCTTTGGGACACTGTGGAGGTAGCACTCCAGTGATGACTTTAAAAAGCTGGGGAGAATTTAGGGGACCATACAGTTCAAATACAGTAAACTCATTCCATGTCTACAAATATTCATCTGTAGCCATGGTTATTCAGAGAGGAAATACATATTCAAACGTACATCATTTTCCCACATAAGTGCATCAAAACAATTTGGAAAGAATGTAACTTTCTTCTCTAGATCACACAGTGGGGATTACAAGGTTTGTATTGACAGCACTACGTGTAAATCATCTGCAAACGTAACTGGGTCCATTATCAGTCATCATCATTTGAAGGGAAGGATGGAAAAGAACAAAGCCTAGCTAATACGCTCCGGTAATTTGTTGGGTTACGATGTCACAGAGGAGACGGACAGCTCAACAAGGAACCACTCTGCCGTGATCACGGAGCCGGGGAACGGGATGGGCGGCAAGATGTATGGCGCAGCCGTAGCTGTGCCCGCCCTTCTAGGCAGGTACCCAGTCACTTTGACAAGGTGTCAAAAGTGTATGCCCACGTCCTCATCACCTGTCATGCATTAAAGAGAAATGGAAACCTATTAACGGCCAATAACCTCGGTGGGTACACCGTCCAAAGAGCAACGTCACAGTTTGACAACTGGCCATCCCGGTTCCCTGGGCTTCATTCTTGGAGAACCTTAAAAACCACTCCTCTGTCCTCAAGAAGTGCTGCCTACTTGTCCTATCTTTGGCTCAGGGATACAGCACGTTCACGTGGACTTTAATGTCTGCACAGATTTGACTGTCTTTCTCCAGGTTCACTTGTCCATTCTGAAGAGGCCTGAGTTAAGTCCAAACTCCATAAGATCAATTCCCTCCAGTGACAACTCAACGAGCCTGCAATTACAAACCAACTGAACAGGACTGTCCTCAGCTAAAAATGTCACCCGCCCTTCACTGCTTTCTTAATCTCCTGTCCTGGCTAATTGCAACAGTCTAACACCACCCTCCACCAAGTTCCCCAACTATGTCAAATAGAAAGTAAGGTCCATAAAAGAGGTGACAACTCCATAGTCACATCTGAATTCCTAGCATATATTAATGTCAATAAATAGAACTATGATTATGGCTTCTTTCCTTTAAAACCTTTCTGGTTATTTAAATGAGACCATGGAAGGGAGGTGTTTGGGTCCAGTATCTTGATCCAGAAGACTCTGGAGACATTTTTCTAAATGGCTGCCCACTGATTCATTCAAAACACAACTTCTCTTTCCAGGAGGAGCTGTGATTTTCTGCCAGGAGTTTGTTGTCAGTCTCATGCCAGAACAGATTTAAACTAAATACTTACATTGGATATGTTATTTTTCCCCGCTTCCAAAAAAATTGACTTTCCTTACTTCCTTGCCTTGAGGAATGCTTTTTTACTTTTCTTTCTAATTCACCCTTTTATAAAGCAGGATTCTCAGGATGTGCTTGGCCTTACATAAGAACAGCCATCCAACTCCCAGTGTGAGAGGCCTGGGGCTCACCTCCTGCCCTCCTGTCAAGGCAACTGAAACTCAGTTCAGGAGCCAACTGGCCCCCAGGGCTTCTAAGGCTCGTGTATCTCCCAGAATCCCTGCTTTCTGGTTGACTTGGCTTCTGAGGATTTCCCCTCACTTTCTTGACAATTAGCTGTGCAGCTTGAAAGATGAGGAAGGAAGGTCTTATTTCTTAATCAGCATTTTAAGGAACTTATGTAATGAAGGTTTTCAAGAGTTTCTAGAACCCTCCATTGCCGAGACAGAAAACACACTAGATATATTCTAAATCTAGCTATCATGTGCATTTTTTATTTGCTTTTGTTTTCTTAACTGCTAACAGACATTTTTGAATTAAAAAATAAAATAAGGCCCCAAATAGGATAGAACATTGAAGAGGAAACAAAATTAAAGGGCAAAGACAGAAAAATGATAAGTACTCTACAAAGTTAATAGAAAAAATACACTATGGATCAGATCAGCAGTTCTCAGTAACAGCTAATTGAAACCTGACCATGAGGTAAAATGTCTCTCCTGTCAGGAGACGGTCAACAGAAAACAGAATTAAATCAACAAACTAAAATTCTAAGTCTGGCGAAGTAGAGAAGTCTACCAGCTAAATGTGTTTTCTTCTGGAAAAGAGGGAGACTCACAAGATCTTTTCTGTGGAGCCTGAGCCCAGGTGAGGATGGTGAATTGAGCTCTGTAAGTACCCAATTAGCAAAGTGAGTGATGAATAAAGAGACGTGAGCTTTGATGACAGAGATGATACTACTATTCACTTGTCCTGTAAGTATGTCTTCACGTTCAATGATCAATACCTCGGCGTCCTCAGGGATTGAGATTATAGGAAAATGCACAGCCCGGGCCTAGACCTCCTCTGTGATTGTGGCACTGCACTTAGATGTTTCAAGGGCACCACCAACTCCACCCTCTGCCTCTCCCAGCTCAGTCCCATCACTCACAGATGTGACTGGACCCCTCCTTCAGGGCCCAATTTCCTCAGTCAATGAGTCACACCACCCACACCTCACCTACAAAGTTCTCACTGGCACTCCCTCAGCACTGACTGTGTGCTGGGGACCACGCTGCACATTGTGCACACGTTATCTCACTGGATCTCCACAGAAGTCCTGGGAAGTCGGTATATCACTGCTTCAAGTAATAAGATAAATTGTTTCACTTCCTTGAGTGCGTCATCCAAAGTGACACGGCTACTGAGCCACAAACCTGGGACTGAAAACCATTTGAAAATTGAACACTGCTACACCTCATAGCCACCCTACTCTGACTTATCACATCACCTCCTGCCGAGCCTTCTAAATGTTTCTAAGCATTCTACAAGACAAAAGTGATCTACGAGAGCACCCCTCTCCCCTACTTAAATTCTGACAATGACGTTCCACTTCCCTTAGGAGAAAGCCCCACCGGGCCTGAGCACAGCCCAACGGCCCGGCATCCGCGTTCCCTGCCCGGCCGCGCCGCCTCACCCACCACGCAGTGCTACACGTGCCGTGTCCAGGACAGGGATGCTGACTCCGTACAACCCGGGGCTCGTCTTACTCAAACAATGATCAACCTCTTCAGTGCTGACTCTCAGAAAAATGTTTTCTCTGGATGAATCAGTATCTTTTTCCTTACAACTTCCCATCATTGATAATGAGCTCCCCCCAAAAGAGAGAAAACCTAATACTCAGACTCCTTATCTGTAAAGTGTGAATAACAAGGAAATATGAGAGGTTTTAAGCGGAATAATATTCATGTTAGGCTGAGGGACAATTCCCAACATACAGTAAGCACTCAATATGTGCTTACTTAATATTAATAAAATAGATTCCATTCCAGCAACCTTAAATCAATGCTTTATGGCTTTGTCCAAAAGACTACCGACAAACTATTGGACGAACCCCTTTGAGCAGATCCACCCAAGCGTACTGGGATAGGTAAGACTTGACTCCAGTTACAGCTGCAGCCAACCAGCACTACGGGGCGGGGGCAGTTTGCTCAAATTCTTACATGTTGTTTGAGCATTTAGTTGTAGTTATTGAATAAAGACAGGTATTATATAGTCAAAGCTCCTGAAACATAAATCTTCAAATTGATGCAAATTAGTTTCAAGTACAACACTCTCACTAGAAATTATTTGAAAATTATAGTCTTAGCTCCTCCACACATCGAAAGGGCATTTTCTTAATGTATCTGACTATATACACTGAAAGGATTGTTTAAAAGAAATTAAGATGAAGCCATAATGAATAAGCTTTCAGTAAAATCTGCACAAAGCCCCACCCAAGGGTCTCACTTCTCACTTCCACATAAGTGTTCAGGTAGCTTAACCTGGGTCTTGGTTTCTTATGACACGGGGGTGGGAAGAATTGTGGATAGATTTATGTAGCAAATATAAATCTAGGGTATTTGCTGTGTAGGAATCCTAGAAATAAATAAATTGATATATAGTCCCACCCTTAGGAAGCTCAGCCTTTCCAACTACAACAGCATTAAAAATAAAATGAGAGATACATTTAAGAAAATTTTACAAGATTTGCACATTGAACATTTTGAAGTATCACCAAAAAAAAATTAAAACATCTACATATATGGAAGGCATCCCATGTTCATGGAATGGTAGACAATATTATTAAAAATGTTAAGACTCCCGAAAGTGATCTACAAATTTAATGGAATCCCTATCAAAATTCCAGCTGACTTCTTTGCAAAAATTGAAGAACTGATGCCAAAATTCATATGGAAGTGCAAGGGACCCAGGTCAGCCAAAACAATCTTGAAAAAGAATAGCAAAGTTGGAGGACTCACTCAATGGTTACTACAAATCTATAGTACTCAAGTCATTATGGTACTGGCATAAGTTTGGATGCATAAATCTATGAGAAACAATAAAAAATCCAGGGGGGAAACTTACATTTACAGTCATTTTTCCAGAAATGTGCCAACAAAACTCCATTGAAAGAATAGTCTATTCAACAAATGGTGCAGAGACACCTGGGTATCTGAAGGCAAAAGAATGAATCTGGAATCTGGACCCCCGTATTTTATATAACAAATAAAATATTAATTCAAAATGGATCACATACAGAAACGTAAAAACTAAATGTATAAATTTTCTAAAAGAAGACATAGTTTAAATCTTTGTGGTCCTAGGATAGGCTATGGCTTCCTAGATACAATACCAAGAGCACAAGTGAAAAACAAGAAAGATAAAATGGACTTCATCAAAATTAAAACCATTTGTTACAAAGGACATCATCAAGAAAGTGAAATGAAAGGGGAAGGGGGTAGCTCAAGTGATAGAGTGCGTGCTTAGCAAGAAAAATAAAATGAATAAATCTAATTACCTCCCCTAGAAAGAAATTGTTTTAATGTTTAAAAAAAGTAAAGTGAAACGACAATCTGCTGAATAGGAGAAAAATTTTGCAAAGCATATATCTAATAAGAGACTAGTATCCAGGATATAAAACAAATGCTTACAACTGACCAATACAAAGAAAATCGACCCAATTTTTAAATATGCCAAGTATTTAAATAGATAAACAATTGGCCAATAAGCATATGAAAAGATGCTCAGCATCACTTGCGAAATCAAAATCAAAATGATATCTGATTTTACACTCACTAGGATGGTTATAATCAAAACATGGACAATAACAAGTGTCGGTCAGGAGGCAGAGAAATGGGAACCCTCAATATGCAGCGGTTGGAAAGGAGCAATGGTGCAGCTTCTTTGGAAAAGCCTGGTGTTTCCTCAAAAGGTTAGAAATATATGGCTCAGCAATTCCACTCCTACATATAGAGTCATCCCTCAGTATCCTCGGGGGGTTCGTTTCAGGAACCCCCCACCCTGGATACCATAATCCAAGGATGTTCAAGTCCCTTTACAACCAGCCATCTGGATCCTTGAAGTGGAAACTACAGATATGGAGGGCCAACTCTACAGCCAACAGAATGAAAACATATTCTCACAAAAACTTGCACATCAATATTCATGGCAGTCTCATTCAGAGTAGCCAAAGGTTACAAACAATATCCATCCATCAATGAATGGATAAACAAAATTACCAAGAATAGGCCCACAAATTTTTGGTCATTGAATCTTTGACAAAGGAGGTGAGAACATACAATGGAGTAAAGACAGCCTCTTCAGCAAATGATGTAGGGAAAACTGGACAGCTGCATGTAAATGAATGAAGTTAGACTACTCCCTCACAGCATACACAAAAATGAATTCAAAATGGCTTAAAGACTTAAACATGTAGTCAAGACACTATAAACCTCTTAGAAGAAAACATAGGCAAAACATCTGACATCCATCTCAACAATGTTTTCCTAGAGCAGTCTACTCAAGCAATAGAAATACAAGCAAAAATATACAAGTGGGATTTAATTAAACTTGCAAGCTTTAGCAAAGAAAAGGAAACAATAAGCAAAACAAAAAGACAATCTATGGAATGGGAGAAAATAGTTGCAATAAATGAGACTGACAAGGGCTTAATTCCCAGAATATGTAAACAGCTTTTACACTTCATAAGAAAGAAAAACAAACAATTCAATCCAAAAATGGTCAGAAGTCCTAAAGAAACATTTCTCCAATGAAGACATACAATTGACCAATAGGCACATGAAAAAATGCTCAATATCATTATCAGAGAAATGCAAATCAAAACTGCAATCAAGTATCAACTCTCACCAGTCAGAATAGCCATCATTCAGAAGTTCACAGACAGTAAATGCTGGAGAGGCTGCGGGGAATTGGGAACCCTCCTACACTGTGGTGGGAATGAAGTTTGGTGGAGCCATTGTGGAAAACAGTATAGAGGTTCCTCAAAAGACTAAAAATTGACCTCTCATATGACCCAGCAATCCCACTCCTGGGCGTATATCCAGAAGGATCCGTAATTCAAAAAGACACCTACACCCCAACATTCAGAGCAGCACTATTTACAATAGCAAGACATGGAAACAACCTAAATGTCCACTGACAGATGACTGGATAAAGAGTTTGTAGTGTATTTGTACAATAGATTACTATTCACCCATAAAAAAAAAATAAAATAATGCCATTTGCAGCAACATGAATGGACCTGGAGAATGTCATTCTAAGTGAAGTAAGCCCGAAAGAGAAAGAAAAATACCATATGAGATCGCTCACATGTGGAATCTAAAACAAACAAACAAACAAAAAAACAAAAAACAAAAAATAAAGCAAAGAAACAAAAAGATAAACTTATCTACAGAACAGAAACAGACACAGAGACATAGAAACCAAACTATGGTTACCAGAGAGGAGAGGGTGTGTGAAGGAATATATTGGGAGTTCAAGATTTGCAGATACAGAGTATGTATAGAATAAACAGCAAGTTTATACTGTATAGCACAGGAGAATATATTTATTATCTTATAGTAACTTATGTTTAAAAAGAATATGAAAATGAATACAGGTATGTTCTTCTTTAACTGAAGTGTTGTGCTGTGCAAAAGAAACTGACACATTATAAACTGACTAGACTTCAATGAAAATGTTTTTAAATAGACCAAAAACGAAAAAAAAGAAAAAGGATATTATCAAACTAAAAGAATAAAGTACTGATTCAGGCTACAACATGGATTAACCTTCAAACTTTATGCTAAAATAAGCCAGACACAAAAGGCCAAATAGTGCCCTTTAAGGTGAACTGTATCTGAGTGTTTATTGTACTATTTCTGTAAATTTTCCGGAGGTTTGAAGTCTATCAATATCAAAAAAAAGTTTTATTCATTAAAATCATAAAACGCTTCCTCACAGGAGGGCTTTAATTATTAAATGCAAAAATGCATGTAAAGCTCTTGAAACAACACTTTGCACGTCCACACACAGTCACTGCTTTCACTGCCACTCAGACGTTGGTACCAGCGCTGATGAGAGCTACCTCCACTCGCTCTCCTGCATACAGGAGTGAGGGCCTGAGCTCTGACAGGCAGGGTGAGCGTGAACCTGGGTCAGACACAGCCACATTCCAGACTCTGCATTACCCAACTTTCTTATACAAACTGCAACATATAATGTAAACATGCTACAGGGATGTATCTTACAACGCAGGGAATACAGCCAATGTTTTACAGTAACTATAAATGGAGCATCTATTGTACACCTGAAATATATCATATTTTAAATCAGCTATATCTTTGTAAAAAATTAAAAAATAATTTAAAAATGTTATCACTTTAATATTCAATTCAGTTTTTAAGTAACTACTAAACAGCTTAGAATGTATAAAAGCATTTAAGTGTGCTGTTTGTTTACATATTTATTTACTTTTAGCCTCCTGCTAAAAGAGAAATTAAACAATTTTTTTAAACACAGCTTAACAACCATAACAACAAAAAGGCAAAACTGAGAGTGAAGAGAAAATGGAGATTCAATACTTAAATGAAACCAGTGGGAGGTAAAGTCAT
The DNA here is from genome assembly GCF_036321535.1 of Camelus dromedarius. Classification (NCBI taxonomy): domain Eukaryota; kingdom Metazoa; phylum Chordata; class Mammalia; order Artiodactyla; family Camelidae; genus Camelus; species Camelus dromedarius. The sequence goes on from NW_026989840.1 coordinate 734,475, forward strand.
AAAAATGGATTCCATGAAGTCAGGGCAAGTGTTAAAGGCCGACTAGAAATTCAGGTGTAAGATTCTTGACAGATAAAGCAAAAAGAAAAAGATGATGGGGAGGGCGGTACAGCGTGTGCTTAGCGTGCACAGGGTCCTGGGTTCGAACACCAGGGCCTCCACTAACAGATAAATACACCTAATTACCTACCCCCACAAAGAGCCCCAAAGAAAAGAAAAAGAGAAATTTCTTTCCCAAAGAATCCTGATATTAAATTTGGATTAAATACTTTAAAAAAAAAAAGAAAAACAGAAAAGATGAGTGACACTGTGAAGGAAAAGCCCAGCTGGGCTAACAAGCTAAGTCACAAATCTAAGTGTGATAAGTGTCCGTTTACTGATCTAAGTTTTGCTGGGCTAACTCGTAAATCCGATGTCAACAATTGTCAGTAATGTGACCTGTTCCAAATTGATAAGCTTCAGTGTACTGATTCCTTGCTTTTTGTTGTTGGAGCCTTATTGGCTAATAGCCCCATACTTGTAATTAAACCTATAAAACCTCACGTGCAGGTCTTGGAGGTGCTCAGAGCTTCGGAACAGAAGCCCCTCTGAGCCCGCCGGGGTAATAAATCTCAGTACTCCAACCCTCTGTGTGGTGCTTGTTTCTTGGCTGGCCTGTTGTTTCCATAACAACACAAGCGACGATGCCCGTGAGATAGTTCTGCAGTGGCTGCTGGCAGGTCCCCATGTCTCACGTGGGAAAATCTGAAACATCCTTCTCACCACTCAGAGTCATCATAAGCCCACACCTCACCTCCCTCTGTTAAATGCAGGAGCACAGGCAGGGCCCGGCCTTTGTTCTCTCTGTGTCATCACAGTGAGATAGGATGGAAGGGGGCAGAGCACATTCATTCAAGGAAGGCCACAACAATTAACATCATAATGGTGAAGGATTCAACCCCCAATAGGCCTTGAGGCACAGGATGAAGAGATTTAACTTCTAGCAGATCTTGAGCTTCATTATGCACCCACTGTAATAGTAACATGGTGAATAACATGCCCCAGGCACCATGGCAGTCCCAAGGCTAGCCACAAAATGTCAAAGGGTGGGAAATGGTCAACTCTCTGGGAATACAAGCCCCTTGACCTAAGGCTGATCCTTCTACTTATTAGCATATGAAACCACCAAGCCCAAGAAAAAAGAGCAACACAACACCACCTCGGGGTCACCACTCTCTCTCCCTCTTCAGAGAAGGCCCACACTATGTGGAGTGTGTACCTACTTTTAATCTGAGCATCAAACCCCCACAACTCGTGAAGTTTCTCTTGCCTTTCAATGTATCTCTCTGAATAAATATACCTTTACTCAACACTGGCTTGCTCTTGAATTCTTCACTGCATGAAGCCAAGGAACAAAATCTGGTGGGGCACATCCCAGGGGCTCATCCAAAGCCTGAGACACAGCCCTTCTCATGCGTCACGTTTTTTTTTCTTGTATCAACAGGACTGGGTTGTGAACGGAGCTCTGAGGCCCCAGCTAAGGGACAGAAGCAGCCCCCAGGGCTCGAATTGGCGGGCAGCCTCTTCCCCAGCAAGGGCCCTGGGGTCTGCCCAGTTCTCTGTGTTTCCCTGTTGTGCTGACTCCCCAGCCAGAGAGCGTTCTCCCTAGGCCTGTCCCCACAAAACCCTTCTCTCCAAAATACAAGCACATCATGTCACAGTCCTCTTGTTCAACCAGGAAATGTTCAACCCACTGTTTCCCTCCCCAGTAAAGTACCTAACTGTCCTCCCTCCCATCCCACCACTTCTTTCTTTGTGACAACTCTGCACTCCCCACCCACCATCCTGAACGCAGGTGCCTTGCTGGCTGGGACCGAGATGTTTCAGTCTCACACATCCTGCACCCATTCACTTTCCCCTTGTTACCTTAAAAAAGCCTTTCCTGAGTCACCCACAAATCTGATACTGAACATCACAAAGTGCTGAGTTTGCAGTCACTGTGTGCATACCTCCCAGGTTTTGACTAGGTTTCCTTCACAAGATCTTCATTAAGGAGCTGCATCAAGAAGTTTAAAGAGTCTTTTCTTACATCTGAGCGGAGGAGCCTGCAAAAAATTTAAATGGCTTTGAAGAGAGGGTTAACCAGGGACAGAGGGTTAGCAGGTCCTATTCAACAGTGTCATGAGGCAAAATGTTCTTCAAAGGCTCAGAGTGGCTTCTGAACGTGGAGTCAGCAAGGAGGAGGTGACAGGCAGTGAGTAGGGTGGGTGACACTGGGTGCGCTTCCCCAGCTGGGGAAGAATTGGATTTTGTTCTAGTTTTCCAAACAATTTCTTACTACCTTTTTCACCTATTGTCACATACCATTTCCTACGAATTAAGAATATCAATGTCAGTCATTTGGGCCACTTGGGAGAAGCAACACGATGCCATTCACAGGGCTGGGACATGACAGCCACACCAGTCTAGGTTGATAGACCAGTGGGGGTATTTCCAAGGTGATCACGGGCATGCAGCAAACTCCCCAGCTTCAATGACCTCATCTCAAAGGTGGGGCCAATAAAACTACCAAGAAAAGTGCGTGATGATTATTGCCGACAGCTGTTTACTAGGTAATTGCCCGTGACAGCTGCAGTTTAATGGGGAATGAGTATGATAACAAGGCCCTGTCTACCTGGCCACACGCTCCCTGCCTTCCTGCCTTGGTGCAGCAGCAGAGTTTGTTTAGCCGATATGAACGCCCCCAGAGCAGCACTGATGGGAAAGCTCGCAGCTCTGCACTGCGAGGTGTGTTCCTTTCCTTCTCAGAGCTGATCACAGTTTGCTGTCATCTGTTTTTATGTTTATCCCTTTTATAACAGCCTCCCCCCGGAGTTTTTGCTCAAGCAGCGCAGGGCCAGTGTGTCTTGCGGCCTGCCAGATATTCTGGGCTGGGAAACAGCTGACCCCACATCTGGCTCTGGTGCTGAACGGAGAGGGCAGAAGGCCCTGGGGCACATGCTGAACCGAGGCCACTGCACCCAGAATTATGATCTGACTTTGGGCAAATTACAGTCTTCTTTACCCTGAGATTCCTCATCTGTCCATGAAAATAAATGCCCATGGCACACAGAGTTACAAGGATTAAAGGAAATCACCAAATTCATAACCTAGCCAAGGGGCTACCAGTGCGTCCTCAACAGACAAATGCTGCCTTTACGGATCTGACACACGCGAAGCGGGGCGGCCGCACACAGTGAACACTGCTAAATGCCAGTGTGTTAAGTGCTTCATGGGTGCTACAATACTCTTCAGAACTTACAACAATCCCAGGAAGAAAAGAATAATATCATGCCCATTTCACAGATTCACCAACAGGTTAAGAGAGCTTACATTCTAGTCCAAGGCCCTATGGTGAGGAAATGGCGATTTAAACCGGATTCTGGGCCCAGGCCTTGTCTCCAACTCTCTCCCAGCCACCTGATCACTTGCCTATGAATTCCACCTGTCCAATACCTAAGTGTGCAGTCGGCCAGCTCTTAAATGCAATGTGTGCCACCGTTTGTCAATGTTGGTTAATTACCATAAACTGTTCTCAGAAACCACTACAGAAAAGAATGGTGGACTTAAGGAATTCTGCATTGTGTTCTCCTGTAATGTGCAGAAACCCTTCACTACACCACCAAATCCAAATGTATGCTTCCTCCATGTTTATGTTTGCACACGGCTTATTAAAGTAGAAGGTACCTGCAGTAATTCCATCTCGGCTGCTTTCCAAGGTTGCAGATTATCCATAATCAGTCCATGAACGAAAATACTACAATTTGAATGAAAATACTGCAACCATGTCAGTAAACAAAGAATGCTGAAACCAAGTCAACAGCGGCTGCCGCCACCACCCAGCGAGGACAGGCCTGCAGCCCAGCCTCTGCAGCCACTCACAATGGTGCCCTCTGAGGGGACTCAGTATAAGAAAGGACAGGATACTGGCCCTAGATAGCTAGGTGCTTGTCTAAAGAATGAATTCAGTGAGTCCAAAATATTTTCTTCCTCCCATATATAGAAAAGCACTAAATTATTGAACTTGAGATACCTGGCTTTCTTTAGATAACAAGCAATCTTTTATTGTTCCAACAAGCTTGTCTTTGTTGTAAAGCTCCTATATATCCTAGCTCATCCCAAACCTCTTGGGAGCAGTCCCTCAGAGAGATCTGAGAGGCTGTCATCCCGGCTCGAGTCCTCCCGCAAATAAAACATAACTCTTAAATTTTAGGTGGCACATGTATTTCAGTCAACTGTTTTGGACACCATGAAGGGACCCAGAGCAGACTTTCTCCACCTGAACTCTCCGAGTAACTGGGGCCTTTGTACCAGCAGTGGCCCTTTGTGACCATCCGCCTCCTCGGGGAGTCCAGATGAATTTGGGTGAGTCTCTCCTGGTTCTCGGATCTCATATATTGGTTGATAATCCTGAGTTTTATTTGGCGGTGTTTCCAGGTACCTGGCCCTCCAGTTGAAGGAGACTGGGGGGAATTACCCACCCAGTGGAGACATACTGGGTGGGACCTCGTTGAAAGGTAACGGGAAATACCCACATTGAAGAGACGTCAGAAGTGGGCTGGTGGAAACCTATTAGGAAAATACTCACCCAGTGGAGACGTCCTGAGTGGGTCCAAGTTGAAAACACTGGGTTCAGGACTGAGTGGTTAGGTAAGAGGCTGGTCTAATGTTTTCCTCAATTTGGTTACATCCATTGAATTTTTCAGGATAAAAGTAAAACTCTTATGAGGAACCTTTCAACTCCAAAAATGGGACCATCCTCCTGGCTGGTAACAGCTTTCTCGGGTGACAGAGAATCTTGCAGGAGTGGTAGAGACAAAGACTTCATGCCATAGAGTTGTCCCTGCGGGAAATCTTACTAGCAAATTTATTCTGAGAACCCGACCTTACAATGGGGAATAGAACTTTCAAAAAAAATAAAAAAAAGGAAAGAAAAGAAAAAGAAATGACAGATTGCCAGCCTCCAATTAATACCCCAGCCAGGTTTATGTACATACAAAACTTACAACATTAATTGGGAATTATAAAAGAAAATCTCAGTCTGAAAGTAAATAATCAGGCCTGATAGAAACATTTTTTGGAATTCTGAACTTATAAAAACAAAATCCACTTTAGGGGGAACTTGGATTTCTCTTCCTGTGTCCTTGAAATGTAAACGTTTTATCTTTCTCTGGGTCTTTTAAGTGTGTTTATGTATGTATATGTATGTTTACTTTCTTTTTAAAGGAAACCTTGGACTCTGCCATACAAAAGGTACAAGTATTGCGTACATATGGTGGCCACGTAAATAAATTGGATTCTAAGCAATTCTTTGTTTGTACCAATTTTCAGATATTTTGCCATTTTAAACTTTGTTGCATCAGCCTGGACCACAAAGGCCTTTAGCTTTTGGAGAGTAAAGCTTTGAATTTTATTTAGGCAACACCCCCACTCTCATGTGGAAAAGCCTCTTCATCTTATTCATTTAAAATCACTATATATATATATATATATAAATTGATGGCCATATGATGGATCCTTTAATTTGGAAAAACTTTTAAATTTGTGAAAGTTGAAAGAGATCTCATTATAAACAGCTGTTTAATTGGTACCTATTAAAATCAAGTTTAAAGATAGAAAAATATATCTAATTGTTAACCTAAGAACTTAGTTAAAAAAAAAAAACTGTTTTGAAAAGCTACATTTGTGTTTTTCCTTTCCAATAAATGGTTCTAGAGATGTTAATAAAAACTTAGAATAATTATTGGTAATTAAATTGAATAACTGGAAAAAGGATTGTAAAAATTTCGGAAAAAAAAAAGATAAGGGCTTATCCCAAATGGATAAATATTTTTATATGGTTATTTTGAATGAGATAAATAAAATGGACATTTTTGGAATAGATACAAGGTTTTGATACTACACTAGTAAAGTTAAAAAAAAGGGCCAAAGAGATCACCTACTGTCCCCCAACATTAAAGTTCAAACAAGTCCATTTTATTTGCCACAGTTTAAAATATATGTATATATAGACTGATATACTTGATTAATGATTGGGACAACAGACCAATTAATCAAATTAAAAATTGAGTAGGACCTAAGCACTTTGGCTGAAACTTGGGCATCCTAGAGATTTTTCTATAAAATTAGATACAATGAACAACAACAACAAAAAAGTTTCTGGCAATCCTTCTAGAAATAAAAATTATTGATTAAACCTAATAAATATAGAAATTAAAGGTATAAGATTTAAAAAATTTGAGATAAATGTTTATAAAATTGGTATATTTAAATGGTCTTTATATAAACCTTTTGCTTAATTATGTTGTGGGATAGATCTGTTTCAATGGAAAAACGCTTCCCCTTCTTGGTATTATAAGGCTGGGCACATATCTGTCCCTCAGAAAATATTAATTGAACAAAGTAAAGGAAACCAATAGAGTTACATGAGCCATCCAATATAACGTAGAACTAAAAACTAATATACAGTGGCTAATAAAAAAAATATAATAAGAGGTTTACCCTGGGTTTAACTTATAACTCAAGGAAAAAAGACATCACTAAATACCTTATGCAAGCTTTGGAAGACATGATAAAGTAAACCTTAAAGTTTTAAAACATTGAATTCTTTGTTTACAGCTCTGCTGATTGATAAAAAAATGCCAATTAAGGAGATACAATTGGTTCTGGGTGACAGAGCAGTTCTCTGGGGAACTGGAAGCGTGTGTCTTTGTCTTGCAGACCAGAAATGTAAATACAGAAACAGTGACCTAGGACTGAGCCTAATTAGCTCAATGAGATAAAACTTAGGGCCAAGAAATTTTTGGCATTTTAGAACTCAGAACTCTGACGGGTCCTTCAGACTTTGTCAAGAAATCTTAAATATCTGTTTCATAAATAGTAAGCCTTAGTGATTTGAGCAAGCAAATTCAGCTTACTAGAACTATTATTATACCTATCTTATAAGTAACTTTTAAAGTGAAGCTATGAGATCTCTAGCTTTTGTCTGTTTATAAACCTGCGTACACATTACAGATGTGAGATATTTATACAGCTAAAAAAAAAAAATCAAAGTCAAAGTGCTCTGCTTAATTGACGTAAAAAATAAGAGCTTACAAATTAAGTATTTTTAAAATAAAAACTGAACAATTTGACTTTCAGCATCACGTGAACTGGAAAAATTCAATATTAAGATAATATTTGATATTGTTTAGTTTAAGTATGTTCTAATTAATATAGACATCTTTAAAGTCATCAATATTAAGTATAATACCTTTACTGTACCTAGGTTTAATGAAAGTCAAATAAGATTCTGTTATATCTGGTGAAGATTTGTCAAGAAAAAAATAACAGTAATGTGGTGTGGTAAAATTTTAAGTAAATTAAATGCAAATGAGATGAGAGCTTTGGGTAAATTTTTAAAATATATTTTTAAAATGTATGCTTAACATAATCTCTAAATGTTTGGTATCTTTAAATTCTAGAGTTGTGCTAAATTAAGTTAAATGATAGGATTTTATTTAATAGCTATGCCATTTTCAGATAAAATAAGATTGAAATATGAATTACTTAACATTTAACTTACTCTTACAGAGAAACTAAAGGTGTTTAGATATATTAATAAATGGTTGGTGCCACCCTGAAATAGACTCTATTTTTAAGGGAATGATCTAAGTATCCTAGGAAAGTAAGATAAATGTGTAAAGGAAGATATAAGAATGGAATTATATTTTGTTAATGAAAAATGGTGACTTTGTCCTGAAGCTGGTTATTTCTGAATGGAACAGAAAATAAGGGACACACTAATATGAGAATAGAAAGCTGTGGAAGGCTTGTGGAAGAGGTACCCTAAGGAAAGAGTTTCGTACGTTGTCGGAATTGGCTAAATTTAGAATCAACTTGGGCAAAGTAAATGAATCTTAGAAGTAAGTTGGTACAAGACTAGATTTGGTTTTCTCGCTGTTAAGAGGAAACATGTTTTTTGAAATGTTAATCCACCTTCAGCAACAGATTGTAAACCTTCTTATACCACTTAACTGATCTGTTCTGCCTTTACCTTTGACGTATTTTCTTGTTAATGAATAAGTACTGCTTTACAGTGACCTATATGTTTATCTGACCAAGTGTTCTGAAATCTTTTAAAAAGATCCCCAGATATCAATTTCTAATTAAAGTTCTTTTAATCTCCAGTTAAGTTTGGGAAGTTACAGATGGCCCCTGAAACATCCCAAAGAGAGATTTTAAAACAGTAAGTTTCAATTGGCATGTTAAATAACATGATATTGTCAAATGAATAATAAATCTTCTAAGGTTGTATTGTATGAGAAAATATTATTAATATAGATATTCTAATAATTATATGGTCTCCCTAAAATTCTGGTATATCTGAAATGTTACCAGTGATAATTCTGGGTATAGTGACCAGGTTTCTTTATCGATTATACTATAACGGTGTTTAAGCATGCTTTTAAATCTTTGTCTTTTATAGACTTTTAATTGTTTTCATCTAATGATTTTGAAAATGCTTTCTCTTCAAGGAGATTTACTGATTTCTAATAAATGTCAAACTATAGCACTGAACTAAACTGGGTAAGAAATTTTAAATATCTAATGAAAACTCTGATTAAAAGAATTAGTTATGTGGGACTAAGTAAACTGATGAATATGGTTATAATTTTTGATGTTGTTTGAACTACTACTGGCTTTTAACCTGTTTCCCAGACATAAACTCTTCCTTTTAAGCTAGTTATAAATCACAGAAATTTGATAAATTATACCTATGTAAGCAGACTTGATACAGTTATCTTTTCTCCCTATCTGATCCTTCAAGAGACTAAAAACTCTTAGGTCCCCAATGGCTCAATCAGACAAATGAGGAAGATCATCTCCTAACAGATATAAGAATCTAAAGGTATTTTAAGAATTTTAAAGAGAAAAGAAATTACCTAAATCTGTAAGGCAGAAATCAATGACAAGCCATTGACGTGGCTTTCCAGGCCTTAGCAAATCTTATTAACATTCTACCCTGAGACTCCTTATTAAAAGTTCCAACACAGCCAATTTAAAAAAGCCTATATGATCAAATAATCAGACTTGACTTGTAAAGAAATTAATCTTGATTTGGCTTTATTTGAGAAAAATGAGGGTAATTTTAGAGAGAAAAAATATTATATTTTACTGGATATTAAGTTCTAGTTTTGTTAATTGAGGTCTATATTTACTAAGACACTTCCCAGATCATTCCTTGCTTTTATGTCATATTGCTGTACAGTTTAATTTAATTATGAAAAGGATACTCTAGGTTTGTTTCCGAAGCTCAGTAATCTATCCTTGTGTAAATTTCCAATGCTCCATGACCTAAGCCAGGGGATTATACATACTGGAACATGCATGACTTAAAGAACTGTCTCCAACCTGAATGGAAAGACCTTTTATCAAGTACTCTTAACTAGACCATACACACAAAAGCTGAAGGAAACGGAATTTCGGATTCATTTCCTATCAGAAACAGCCCCTTCAGTTCACTGGCCTATAGAGCACTTGCTCACCTGAAAACAATGCCAAAATGGTGAAAAAGCTACCAGGCCAGGATGAGAAGAAGACGACATCTGAGCTCGACAGCTGACCCAAGACAACGGACCAGGCTTGTATACCAATTACTTTGACAATTTCTCCTACCTTTGATTATGAACTACTCCAAGTGTTAAGTTTATGGTAAATTACCTATGTCTAGTACTTCTGTGTTACCTTGGTGGGTTTCCCTACTCCAAGGCTCTAACTAGATAGCCCTCAGAAACGTTATTCTAAAAATAATTTATAGTTCTGTTTAGGCCACTGTTGATCTTACAACGTGGGAGAACTCACCTGGCCAATTAATACCTGCTCGGAGCCTGACCATAAATATGAACTTTCTCATAAGATCACTCAAACTCAATCAGAAATACAAGCAAAATTTTAACCCAAATATACAACTTCTCTACTATTAAATTCTTACTCGTGACTTTAAAACGTTACTAGCTATATTAGTTATATGATCTCTATTTTATTAAATTGTTGTCTGTTACATTTCCCAACGTGTAACTAGGCCTACAAGATTGATGATGGCTAAACATCCTGAAGAAATAGATAAAATTTTTAACCCTGCATAAAATAAATGTAATAGTGTGATTCTAGGTATGGTAATGAGCAACGAAGGGCAAACATTTCCTGGATCATAATAGACTAGTAAGACAGGCGATCCAGAAAACTTTTAGTATCAACAGGCCCTGAAAAAAAACCTAACACCTTGAATGGCAGCTCAGAAAATTCTTCACCTGAAATAGGAATGAGCCATCCTAGCACCGTGGGACAAAATTGGTCATGAAATGTCTCTCAAAATATAGGTCGAATTTAGGACCAAGAGGGAGCACTGTGAATGAAAATACTACAATGTGAGTGAAAATACTGCAACCATGTCAGTAAACAAAGAATGCTGAGACCAAGCCCTCAGCAGCTGCTGCCACACCCCAGCGAGGATATGCCTGAAACCCAGCCTTTCAGCCACTCACAGTGGTGCCCTCTGAGCAGACTCAGAATAAGAAAGGACAGGATACTGTCCCTAGATAGCTAGGTGCTTGCCAAAGGAATGAATTCAATAACCCATATATTTGCTTCATCCCATACATAGAAAAGCACTAAATACTTGAACTTGAGATATCTGGCTTTCTTTAGATAACAAGCAATCTTTTATTGTTCCAAGTACCTGGTCTTTGTTGTAAAGCTCCTATTTATCCAAGCTCCTCCCCTACCTCTTGGGAGCAGTCCCTCAGAGATCTGAGAGGCTGTCATCCAGGCTCGAGCCCTCCCGCCAAATAAAACATAACTCTTAAATTTTAGGCTGAACGATTATTTCAATGAAGTCCCAGAATAGACACAACTCATCAATTCTGTAATGGAACACACTGAATCAGGAACCAAAAGCATGTTCTAGTCCCGAAAAACTACGGTTTCCTCTTTCTTCCTGTCATTATACAATCCCACCAGAACTCATTAATTTGCTGTCTGCACGCTTGGCAACCAAACTCAGAGAAGATTCAACTTAACAGAGCTCCATGCTGGGGAGAAACCCCCGCAGAAGCACAGCGGTCGGCCTGCCCTCCCGCACGCTCTGCTGACCCCTAGTGTCCTCCGTGGAGACCAGGCCAACAGAACTGCTCCAAACAGCTACAAAGTCCCACAGATTAAATAAAAGCATTTTATTTTATACTATATGTTATGTATATACTCATCTCTGAAAACAGCTTTGCCAGAAGCCCAAATCTTCAACATTAATCTGCAAAGGCAAATCCGGTCCCCAAGGGAAAACAAGTTTTAAGATGATGCTATGGCCTCCAAAGTCCTCTCCAGGACCATCAACCAAACTGCCTGCAGGCCTGCAGCTGCAGGCGGCTACATGTCTGCTTTTAAAGCAACCCCTTCCTGCCCTTGGGCACTACAATGTCCCTCTACGCCCTCCCTTCTCAGGTTAAGAGCAGCTGCTGCAGAACCTTGCAGGGCAGCACTGACAGGACTGGACAAAAGGATCAGAGCTAAACTAAGCCTTCTGATGACACGAGCTGTGTCACTTTACAGATGAAGATATATATAGAGAGGGGTGGGGTGATATTGCTCAAAGTCACACAGCTAATAAGTGGCAAAGTCCATACCTCTGCTCCTCCCTCTGGCGTGATGCCCCAGCTGGGACGCCCACAGGGTTATCTCGTGCCTGCCTGACCAGTCCTTTACTGTCACTCATAACCCACAACACGGTCTGACCCTAGCCTGCCTTTTCAGCATCTTTTCCTTCCAATCTCGCAGGAACAAGGCTGCTTGGGCCACTTTATGACTTCCGGCTTCCCAAAACCTCCATGCTCAGGCTGGTCTTGCCTGTGCATCCTTCCCCATGCTCAGAGGCACTTCTTCCCCTGCAGGAGGACTTTTCCACTCTCCGCAGGGACACCCCCTCAGGGGAGCCCTCTTCTTGCCCTCAGAATGGCAGGTGTCCCAGGCCACATCCCGAGCTGCCCCATTAGGTCTGCGGGTGCTCAGGTCTGCTAGTCAGACCAGCAGCCTCAGAGCCAGGAATTATGCCCGGGTCACCCTGCAAACCTACTGCCCACCTCACAGCCCCCAGCCAGCAGGCTACCTGGAAGTCACAGCAAGTGCCCCACCCAATCCAGAAGTCTCTTCATTTGCCGGCACCGCTGATGACTTGTCTCCAACCTTTGGTCAGTTTTGCAAAAAAGAGCACCTTCCACAGTGAACAGTGTGTTTTCGCTTCAGCTCCCATCCTTACTGCAAACGTCAAGGGAAACCAAAAGGCCTTTTCTCAACACTTTTCTGATGACACCCTTCCACCCACTATACTCATATGCTCAAGAAAATTGGGTCCACGTGATTTTGTTTCCCTTACGCTAAGTGGCTCAACACACTGTGTGATTTTTTTTTCCTTTTTTGAGGGTATTTGTACTCAGTTTCTCGGCTTTAATCTGTTTTTGTCTCTCTCTTCAGTATCCCAAGCAGTTACCACTTCTTAGCCACTTCAGCAGCCTCCCTCCCAACATCTAGTCTAGGAAATGAGCTGTGATGAGGGGCCTGGAGGCAGTCACAGAAGAAGCAACTAAGGGACAGAGAGGGGACATAGTTTGCCCAAGGTGATCAGCCTCAACCCCCAACAGTGTGTTTCACGTCCCTCTGTTTAACTCTTATGCTAAACAAGCTAACTTTTTGTAGATTATGGTTATAAACAGATGAGGTATCAAAATACATACAAGGACACACATCAACTCTAAGATGTTCATTAACTTCACTATTTTGTTTCTATTTTTTTTATTTCTATTAAAAAATAATTAAGAACCTCTGCAGTCAATATAGAAAAATGTTACTGGGTTTTAATCCAGAATATAGAGGTGTTGTGTGTCATTACTCATACTTATTTGTATGTTCACAAGACAAAATGATTTGAAGGTCTCTCTCCCCTCCTCCTACTCAGTACCTGCTCTCACCAGATCTCCCAGTCCACACATCTAACAGCCTTTCACTTCACCCACAGCTGAATTCATCAGTTTTCCCCCAGAGCTCCCTCTGCAGCTTTCCCTCCTCAGAGCACAGCAGGACCATCACTTACCTCATTAATCCACCCAGAAACCTGGGCCTTCCTCCATCCTACCTTCACAGACAGCATTCATCCTTTCATTTTTACCATCTAAACATGCCTTCAATCTGTTCGCTTTTACCCACTGACCGTCCCACCGCTCAAGTGGAAGCCACCAACACTGCACACCTGGACTCACGAGTCTCCCAAGTGTCCCCACAGCCGCTCTCACGTACTTGAGACAAAAGGGATTGTGCCACTCCCGCGGTTTTAGGACTCTTTTCAAACCCACTCTTCTTAGAAGAAACTCCCAGTTCTTCACCTGGTAAAGATCTTTGCCATCAAATTGTCAGCTCAGGGAGGGCAGGACACGCCCTCTCCCCTCGGCCCCTCCCTCTGGCAGAGCATCAGCTTGGGAGGACCTGCTGAGCTACACCAGCCTGTATTCTAACCCTGGTCTTGAGTTCTTAGCAAACTGCTTCACTTATCCATACAAACCCAAGGTAGATTAGAAAGATTTTAGATGTTGAGCTAGACTATTGATTTGGGGATTTTGCACTAGCAACCTGCAAGTACATGTTCTAATGATTCTGTCTTCTTAAAACCACACCCAGATTTAAGGAGTATTTGTGGAATGTCTTCGGAGTAAAAGGGACTGTACTTTAACAGACTATATGTTTTATAACATGAACAACCCTGACAGGGTCACAAATGGAACCACCTCACAAGTGACAGAAGACAGGTGAGAGGCACAAAGCAACAGGTCACAGAGATGGTAAGAGCAATGTTGTTTCTCCAACCCCCCAAAAATTTTTTGAAAGAACCGAAAACTCTGAATTTTGAAAGTAAAACACTATCATATAAAGAAATAAAATAAATAATCCTCTTCATCAGTGTTTCAAGATCTGACTGCAGAATTTTTAGCATGCCATACTGAATCCTAGCACAGAAAAATCAGATGGACTAGTGGTGAGTAAGTTCCAGGGAAACGGCAGCAATTCCTCCACTTGTAAGAGGACACACACTCAATTGTCGAAGGTGATTTTAAACCACATTCTGGAGAAATTCAGAAGATTCAGGCACCGATTCTAGATGGTGATGACACGGAAGGACGGGTTGGATGCATGCTTCTAACTGAGTCACCGGCATTCTTACACTGCAGGGGGAAATGGAGGCTCTCAGTTATGAGCAGAGATGTTCCTGTCATTTCTCCCAGGCCGTGCCTCGGGGACTCAGTGTCCTGCAGCAGCCTGGCCCCAGGCGAGGACCCGCAGCGTGGCCCACTCAACCAGGAGGGGCACTGTGCTTGAGAAAGCCCATCCCCGATGGGAGAAAGAGGGGCTGGTGGGGTTGTGTGTAACTATAAATGATCATAGAAATACACCTGCATACATTCATTTGATACAATTAATATTAGCAGGCTATTTAACAAAATTTCAATTGTCAGTGTTAATTTTACCATTCCTTTCCTCTTGTCCCCTGCACTCTGAGACAGGCTTAGGCTCTCTCACACCTGCAGCTCTGATGCAATAGTTGTGAAGTCATTTTACTTTGCTGCAAGTGTCCTCGCTCCCCGTGTCGCTGTGACTGTCGTCTCTTAACAGAGTCAGATGTCTTCCTGGATCTCTCCCTGAGTTCCTTGCTCCTGCTTCTCAGATCCTGAGATAAAGAACAGGTGAAGACACATGACTAGAAAAGGCACTGTGGACTTGACCAAAGTCCTCAGTGACCCCCTAGGTGAGTGCTGCCCACCCCTTACCTTCAATTCTCAACGTTCTGCCCAGGGTGACATCCAGACAGGAAAGAGTCTTGGGCCCAATTAAAAGCTGTGAGGCTTGGGTGCAGGGAAAGGTGCAGGAGCTAGTTCTGGAGCCGGGCCCCTCCCCACCTCTGCTACTCTCTCCCCCGAGGCCCCGCCCCCAAGCCCCCAGGCTCCCTGATCTTCTGTCCTTCTCTTCTACACTACTCCAAGCCCTTTCCCCTTCCTTTAGTCCCTGATTATCCCCAGCTGGAGTGATTTTTTCATCACAGCATCTAAAAAAATTTCCTACAGCTGAAAAAGAAGTCTCCAGAGGTCAATGCCCACATGGTGGTTCCTGAAGAGAGCCCCTGGTTAGGGGGACTCTCACCAACACTCACAGGGCATCAGACATGTTGCAGGGTCGACCACCCCCAACAAGAATTTGCTGTGACCCCTATGCCCGCACAGCATCCCTGTTCACAAAACTTTAGTTGGGCCACTTATCCGTTATTAAGAAGCAAAAGTAAAAAAATTGCTCATGTTTCTTACTAAAATTATCTATGAGGTGGAAAAAGAAATTGTAATAGAAAAGAACAAATTTGACTCCATGTTAGATGTGTTCGTTTGTCTTTAAGCCTGTACCCTGTTTTCTAGGCTAAGACTTGTTATCTCTGCACCTTTTGTAAAAGAAAGTTGCCTTTAGCCTGGAATATCCAGGAGGGCCTATTCTGCGGGCTCTGATCTTTAAGGATGTTAGCTCTTCTACACTTATGTAGAGATGGCAAGTTGCAAAATAAAGAATAAACTTTGTTTTTTTGAGGTTTTACAGGGGTGCCATGATTTGACCCACATGGACAGCTGCAAGAACAAAGGATTCCAAGGAAATCAATTCGTACAGCAAGAAGTTTGCAACAACCAACCACACCCCCACCACTTTTTAGTATAAAAGGAGACTGAATTCTGACTTGGGGAAGAGAGTTCTCCTGGATATCAGTATGCCATCTTCTGAGTCTGCCAGCTTTTCAAATAAAGTCACTATTCCTTACTCCAAAAGCTCCTCTCCCGATTTATTGGCCTGTCATGCAGCAAGCAGAACGAGTTTGGACTTGGTAAATAAATGACTGCATTAGAGGTAGTATGTCTCCACTGTTTCCTCATTTCCAGTATGTCACAACCAATCAATTTTATATGCTGTTTAACAACACGACCAAAAAACCTATTATACGGAATTGATTCCATGGAAATAAAATTATTTCTTCTCCTTCAAAACTTTGTTCTTTTCTATTTTATTTTGTTTTGATTATTGAAAAGAAAATAAAAGTCAAATCATTTTATTTCACCTATTTTTTATAGCTACATATTGTAAATACTACAAAGATATTTAAATTGCAATAAAAATTGTTCATATATTAGTATAAAGATATATACACAATCAAAGCAGAGTAGGAAAGGAGTGGATATTTACTAAAAATCCACTGCACATCCAGTCTTTTACAAGCATATTCTGGAATATAAGCTCTATTATCCAGGGGTCCACCACCCCCATTCTCACTGCCGAGTCCCAGAGTAATCAACCTCCAAGGCACCAGCATAGAACCACGCGATCACTATTTTAGGTATAAATGAGGGAATTAGCTCTTTCAATTCTAAAACAGAAACCTTAAAATAAATACTGAACTTATTTACAAAGAAAATTGGACACAAAAAAGTAGTTTCTCCCCCAAGTCACAAAGATAATTACTGGTAAAGGCAATATTTGAACTCATCTGCCTGATTCTAAAAACTAAGGTGGAAATCCCCTTCGACTGTGGAGGTCCAGCAGCACAGCCTATCACCCTATCTTTGTTCAGATCTAGCTTTAGACAGCCTGAGACAGCACCCCATTCCTATGGAACTCGAGGGCAAACGATAACAATAAGGATTTTATATTCAGTAGTTTCTTAGGTCTCATTTATATAAAGTGTCAGCAGGTCAGCAGAAAACTCTGGGAAATATGAGTGGGTCCAGAGCTTTTTGCTGATAAGAAACAATCTATCAGGACAGAGTGACCTTCCCATGAGAGGCCTCCTGGACATAAACTAAAGGCAGCTGAGCAATGAAAACTAGCAAGACCATGGAACTCAAGCAAGAAAGATCCCTGCCATCCCCCACCCAGTTGCCTCTTCACCCACATGGACAAGATGGCAGAAGACCCAGGTTCTTGTCCAAGTTACACCATCATGGATTCTCACCCATAAAAATTTATGACTCTATGCTGTCTTAAGCCATTTCCAACTCAAATATGATGACACCAATATCTCAGCAGAATGTCTATGTCTTCACTTTCTCTCTTCTATTAGGATACTATATCTATGGCCAAAAAGCAGAAATCCAATTAAAAACAACATGCACGAAGGCTGGTGAAAGTCTGCCTAAGAGACTTTGTTCTCACGCTCAGTGAATGAAAACTCAGAAAAAGTGTTCCTTCTCCCTCTGCAAGTGGGAGGTAGCCTGATTGTGTGTGTGTTTGTGTGCACGTGTGTGTGTGTGTGTAAATCAAATACAATGCATTCTGGGATGTGTACAGATTTTTTTTATGTTACTGTCATTTCATGAGGATGAGCCAACCTTTAAAGTAACTTGAATCTAGTGTTCTGAGAGAGTCCCAGGATCTTTAGATGGAGGAGGGGAAAGGGGAAAGGAAAGGAGGAAAGAAGTAAATGAAGCAAAGGAGTAAGAATACTACTAGGGAAAGGCAAGACTTTAATTTTGTTCCTACTTGCATCACACACAAATTAGGGACTGACTTTCCCCTATGTCTCGTCAAGCACTGAGTTGCAGAAGAAGAGGCGATAGCCCATTTCTCACTGAGATTGTGACTGTACATGGCATCTTATAGACACAAATTATTTACCCTGATCAAACACTCTAGCAGCAGGCCGTAATTCTCCTGTTTTGAGAGACAAGAAAACAGGAGTTCAAAGAGGATGTATAACTTGAGAAAAGTCAGAGGACCAGTAAACTAAAGAGGATGAATTCAAACTCAGATCTGAATGGAGAGTCTGATCTTCCCACTCCCAGGGCTGGAAAATCCTTAACAGACAGGCTTCCCAGCTCCCTGCATTGTTCCTGGCACCAAGCATTTCCCATGGCGATGGTCTCCTGTTCTCACAGACACAGTGCTCTGTGCAGCCAATAACCTCCATTCGACCTTGATCATATACCTGCCTCACTCACCAGGCTTCTCCATACAGACAGGAAAGCTGGCTTTCAAGTGCGTACAAAGCCACCCCTGGTCTTACCTGGGCTCTTCAGTGGCTTTTCCAGCATAAAGGCAGCCATGAAAGTGCTCACAGTTTGTACATGAGCCACACTACCTCTCTCCATCTGTCTCCCCACCTATACTACTTAGCTATGACCATTTTGAGAATCTTGGAAACAAATTTTTAAAAACAGAAAAGAAAGTATTCTGTAACAAGTACTTAATACCTACAATTTTAAATGACAAGTTACAAAGTGATTATTTACAAATTGAATCTGCCTTCCTAGGTGTCAGTTTTAACAGTTAAAATATATAATAGCAAAAATTCTCACTTACAAAATTAACAAAAACATCAACAATAATCTGGAATAAACTCAAAAACAATTCCCATGTTGTACATGGAGAAACACAGGACTGTACTGAGGGGTAAAGTAAGAAGTGTGAATGCAGAGACATCAACATATTGTATGGAGGAAAGCAGTTTTGTAAAGATGAACGTTCTCTTAAAGATAATTCAAAACTTACTTAAAAATCCCATGACAGCTCTTATCTGTTTTTTTTTTAACTTGAGCAAAATATTTTGGAACTCTTCAGGAATAATAAAGTCATAATACTAGACAAGAAAATTGGGGATGGAAAAAAGAATAAAAAAATCGCACTGTCATATATTAAATAAATTTTTACAATATGTAAGATATAGCACTGGAGTAAGAAAGTAAGACTGACAGAAATAAACCATGAGCTCAAAAAGAGACTCTAGTGTACATAAATATTTTTTACAGGTGGGATTTCAAATCAAAGAGCAAAGTATGAATTCAATAATTGTCTTGGGACAATCAGAGAATCACCTGGAAAAACCAAATTCTATTCCAGTCATAATGACCACAAGAAAAATTACAGATAGTGATGTAAATATTAGAAAGTACTAATAACAGCAAATACAACTCTTTGCTCATAGTACTTCAACTTCTCCTCACTATAACAAGTAGTATTATCATCTCCATCATAGAGATTAAAAAATCCTACAGAGGAGATATATACCATTATAAGAAAGTATTTCTAAGAATACTATCAAGGATAAAACCCAAAAAGAAGACATTTACTGTCTTAAGATTATTTTTGGCCACAACAAAAATAAACCTACTGAACAAAATGAAAGGCAAGAAATGACAAGAAAAAGCTCTGTGATACATGTTAATGAAGACAAGGGGTTAATGTTCATAACATACAAAGAGCTGTCACAAAGCAACAAGAAGCTCCCTCACTTAAATGTGTGCAAAGGACAAAAGGGATCATTCACCTTTTAAAAGTCAGATGGCTAATGAGTGAAAAATGCTCAATACCTCACTAGTCATCAAGTGCAAACTAAAACAATGAAAAAGCAATTTTGCTCATCATATTGGCAAATGTTTTTAAAAAATATTCTAGGTAGTGTCCATCTTTGAGAGAACAAACTGAGCGATCTTTTTGGAGGACGACGTGTCAATGGATATGTAAACTCTGAAAAATGTGTGTACACACAGACTGAACTCCATTTTAGGAATCGTTTCGTTTAGAAAAAAAATCAGTTCAAAAAGATGTACTCATCAGAGCATTTACACAGCACTTTTTACAATGGTGGGAAGAAAAGCTGAAGTGAAATCATATCCAGCGATAGAGAATTGGTTACATAAGTTATTCTACATCTTTTCATTCCCCGCAGGAGAAGGAATTTCTAGAGTCACTTGAAAGGAGCCTGTGATGTATGTAATTGTCACATCCAGGGACTAAATTTCCAGAAACCTTAACTAAAGGAATACTCATACAAGATCACAGGAATATTTGTACAAGAAGGACGCCAGTCAAACACCCTTTCTGACAGTGGAAAATGGAGAAAACTTAAGTATCCACCATCAAGACAATGATGCGGTAAATCAAGGCGAGCTGTGGGCACTAAGGGGCAGGCGTTTTGGTGTGGTCCAAGGCCTTGTCCACAGTACTCTCCCACCAAAGGTGTCCTTACACAAGAGACCAAATCTACTGCACATCAGGAGACCCCTCTACTCTATCTGAAAGGACCGGGTGAGTCTGGAGTGGGAGGACGTCTATGATATACACCTCAGTGAATAAACCGAGCTGCACAAAACATATAGTATGGCCTTATTTTTCAATAAAGCATATATACACACACATATACATAGATTTCTCATATACATGTATGTATGTGTATATATATATGACAGGCATAAAGGTCATGAAATATATACACCACATTGTCAGCAGTTTTTACTCTCAGGAAAAAAAGGGGAAGGGATGTAGGGGTCTTTCGGTACCACCACAGTTCTCTTTTCAGTATTTCAGTTAAATATACTTGGA
Organism: Camelus dromedarius; assembly: GCF_036321535.1. Taxonomy (NCBI): domain Eukaryota; kingdom Metazoa; phylum Chordata; class Mammalia; order Artiodactyla; family Camelidae; genus Camelus; species Camelus dromedarius. The sequence continues at coordinate 754,920 of NW_026989840.1, forward strand.
ATTTAAAAGTTTATTTAAGTCCGAAGTAAAATGGACGATGCCTCCACAAGACAGAATGCTATACTGGTCATTAAAAATCATGCCAGGGGAGAGAGAATACTGTAGAAAAACATGTAATAAGCCGAATGGAAAATGGAGGTCTCCACAAAGTAAACAGGCACAGAGTGCTCGCTGGTTTTTATGACAGACGTAATACACACTGATGAAAAGAACAGAAAATAGATGTTAAAGTGTTAATTATTATCTCTGAGTAGTGGGACCAGGATAGACACTTTTGTCCCATTTTTCAGACTTATTATATTAAATAAACATTATTTTTCATCTGAAAAAAGCATTTTTAGATGTCTAGTACCACACATTGAAAAAATTACACTAGTACTTACAGAAATAACTAGGAGACACGGCAGCAGCGTCACACAGTGTAGAACGGGCGATCCTGATTAACATCGTGCAGTTACATAAGGACCCACAAAGTGAGAGCACCTGCTGTCATAGGGCGTAGCCCCCTTCTATTTGTCAGTTGTGTCTTCAGGGCTGAGGCAGTTCTGAGCACGGCCAGTGTCAGTGCTGGTGTCTGGATGGATGCCACTGGAGGTGAGGGCACCTGCAAGCCGAGAGGAAGAACAGAAATCATCCTCTGCTTTTTCTGTCTTGTTACTTTGTTACTTTTGAAGAGAGGTGTAAATAAGATAAACTAAATCTTCCCTACTAAAATTTCAGTAATGAAACCGTTTTTAAAGTGTTCACAACTTATAATCTGCCTATAACTGTCTTTTCAACAAAGCATCATATTTCTTAAATGTTAATTAACTCAGTTAATTAACTACCTGTTGAAACCTATTAAAGAACATGAAATGCACTATGTAAAATCACCACGCCTGCAGTGACTGGCACAGCTGTCTTGATAGCAGTGCAGTCAGCCCCCACCATCCCGTGGCCCTGAGCTCCTGATGCTGCTAAGAGAGCATGCTGCCACCTCAGATGGAGAGAAACGGTGAAAGCGTTTTCTGAAATCTACAGCACTGACAAAACATAACTGACATATCCCAGGCTCCTTTGAGGCTGTCATTTTCTGTTTCTGGCCTACACCCGTCAATGAGCAGAACCACCCCATTCCCGAGCCATGGGACTCACGTGGGAAGCAGTTTTGGAGAAATTTCCAGGTATAGAATGTAACCAACTATACATAGAACTCTGAAAAAAGAAAAGATGCAATACTCTGATTTTGGAAGAAACTCAACATATTCTCCTAAGCCTTAGTAGCTGGAAAGGCTGGGCATCTCCTAAGCCACTTATTTATTTCACAGCCAGTGAGCATCTCCCACAAACCCTGTTTCCCTGTGTCTGCTGGGAGCCTCAGGCACACTGTTGCTGTCGATCTTATAAGTCACAGGGCTGAGGCGCGTGTCTCACGCCTGCAACTCTCACACAGGCTCGCCTCCTAGCCTCACTGTCTGAACTTGGCCCCATTTTCTCACCTGTTAATTTGGTATCTGTTCTTCTGTAAGCTGCCTGAAATGCTTTTTGGAACAAGTCAGAAGAATCAGTGGGTAGAGTAATGGACAGATGGACAGGTGAGAGTTGGGGAGACAGAGTGACTCCAAGAAAAGGGGAACAAAGAAAATTTCCTATGCAGAACCCTCTTCTAGTCAGGGAAGAAAACCACCACGGAGAAGTGTGAAGAGGCAGGTGGCTTAGGACTGTTTCCTGGATTCCATGAAAAGTCACACCAAGAGATGAGAGGGTAGAACTATAAATAATAAAAGAAAAAAGCATGCATGCTTGAAAAATATATCTACAATATGTACTTTCTAAAGAATAGATTCAAATCAGCACGGCCCAATAACACAATCCTTGGGTATTTACAGAAGTGAGAATCCCATCTCCAAACCACAAGGCATCCCTTCGGAGCACTAAGAGTCTACACGGGACGGTCATAAAGCTGTCACCGCAAAAGCGATGCTATCCTGCCCTTACGAGGAATGAGCAGCTGTGCTCGGGCTGCCGACGCGCGCCATTTACACCCCACAGCACCTCTACGGGAGAGGGCCGCCTAGCGAGCCCCATCTCTGCAGGACAGAAAACAAGTCCGGGAGAGGCTAAGCCGACCTAACAGTTCTCCATCTCACAGGACTGGTCACTCCAGAGCAGGACTCGAACTCGGACCCACGTTTGTAACCGCAGTACTACCGTGATTTGTGTGCTTTTTGTGTGTATAATACATTTGTTTCCGGCATGAAAGGATATTTAACAAATGTTCGGTTGTCTTGTCTATCTCATTAGCTCACAATCTTTATATTTTTGAATTGTACTCTTTTCCCCTGGAGAAAGGAACGGAAAGAGCGGGGGTCAGAATGAGATGGGGCTCCATTCTTTATCTGTTACCTCATCTCATCCAGTCCCCAACCAGGGAGAAGGAGCAAATGTTCTCTTCATCTTTAAAGAGAGAGCTCCACTGATGGTGACTTACTCAACTCCAAAACCAAGTCTGGGAGAAGGGCACAGACAGCAACCAGAGAAGTATCACCCGTAGGAAGGAGAAAAGAGCTCAGGGGAGGGCTCAGGGGGTCAGCCTGATTTAATTTCAATGGATAATATAATACCACAGACTAAAAATACATGCAGTGAATTTGCTATTTCTTGACATCTAGCAAGTTTTCATAGCCCGCATGAAACATTATCGTGAACTAGTTAAAGGAAGAGTACACACTCAGGGAAAATCAATGCCACAGGCAGGCTGAAACCCAGGCTGGAGGAAAGGAAGAGAAAAGGCATAGTTAAGAAGAGGGGAAAGTCTGGGAAAAAGACATCATCACAAGGACTCTCCAGCATCATCCAGCTATCATATAATCATTCATTCAAGAGAGAGTTACTTAGGTCCTATTTTGTGCAAGATTTTACACAGGGCAAAGCAAGAGTGCAGCGTCCATGGTGGCAGCAAGTGGCGGGGCTATAATACAATTCTGATCCTGGTACCTTGCACACTTGTACTCAGTATAAAGGCAAAAAAATAAGGTAAAATAATACTATGTAAACTCTACGCATTGTTGAAAAAAATTAAAGAAGACCTAAATACCTGTACAGACACACCACGCACATTCCTGGATCACATGACAACGCTCTTGGGATGGCAGTGCTCCCCAGAGCGATCTGTATACTCAACGTGGTCTCGATCACAATCCCAGCGGGCTCCTCTGCAGTAACTGACTAGCTGCTGCTACTATTCATATGGGAATTCGAGGGACTCAGTAACCAAAACGTACTTGAAAAAAAGAAAAAAATGAGAGGACTTGTAATTCTCAATTTCAAACCTTACAACTGTATCTCCAGGTGAGATTAGAGGCCATTTTTAAGTTATTACTGGGTTTATCCTTATTTTCAAAATTTTCTACAATGAATATACCTGTTAGAATAAGAAAAATAAAAAGTAAGGTATCTTGTAAAACATGCACAGTGATTCATTCATTGGGAAAAAAATTATTTTAACTATAAAGAGGTAAATATCTAGTGAAAAAGGACTACTTAAAAACAAGTGTGCATTTACAATTTTCATAAATTGAAAACTGAAAAGCACAAAAACATCAAGTTTCTAGGGAGACTAGTGAAACATATTAATAGTTATTTTCAAAAATTCTAATTGAACAATGAAAACTCAAGAAAGGGAAAATTGTGATTGACACCCAAGTGCAAACACATGGAGAGCAAACGCCTAGAAATCACAGTTCCTTTAAATCTGCTTCTAACTCAATAGGAGAGGAAATTCCTCACTTAGGGGACAGTGGAATCCCATACATAAGACAGGATACACAGTACAAACTGCAGTAGTATCGGGAGTGAATTTCTTAGAATTCTAATGTTACAACATTGCTGAAAAACTATAAAAACACTGACAGACAGATTAAAACACACAGTCATATATATTATATAGAAACATATGAAGTCTGCTCCCATGTTGCATAGAAATACAAACATATTTGTTCATTTATAGGCACTGATTACTTTATCCCAGATAGAATATTTCAACTAAAACAAAAAATCAATAATACACTCCTCTTGTCAAATCTACTTGATAAGTTACTCTGCTATGTAACCATAATGTGTTTAAGATAGATCTAAAATTAGTGAAAAATCTTTGTATGGTTTCTTGAATTGTTCTCAAAATTCCAAGCTTAATTTTAAAATAGATCTGAGCAGTATTTCTATATTATCTTTTCCCTTGTGAAATGAACAACACAGTCTGTTGTCAAAATTCTGTCCTTACAATGATTCACGAGCACCGTTTCCTAACAAAACTGCTGAACAGCAAGGCACTATCCAGACACTGTGACCAAATAAATGAAACACAAGGAAGACAGTGACCCTATCCTGGAGGGCTTATAATCTGTGTCAATAGCGGGTTTTTATTTGATTGGTTTGATTGGGTAGCAAAATAAAATCAATCAAGTACTTTCTGCTTTTAGCATTCTGTAAGTCATGACTGTTTTTAGTGTCATGAGAAGGAAAGAATTAAGCATGACTTGATTAGGTCAACTAGCAACATTCATCACTGGAGAGTGAGTAATAAAGAAGTTAACTGATAGAAATGCTTCTGCCTACATGAGACCTAAAATAAATCTACACTGATATCCGAAAGGAAAATGAGGAGATGAGGTCCCCAATGAGAAAGCAAACTAACAAGGAATCAAAAAAGGAAAGACGTTTTCATTAACGATTCCAGGCAGTAGTGGAGCATGGTGGTGAGGATCACAGATGTTTGGGACAAACATGAGTGTCTGAACTCCCACAGCACTGGGTAGCTGTGAAACTGATATTTCAGAGAAATTTTCTGCATCTCAGTCTTCTATCCATACACTGGGGACAACAACCGCACCCATCTCCTAGAACGGTCCTACGAATTAAGTTATTTTATATATAAAATTTTAAATAAAATACCTCAGATTTTAAATAATACCCCAAAAGCACAAGGAACAAAGAAAACAGAGATAAATTGGAGTTCATCAAAATTTAAAACTTTGCTTCAAAGGGCACTATCCAGAAAGTGGAAAAACAACACACAGGAGAAATTTTTTTCAAATCATTTATCTGATAAGGAATTTGTATCTATAAAAAAAAAAAAGTACCTCCTACAACTCAACAATAAAAAGGCAACTCAATTAAAAGTTGAATAAAGTATCTGAAATGGTATTTTTCAAGGAAAATATACAAATGGCCAATAAGCACAAAGAAACGATGTTCAATATCTTTAGCTGTAAGGGAAATCAAGTCAAAATCACTAGGAGAAACCGCTTCACACTCACAACAATAGGTTATAATAAAAAAAAAGGGTAAAAAGCACTAATAAGGACACAGAGGAAGCGGAGCACGCAGCCCTTGCTGGTGAGGACGTAACACAGCGTGGCCACTTTGGAAAACAGCCTGGCAGGTCCTCAGAGAGTTGAACATTTGGTTTCTGAATGACCCAGCAACTCTGCTGTCTGGGCACAGACGTAAGAGAACTGAAAACAAATGTCCACATAAAAACTCCTACAGGAATATTCATGGCGACACTACTCATAACAGCCAAAAAGCAGAAACAACCCAATTGCCTATCACCTGATGAATGGGTAAACAGTGGGGCCCAGCCATACAGTGGAATATTATTCAGCAATAGCAAAGCATAGAGTACTGACCCAGGCCACAACGTGGACAAACTTTGATAACGTTACTCAGTGTGAAATAAGTCAGTCACAATAGACGGTTCCACTTACATGAAGTGACTCGATTTAAATGAAATGTCCAGCACAGGCAAATCCACAGAGAGAGAAGAGTGGCTCCTTGGGGCTGGGGGAGGATGGGGAAGATGGGAATGACTGCTTATGCATACGGGGCTTCCTCTTGGGGGAATGAAAATATTCTAAGATTAAATGGGATGCACAATTCTGGGCATAGATTAAAAACGACTGTATATTTAAATGGGTGAATTGTATTAAAACTGGTAAGAAAAAAAGCACCTCGGGCCAGTACCTTCCCTAGTAAATGCAAATTGCTAACTTTTATTAGAGGAAGAAGAAACTGCCCTCAGCATGAAAGTAGGAGATCAGCAAATGTGAGTTAACCGAAATTGGACAAGAGCATTTCACTTGAAACAGTTGCTGAGTGTACACGAAATATTCAGAAATAGGAAAATCTGTTTCACATCAGGAAGAAGCATTCTGCTTCAAATGCAGATCAAGGATTCGGCAAGCCCAGCTGCTACAAATGACCAGAGAAGAAACCTGGTTCTTAAAACAAGCACCAGAGCCAACAAGGAAATGGTAGTGAGGAAAGCAGGCGGCCGACTATCTGGAACAGTTTGCTACAAATAATTTCTCCACTGAAAATTTAAAAATAAAATGAAAGTGATAAAATGCTCTGTTGACCTCACGTGAATGGGCTTCCTTCGGTGCTCGACTGTTCTGTAACCCCGATTGAGAGACTCAGGAGAATCAGCATGTCTCCTGGGAGTCCGCAAAGGACTGCCCACCAGCACGCTGACCACCATCACATCTGCCAGGGTTGAATTGCAGAGAAGAGACCAACTTCTTAAAGGCACAGGAAATGTTGACAATGGAAGAAAAAGCTGCAGTCAGTCCTGGGACAGAGGCCCTCTGAGCAGAGGCCAGAAGGCTGCAGGTGAACTGCAGTGGCCGTGGGACAGGAAGGGACCATGGGGAGCATATCTCAATTCTCTCCTCTCTCTCCATCGGGTAGGAGAGATAAACCTGCATCCTTCTCACCTGGAACTGTGGGTTGGCTGGCAGATGTCTTACCGACATGGAATGATTATTCAAGTCTCTGTGGAAAAAGTCAATAAATCGAGAGGGAGTAGGGAGCCAACTCCACGAGCCTCTCAATTGCACCCTTATTTATTGTGTATAATCAAAGGAAAAATTCATTAACAGTTGTGTGATAGTAACAGGAACTTCGGGAAAGACAGTATGAAGCAGAGATTGTAGAATACACAATGAGTACAAAGGATTAGTGTATCTTTAGGGAAGTCATGGGGTGAGGGGAGCAAGATAAATTTTCAGACATGTGAATTACAAAGCAGACCACCAGACCAGCCAGGTCCTTGTTCTGTGGATCATAGACTATCTAACAGCACACAAGCTCAGCGTTTATAGCTGAGGGCCTCGGTCCTTGCTTTGCAACTAGCAGAGTGCTATCTAAAAGCTCAACTATGCAAGCAAAGCATTGTCTCTGCTTTTTAAGGCAAGGAGACTGGAGTGAGGATGTACAGGCACTTGCTTGCAAAGCAGTTTTTAAGCATATATTTTTCTTCTTAAAGTTCACAGGAGGCTGGTGTGTGTTACAATTTGTTAAACCAATCATGGGGTCCCACATGGAACCATTATGGAGGACACCCTAGGATGACAAATCCTGCCTCTGGGTCTTTTCCTGCCATCTTCAGCCACTCTAGCAGGGTCTAGGCACATCCGTGAATAACGATCCTACAGAACTACCCACACTCTTAACTCCTGGTGCTTGAAACTTAATTTTAGCTCTACACAACTTACCGTAGAAAAGTTTCAGAAATAAAAGATATAATATTCCTTTTATATCTCATCATATTACTGATTTTTCTGATTGCTCTAAGTTGCTTCTACTTGGTAAAGCACATAATTCTGCAGGTGAATTCAGTAATTTCCATTGGGCATATCTAGCCATTTTGGGCTCTCTAACTTCTATTGGTCAAATACCGATACACTTAATTGATTTCTTTGTTTATCAATTTCAGCCGGGAGGAGAGGGAGTGTCACTCTTTTCCTCAGCCCACCCTCAACCCTTTTCTCATCAACTCAGGCCTCCTGAAAACAAAACAAAGGATTTGTTTCCCTTCTACTCTTTCCACAAAACCAACAGGAAACATCAGCCTGGAGAAAGAATTCAACACAAATGTTAAAACAAAAATCTATAAACCTGGAGCAACTCCATCTCCGAATCATGATACACAATGACATGAGAGTAAGTGTGTCAGGCACAAAGCAGGTGTGAGCCTGACCACCTCATTTCTATTCTTCAAAGGAAGGAAGGTTTTCATATTTTTTATTATCATACTTTGTCATTGTTTCTGATTATGCCAAAAAATAGTTTATGAAAGAATTATGCACTGCAATAACAGATTACTATTGTATCAATTATAGAAGGCATTCAGAGGGGATAGGATAAGCCACCTCTGTAAAAAATGCAAAATTTCTTCCCCTGTTAAGAACACGTATACAAAATGCAACAGAGAATTCAAATTCTTGTGGAGAGGAGCAAAAGCCACAGAACCAAAGCAAAGTCAATAGAATGAGTTAATTCAGAATTCACTGGACAAACATGCTCAATGCATTCAAATAATTTTAAAGGCACACTGCAAACCATTCACTTAATGATCTGCAGGCTAGAGGAAGCATTTCCCGCTTTAACAGACAACAGAAATCAATAGGGTGCCCCAACAAACAAGGACCAAATAACAATCAGGTTTTTAACAGCTCTGATAAATCAGCATGTTCTAAAGATCAAAATCCAGAAATTTTAAACATTCATTCACACCACAATGAAACAAGCACTTAAAAAAAAAAAAAAACAAAGGAACTAAGCACATAGATCATGTGCATAGATCAATGAGGACTTCATGTACCGCTGGAAGAACACGCTATAGCCTTTTACTTGAAAAATAAAACTACTTTTAATGATAACTGCTAAAACACATTTCATCATTCATGTTGCCTTGAAAAATCTGAGGCACTTGTATCTGATCAGAAAAGCAATTCTGGGTAATAGTAGGTTACAATTCAGTGCCAGTTTGCTTTAGAAGAAAAGAGAAAAAAAAGCTACTGTTTCTCATATCCTGCACAAAGTGTGAAGTGCCTCCCTGCCTCTTTCTCCTCCCGTTTTCTGAGCTCATGCTCCCCAACCCTTCTGAAACAAGTATGAGAAACTCTTATTCCCACAAATATGCAAAATGACAAAAGAATATCAATTTATTTGTGTAAATATATGCCTATACCTTGAACTGTAGGAGAAAGGTATCAGAAGTCCATATGAAACTTATTTCTAGATTCCTGAAATCACACACACAAACGTTCACTCAGACACAGACACATACCCCCTGGATTACTGGGCACTTCACAAGTTTAGGAATTCCAACTTCTACAAGATAACTTTGTAGTTAGTTTAAAATACAAATCTGTCAGCTTTTGAAAGCCTTGATCATCTGCTAAACCATCCAAATATCAAAGAGATCCAATTAGCTTTCTCTGTAGAATGTAATTTCACTTGATGGCAAAACAGACCCTAAGAAGTACTGGATCAAAGATTCGTGTTTATCACTACCTATGATCGTTTTTAAGCACATTAACAGATTCAGAAATGTATGTCTCAACAACATTTATTCTTATTGAAAAAGCATACGTGTTCAACTCTCTATACAGTGACTAGGTCCCATGATGGTGTTTAAGAGCTATTTTGTGTATTGAAATATTTATTTTCAAGTGCAGACAAGGAGGGTGTGTATTACTCAGTTGTAGAGCACCTGCTTAGCATGAACAATGTCCTGGATTCAGTCCCCAGTACCTCCAAAAAAATAAATAAAAATAAGTGCATATTTAAAAATAAGAATAAAGTTATATAAAAAAAGCAGACTAAAAAGCACTGCAATCTATGTGCTACAATTATACTAAAAAAAAAGTGTTTCTTTCAAATATTGACTATATGCCAATCACAGAGACAATCACAAATCACACCTGAACCATCACGTGTGATTCTCAACAACCCTAAGTAGACACGGATGAGAAACCCGGCACTGAGGATGAGGAGACGGAGCTCGGAAGATCCGGGGACTCTGACCGTCCTGCTCCCCGTGACACCACGTCAACCCAGGGCAAGCTCTGACAGACATGCTCTGAGGGGACACCCAGCTGCATGGAACCTTGGGGCATTGGGGAGTCCCAGAAAACACTAAAAATTGTTCAGTGAAAAACCAGCTCAAATATATTACACTTTGCCACATCCTTTAAAAAGGGAAAATGACTGAGACCTTTTTGATACCTCCGTGTCCTTTCTGCCATCATCAATTATTTGCCCTCTCAGGGTGACCAGTGATGAACTGGACCCCATATGAAATGCACTCAGATGGAAGAGCTTTTAAAGTTATTTTAAGAAGTTTGTAAGACCCTGTCAATGCCTCACACAGGTGGTCATCCATCACTTCTCACCTGAAATCACTCCTTTTCTGCTTTTTAAAATCCCTTCATCTAATCCAGGCTTTTCAACAGCAAAGAAGCACCTCAACCACAGACACTGGACAGCTTTTCACCAAACGGGCTCGAACAGCCCATTGGACTACCTGGAAACCCTTTTCTTCTATTAAAACCACTTCCAGGTACTTCATCATTTTCTGATTGGTGGACTTGGCCTCTGACTGGCCTACTCAGAGAGCTCCCAGCCTCACATGCGGGGGTGGGAGAGGACCCTGCTGTTGGGGGAAATCAGTGAGGAAGGCGGACATACTCCCGCCAGGTCTGCAAGGGTAGAAGTGCTACAACGTGCTCAGAAATTATACCGTCATCACCCCTGGGCTCCCATGGACTTGTTTCACATTAACCAAACTCATGACACACTGATGAAAGAAAACCAGAAACTTAACTTATTAATGTAACAGAAGACGTGAAACTATGAACCAGACTGAAATATCAGAGTTCAACCATGAGTACATTTTCTCAATGGCCTAATCACAGGGAGGCAGTCACATGGCAAGCATGGACAGAAACAGAGCAGGAAGGGTTTCTAGATTAACTCAATGGGCTAAATTTCTGTTATAAGAACTGATCTACTGCCTGGAAAACAAATAACGCCAATCACGATGCACTCTCTGTGGACAGTGGCCAAGACATGACTATGAGCATCTGTGTAACTCTCCTTTCCCTGTCCTTTCTGGGCTAACATATGCACAGAGGTACAAAGATTCAGGGATGCAGATAACTCTAAACACCCAAAGCCCATCTCTGGGAGCCTCAAACCAGTAAGCCAGGGTTTAAATACCAGCTCTGCCACTTACTATTTCTGTGATTTTGGCCAACTTACCCTCTGTGTGCCTCAATTTCCACACTGTGAAACTGGGATAACAATCAAACCTTCCTTACTCGCTTGTTGAGAAGATTGAAGGATTCATTTCTGTAAAACTCTCAGAAAAGAATATAGCACATTTTGGGTGTTCAACAAATGTCAACTTAATATCAAAGTGATTTACAAGTCTCCCTTCTAATCATCTTATGTGTTTCCTGGCTAGTCTAAGTCCCAAAGAAAATCCTTATTTCTCCTTTTATAAACTCTTGGGGAGGACCCTTCTCTTCCATCCCACCACCTGTTTAAACCGAGGGAGGGAATGCCTCCTAACCACTCCTCTGGGCCATGGAGAGTGCTTCTCCATTCACACCCCTGGCCCCTGGCCAACAGCTAGCCCTCCTCACACTAACAGAGTGAGGTGTGAGTCCAGGGAGACAAGCAGGGCATTTGAAACCCTTCCTTTCTCTCCAGTGTTGATCACCATTGGGAAGCACTTGGGATGCTCGGCTCCATGGCAGGACAGCCTTGTGCATGAACGGGCAGGTCCTCTCAAGAGAAGGCTCGCTGTGTCACAGAGCTACATGGGACAGGGTGAGTCTCTAATTCTGGGACACAGTATCATGACACGCATTTTCCCACAGCCCTGAAGTTCATGGAGAACGTGGCTTCATCAGTAACAAATAAGACATTTATCGCCTGCCTACTCTTTTGTGTCATCTCTCAGTTGGCTGCTGGAGACAACATGTGTATAAGTATTGGATCCCTTTAAGCCCCAAAATATATGAAGTAACAAAGAATTCTGTGGCTTAACGTTGGTTCAGGGCGACTGTGTAACAGTTCTGACTCTGCTGATGCTTAATTATGGGTATAGGAACTAAGGAACCTCCTCAAATATCTTTCAGCATAAAACCAGCTTTTCTTATTTTCCTGTTTCTTAGTAATTGCCAAAGACTCTCAAATGATGGCTTCACACAAAAAAGCAGCTAAAGTTTATGAGCCCTCTTGACATACCCACTGTGGTAAACACTTTACATAATTTCTAATTCTCACAATTCTACAAAGCAGATATGAATGTCCCCATCTCACAGACGAGGGAAAAACTCAGAGCAAACTGACTCAGGCTCACGTGGCTCAGTGGCAGCACGTGCACGCAAACCCAACTCAAAAATCTACACCCCTTCGTATATGTACCAAACCTCCTACCACCAATTAACACACAGCGGCGGAGTCAATACTCAGGGAACTCAATACACTTTTCAGCTTTAAGGTGCTCCAGAGGCCGCTTCAAGCTGTTTTATAAAATCCCGGCTCACTGACTTCTAACACTGGAAGAAAAGACCGATTTTGCCATTGTTTGCACAGCAAGTCTGAAATGTTCACAGCGAGATGACAGAATAAGTCTAAGACATAAGCAGAATAATTTTTCCAGGTAGACAGACATAATGGACATTGTGCTATTCTGAAGCACTAAGCAACGGAATCAAAACAAAATAACATTTGTTAAGCCTTCTTTTGCAAAAGGAATATTAAGACTGTTAGAAGGTGCAACAGCGCCACCTATGGCTAAAATGACCTTCCAGGTTGCCGGGAAAGATGCAACACAAAAATTGCCTGTAGGATCAGAAAAGAGAATCAGATAACTAAAAGCTTATGTAGCACATACTGCACTTTGCTTCGGGGGAAGGGAAGGGTATTCAGTATTTAATCTGATATTGCTAATACTCCTGAATATAAACAAAAGACATAGGTTCATGGAAACTCATCTTAGAAGAGGAAAGAATCCAGTCCAGCCACTTCATTTTACAGGAGGGGAAACTGAGACATGGGTTCTGTCCTGCAATCGGCAGCAAAGCTCTCCCAGGCCTCATGTCTTGCACTGTAGCATAAACCAACAGATCTGTACTAGGCCTATATTCATAACAGTCACGTTTGTATTTTTCCAACAGTAGGTTATCTAAGTATCTTGCAAAATAATTCTCAAAGAGCCAGGATATCATACAAGATTGATGAAATACAAAAATATTTATTTACATAATAAAACAGCATGAGCTTTATTCTATTAAAAAAGTGACTTGTTAAATCAATGTTTTGATATTTTAAACCTGTTAAGAGTGCAGGAAAAAAAATCAAAATTTTGCTTAATCACAAAAGAGAGAAGCTTATTCCCTGAAAATGATCAATGTGGATTTTACTAAACTTAATGAATCTGGTCAGAATCCCACGAATTTAAATGTCTGTGTGGATGGTTACACGGCAACATGAATTCTGAGTTGTAACAATAAATATTCTGTGTAAGTAATATTCAAGGTCGTCTGATTAAGGCAATTTAACTAGTCCCTGTCTCACTAGTATGATACAGATTTCATTAAAACTTCATACTACACTAAAAAAAAAAAATGAATCCTTGTTACTTTAAACCATATTCAAATATATCATATATATAAATATTATAAATATTAAATATGCATCAGAAATAAGCGACACTTTTTAGTATTCAGAGTTGATACTTCTAAAATATCTGTCATTCTGACAGCACATTTTTATTAAGCACCTCTTGGGTTCTTTGTATACAAGGCGTCTAACTCTCACAGTCAGACAAGTTAAACGATATTACTCAAATTTCACAAATGAGGAAATGTACTTAAGCCATGAAAACAACTTACATATTCACCATCAAGAAAGAAAAGAGTAAAGATTTTACTTATAATATTCACTGACAATCTTTTCTTCCATATTAAGACTACATAAAACCAATTCAGTCTTTGTAAGTATTTCTGTCAATAAGGGCCACTAGAGAAAAACAAGTAACATCATTAACAGTGGTCGGACTTTCAAAGCCCACTTCTCTTTGGCACTATAATTGCTTTTAATGTTTTGTTTTTTGTGCTAACAGACCACTAAATTAAAAAAATTAACTTTTTAAGTAATTACCTGAGAATTAAACATTTGTGAAAATGTACAATTTTAATTTGACACTCTGTCTCACATTCTCACTGGTGTCTCTCCTTTGAAGGCCTCATAAGGCTGAGATCACTAAAATCGGCCATTTATGGAGTCACAGCAGTTCGGGTAACCACTCAACGGGAGGCTGATTAGAGGAGCAATTAAGAATGCATCCTGTGCAGCCTGGGTTCCAGCACCGAGCTAGCCACCGCCAGCTGCGTGTGATTTGGGACAAGCTGCTCCATCTCTCAATCCCTCAGCTGCAAAAAAGGAGACACTGATACCTACCCTCAAACACCTGCTATGAAGTAAAACATGAGGAAAGCATTTTAGTGTTAGGTAGGTGTCCACTCAGAGCGAGTTTGGTCATTATGATGATGAGGATGGCTGTTAATAAATTAAGCTAGACCAAAAGGGAGAAATCACCTTAAAGGAGAAACATTTTAATTCAATCAGCATTTCCTTTTGGATGGATTGCAGAATGTTCTATTGATGTTTTTAATAAACCAAGTTTTGTCCATTAATTATAGATTTACAGGTTCATGGACAAGTCTCCAGAAAAAGAATTAGAGGCCTCTAACCTCTGAATACTAAGAAAGTAAATTAAAAAAAAATCATTTGGGAGATTATACCTCATTTGGGAGAGTATGTGCTTAGCATGCATGAGGCCCTCAGTTCAGTCCCCATAAACTCCATTTAAAAACTTTCTTTTTTAAGAAATGGAGAATTAAAGCAAAAAGATGGAGGAATACAGAATTTTTTAGAGACTCATCTCAGATTTAAGACGGGGAGAAAACATCCATTTCTCAGAGGAAATCTTCAGAACTATGTAAACAGGATCTGAGATGTCTAGTCTTCTAACATTATTCATGAATTCATATTACCAAGTCTTAAAACTACCTGATAACCCACAGAGGTGATACTGATCGTAACACCTGCCAACACGGATCGAGCTCCCGCTAGGACTGCTCTGTTCTGACATCTCTGCTCCTGAGGCCTGACCAGGCTGAGAGCACTAAATTCGGTCATTCATGAGCATCTCGTGTAAGTCCTCCATGTGTGCTTCTAACTCTCCCCTCACCAGCCCCTCTGAGGGAAGCACTGTTATCATCATCCCCACCCGCAGATAAGGCCACTGAGGCACAGAGTCTAAACCCTTTCCAGGTCACATTGGCATTAAAGGACGTCTGTATTTCTGCTGTTTTGCTTTTGACAAAGTAATCTGAGATATCAATTCAAGGGAGACTGTTAAATAGTCAAGTCTGTCAGGTCTTCACCTCAAAGAGCAGATACTATAAATTCCTGATGTAGGATGAGGCTGCCGCCACAAACTGACTCAGCTTGAAATTAATATCCAAGATGAAGCAGCGGATTCACGTAAATATTCACGACTGTCAACTCCGCTCTCGGGTCTGGGCCCTTCACTGCCTGAACGGGGGTGAAATCCCCACCCGTGTCAGGGAGGGACGCGCAGCTCTTCCGGGACTCACCCAGGATTCACGGGCTGTTTCCCCCCACAGGCTGTCCTCAATGATTAAAAAGCTCTCAAGATTTTTACACCATGCAAAACTAAAAGACATTTCTGCAGATGGAGCACTTTCTCAGGCTTAAACCTTTTTTGCCTACACTCAGCAAGGGGCAAAAAAAAAAGAAACATGACTCTACAAAGTCTCTGACCCTCACCACTCACGGGAGTAGAACGGCCACAGCAGCAGATGAGTCTTCTCATTGCACGATGAGAACAAAATAAAGCCGCCCCAACCACAGGCACTCCCAGAGACAGAGCTCAGCAGTCTTCTGCACACTCACAGTTGTGCAGCCCTCACCACCATCTATTTCCTGAACACTTCATCACCCCAGAAGAAACCCCCTGTCACTATCAGTCATTCCCTAATCCCCCTCCACCCAGCCCCTTTCAACCATCACCTGCTCTCTGCCTCTGCATGTGCCTTTTCTGGGCATTTCAGATCACTGAAATCAATATGTGGCCGTTTGTGTCTGCTTCCTTTCACTTAAAATGCTGTTTTCAAGGCTTGTCCATTTTGAAGTGGTATCAGCATCTCTCTCTCTCTTTTTTTTTTTTTTTTTGAAAACGTTAAAGTTTATTAGAAGGTAGTAAGTACTATCAAAAAGAGTACGGTGGAGCATAAGTGATTGGGTTTCAAAGGGAAAAGTGCGGGTTGAACAGTCAGGGAGGAGTTCCCAGAACAGGTGGCCTTTTTCATTTTCCTCTTTATTTGTTTTTTCTTTTTTATTCACTCTTACATGTGAATAATGTTCCACTACATGGAGATACTACATTCTGTTCTTCCATTCAGCAGCTATTTATGAATGAAGTCCAGTAGAATGAGTGTAAGTAGTGACTACCATGGATGGCATTTAAGCAAAGGGCAAGACGTGCTTTCAAAAAACAAGCCAACAAACAGAGGCACAAGGAAATTCAGTGCGTTTCTGAGCAAAGAGCATGCTTGCTTCGGCAGGACTACCGTGCAGGGCTGGGGCGGATACTGGCAAGTATCACGGTGAGGGAGTCACCTGATAAGACTCCCCACTGCAAGCAGCTCAGCCAATTCTCCCTCACACTGTATTGTTAGAGACATGTTTCTAGGTTACTCTTATTTCAAGTAATAGTAATTTAACTACACATCTGATCATCTGCCTCAGACCACATTACCTAGAAGCCACAGAAAATCATTCACTGACCGGAGCAGCTCCAGGACATAACGGTGATGGATCAGGGAGTCCAGCAGCATTCCAGCCTGCAGGCACAAACCCCACATGTGCCCTGGTGATGTCTGGAAAATAAAATGCATGGAAATATCTCATTGCTGGTACACGACATCTGCCCTCAAATTGCCCCAAAATCATGCTGGCAAAGCACTACTCAAACTTTTCACTCCAAAAAAAAAAAAAAATGCTAAGAAGGCAAATTTAGGCCCTTCCATTAAAAGCCAGCAACCATCACTGCCAGTATCTGAGCTGGAATTCTCCTGACTTCAAAAACCACCGCGCAGTTACATTTCAAAAGTGAAAGTCATATATGTATTCCACGTAGATGATATTACAGTAGGATTTTTCTTTTCAAAATTTCCAGTTGCAACATTAGCACAAGAAAGTTTATGTTTCAGCTTTAAAAAAATCAATTATCCTCCACTTTCTTAATTTTGAACATATTATTATTTTATAAAGGGAGCTATGCTGCATATTATAAACCAACTGTTTGGTTTCTGCAAATAAGACCTTTATGACCTCACTATTTCAGAGCAAACTTTAATGATGTTTTGAGAGGTGGGGCCTGGGGCGCTCACAAACAGCTCTTTAAATACTGACAAGTATGTGCTCTTAAGTAATGCAAAGGCTCTAACTCCACACTAGCTCAGAAAGCAAAGAAACTGCACCAAAGACTTACTTTAACATTTTAATATATTCCTATTGTTTTGAATATTAAAGTTCTTAAAAGATATGATTTTTTTTGAGAAAGCCAACAGCTGTATTAAATTTCCTCTCACCAAGAAAGCAATCTTTATCAAGAATAAAAACCCCTATAGAAATCGAAATGACGGGACGTTTCTAGCTAAGTGAACATGCAGATCTGAACACAAACCTAAATCCTATCAGATCTCACTCGAACGAGCTCAACAAAGTCCTGGGCTACCCTGGAACTTAGCTCTTCTTTTCCAAAAGTTGGCTGAGCTAAGATCATCACACAAGGCAGGGAAGGAGAGAAGAGGAAAGTCCACCTGGCAGCCTCCATCTGTTTTCTTCCAGCCAAAAGTCGCCTCTAGGGTCGCCCTGCTAACAAGCCCTCCCCATAAGGAAATCCGGCATCCACACTGCCCCTGCCGTCCCCAAGCAGTCCCGACGCCTCTCTCCCAGCCTGTGAATGTTCTTCTAATGACACCCCCTGTTGGTGGCACCCTTCCCCTCTTCCCTGCTACACACACACACACACAGAGCCACAGCAGTCTTCCCAAATCACAAATTTGATTACATCACCCCCACTTCAAACCCTTCAGAGGCTCCCTGGTGGAATTCTAGCCCCACCCCAGACACTGCTTGCCCAGCCTCACCTCAGTACACAGGTCCCCAGTGACCTCAGGGGCCCCCTGACTTGCTCCTACTTCCCACTTGTCTCCAGGCTCATTTTGACTGTTTCCCAAGGAAGCCTTCCCTCCTTCCAACTACCACAATTTGTTCCTCTATTCCTAGAACATTCTAGGCTAAGTCAACTTCTGACAATGCTAAGCTCACAAGAAGCAAATACATTTTGCTTACTAATGTGGCTCCACCCTCTCTCCCCTAGACACACAGAAGTGCACGTGTTATGAATAAATGATTGACGGGGTGGGTCTCAAAGAGACAGATATACCTACTCTCACACGTCCCGACCCTTGTGTCTGTAGAATATCAGAAGAAAAACCAGAATTACCTTTCCTGAGGGTCACTTTCTGATGACACCCTTCACTGACTACTGTGTCAGTTCTAGTAAAACCCAAGCTCTTCCAAAGCCCTCCATCCCGGACTCTCTCCAGTGTCCTCACCAGCAGGGGCACCTTCCACCCTGGACCACACAGGGCACTCTCCCCGTTTCCCCAAGCCAAAAGCCTCCAGGCATCTGCCCGGGCTGCACCTGCCACCTGAGCCACATTCTTGACTACTTCTCCTGGCTGACACTCTGTCCTCACAAATGAATGTAGAGTCCATTTCTTCCAGGAAGTCCTCTCTGATAATGTCCTTTAGGTCTTGGTTGGGCTTCATCTATAGCAGCAGTACATGGTGACCAACTGGGTGTTTGCCCGCTCCTTTGAGACCACGAACTCTTGGGGGCCACGTGGGAAGGAGTGAGAGATTACAAGAGGGGTGCGGGAAGCAAAAAGCAAAAATCACAGCCCAAGTCCCAAATTCAAGGATACTTTCTCAGGAAAAATATAAACAATTTCACACGTGTGCAATTTGGCTACTGTTTTTGTGGCTTGTGGACAGCAAGAACTTGGTGTTCTAGTCCAAAACCCAGATTACATGCAAAGAAATGTATATATTCATATCCAAAGGAAACCAGAGCTGCTCAACAACAGTTTGCAGTTAGAATTGAAAGGAACTTTGATAAAGGCAATCTCTCTCTCTCTCTTCCTTCTTTTCTGGCATCATATAATTTTAGAAGTATTTGCGTGACCAAGAGATGGCTACAGCCCGTGATTCTTCACTGGAGTGTTTGGGGCTGAGGAAGATCAGATTACATTCACTGCGTAAATGCAATCACACCAACACACTGATAGGTGCCGTGGTGGTGGAGATGATGTTCCAAAACAGGCAACATTATTCTGTAAGAGAACTCTAAATAGAAAGTAAGAAATGCAATGTTCTGTAGTCAATTTCATTTGCTATATGGGTCATTAATTGATAGTATATCTTGTCTAATGAAACCCAAAAATAAATTGTCAACGTCGATTTTCTTCATCTGACCATTTTATGCTAACTTTGGATATTAAACCCTCACTCCATAAGTAAAACTCAGGCCTACACTGCAGCACAGTTACATCCCGTGGAAGAAAGCCGATCAAGGGAGAACTGGAGAGTTTCCCTTCAGAAGCTGCTAAGTCTGGTTTTGCACCTGTACGTGATTTGCAACCACGTCATCGAGAATGGAGAAAACCTAACAACTGTGGGGCGAAAAGCACTGCGGTGCTTCAGAAAAATCAAAGAACGCTGAGCTTTGTGAAACAGTCCTGAGGCACTTAAATCGTACTTTTTCTGAAAGGCTCCAAAACTGACCCAATTCATCATTCCAGGTTCAACAGGGAGGTACCGGAATTAGTAGAGAAAACATGCCCTTGAAGTCTGACAAGGCCTTGCTTGAATTCTGCTGCAGCATTTACTAGCCACTAAACGGACCAATTCCTTAACCCTCTGAGAAGGCTTCCCGATCTGCAAAAGGGGGCTGCCACCGCCCACCTGGGAGGCATGGATGTGAATTCAACACGCAAGTAGGGCGGCCGACTGGTACCTGACACGGGGCCTGGCTAGTTTCCCTCCACTGCCCTTCTCCCCCTTTAAACTTGCACTGTTCCCCCGGTAAGGATCAAGACCACGGAACAGAATGCCCGATTTTTCTGTGTATCCCCGGATACATGACTTACCCTTAGGAGGCCAGAAAAACTGCTTCCTCCCCAGTCACTATCAACGTTCTTAAGATTCTGGGTATTTTTAACTCTATTTTCCAGGGAGACTATTCCAGAACTTTCCAAGCACCATTCTCCAGGTTGGCTCCCCTCCCAGCACCCATCCTTTCTCACTTCAGATACTCTGTATGATTGCCTTCTGTTCATGGGAAAGCGAGTCCGGTAGGGTGGGGACTCCCAAGGACTCCCCCCTCCCTCACAGGTGAGTGTGACTACCTTCTGCCCACTCCTCACTCCAACTCCAGCTTCTAAGAAGTCTACCCTCCAGGACCCTGCAGACTCTGCATCTTCCCAAGACACACACGTGGCCACGACCCTCCCTTCAGATTTCTTCCTGGCTGGCCCTGCACACCCCCCGGCCCCTTAAAGATAAATGGCATTAGGCTGAAAATCGCAAATGCCGCTGACTGACACACCAAAGCTGCATGGTCTGGGCTTTCCTCCAACCCAGGCAGGGCCCTGCCCCCCCTCAGCCTCAGTCTGCAGCTCTCGAGATGATCTAATTCACATGCAAGGCTATGAACACCAGCTAAGAATGACGACTCCCAACGTGTATCTATAGTCCGGCTCCTTCACCTGAGCCACAATCTCATAGACACGAGTGCCTCTTTGAAGTCCTAACTTGGATGACAAATGGCATCTTAAAAATGCCTCATGTTCACCATTTACTCTGGAATTCGATTCCTGGCAGGTACCTCCCAGACTCCCCATTTTAGTAACAGCCCCAGCACCCAACTATGTGTTTGAGGTCACATTCAATTTCCAATGTTCCCTCCCCTAATCCCTGGCCTGGAATCAGTCCTATTATTTCCGTCGCTAAGCCCATCTCAAATGTGGTTCTACAGGGACCATGGCCGTAACCCCCCAAGTTCACAGCATGGTACACTGACTAACAGTCCTCCGTAGGGTGCTCCCTGGAGGGGGAGGCATCTCCTGCCACTGGTCACCTCAGAAGGCACTGTATTCTCACAAAGGAGGCCCAGGAGAAGGGACTCAAGGTTCTCCCGTGGTCTGAGCTTTGAAGGGCCCGAGGTCTGGGGGAGCTCCTAATTAGCAGACACACTTGCCAGTGAGCAGATGAGGATGGAGGAACCCAGGCAAGGCTGTTCTCACTCCAACCCCTGGGCTCTCGGGAGCCACGGGAAAGGCCTGTGTCCAGGGCACAGCCCGGCCATCACAGATCCCAGCCAGCATTAGCCAACACGGACAGCCTAGACTCCATCTAATTGTGACACTTACTTCTGTTCTGTTCCCCATCCAGAATGTGATGGACTCATTCAGATATTATGGCCTGTCTCAAGCGATACAAATTCAGTGATAAATGAAGTGTCCACATTTGGACCAGAGCATGAAAGGAGAAACAAGGCCTCATGTTCAGCATGATGGTGGTGGCCAAACCCTTCCACCGAGTGAGATGAACCATGATGGGGGTGAGAATCCAAGGTCCTAGGTCGGCCAAAACTTCTTCCTTCAAGGTTGGCTGGGGTGTTGCAGACTCCCTACCGCAAACTAACTACACGGCCGTCAGTGGTGGACATCAGCTGCAACAGACACGGAGTCAGCTATTTATGCCAACATGGGTTAAAAGTAAAGGCCGGGGCAGGGAGGCCTGCACGGCTGCTGAGGCAAAGCACAGACCCGGCTCTGAATGCCCACTGGCTGGAGAAGAGAGGAAGCTACGGTCCCCTTTAGCGGTCGCTGTGTCAACAAGATCCAGGTGAGCCAGCTACTTAGGAGAAGGCCATGTTTTCCTGATACTCAGAAAAACCAGCCTCGTAAAGGGAACACAAGAGTGGCATGGATTTTAGACCCCCCTAAGCCACTTTATGAAGGCAAAGTAAAGTAAATGGCACAGGGATGTTGAATGCAAAAAAAAAAAAAAATTAAATAAGTAAACGGTGACTGCTTCCTCCAACAGCGTCCCCTGCAGCTGCACACCCATGAGCCTGCCACTTTCTCACCAGTGACCGCTGGCCAGGAAGTGCCATCACGCACGTCACACTGTGACAGCCAGGAACCGCGTGAAGAGCACGTTTGTGTAAAAGCAGGAATCGAGCAAGATGCTGCAGACTTTGACTTGACAAGATTAAATACTCCATGAAAAGAATCCCTCAGCAGCCGCCTAAATCAATTCGCATCTCACTTCTTCAAAACAATCAAACAAATTGAATAAGGGCGCATTTGTCACCAAATATAAGGAGGACCAAACAGGTTCCTCAAAGCAAGGATTTTAACAGGTATCAAACACCAGTGGGTGATGTGCTAACAAAGCAAATATTCCAAAAAATTAGAAAATAAAAAATGACTAGGATAATACATGGATCAAGGTAACTGTTAAGTTTTTGCTCTTTAAAGCGATGGAGAGAGTACGGAGGGCAATCTGGATATTTCCAATGCAGGGTGTGCACAGCCCACATTTTCAGACGCAACAACATGCTCACTGGGCAGTACAAGAGAAAAAGAATAAAGAAAAAGGAAAAGAGGAACAAGAGAAAATTAGAAACACACAAGAACAAAAATGATTTTGACAGCATGTACAAGAATTTATGTGAGTGTGTGAGGCCAGGGATGCTGGGACGGTGAGACCCACACTCACCTCCTGCTCCAGGGAAGGCAGGGGCCTGAGGGGAGCGGCGCTGCCGGGGCCTGAGGGGAGCGGCGCTGCCGGGGGACCCCAACGTGATCAGCGCCCCTAACCAAAACTCCACCTATATGCGTCTAGGCAGCTTTTGAGCTACAAATTGTGGTCGCATTTCAGGCTGGACAGTTTTACTCACTTCCACCAAGAGTAGCAGGAGAGAATTAGACTGTTCCTGTACCAAAGCATTGTTTAAAAAATTAATGACTGTGGAATAGTAAAAGCAAAAATTGAGTAAAAGTGACTGGAGGAGAATGTGGTTGACCCGAGCTCACTGGCCACGTTATCTCACTGACGTTAAGATGCTGGCTGAGCCCTTATGGTACCAAAACAGACAGACCCACCAGGAGGGAGGTTTAATGCGCTGCTGTATTTTGATGCCGGGAGCCATGCCTGGTACACGAGGTTCTGGGTAAACAATGGTGACAGTGTCAACCACTATGGGCTAAGCACACATCCAGCTACTCCGCCAAATCCCAAGGGCAGACTTCAAAAGGCAAAAACAAGTTGGCATTCTCTGGTGGGTCTGCAGAGTCAGAGCCAAGCAGTTGCTGAGCAAAAATGTCACCAGTGCCTCCTATGACAAAAGAGGAGGCACTGGCCTGGGGCTGGGGCAGGGCTCTAGGCTTCCACTGCTCACCAACCAATCTGTCCAGGGGGAGAACGTGGTCTCTGCGTATGTTGCACCTATGCACCTACCTTGACTGACGCCTGGGGGCTCAGCAGGAGGTGACATGTGAGGTGAACGGAGCCAGCCTCGGTGTAGCACAGTGCTGGCAGCTATGCCCTCAGCAGTGCCCAGGCTCCTAAACCTGACACCTCATCTCCAAGGAGCAGAAGGGGAGTGCGGGCATGAAGATCACAGGGCCCTGTGAGGACAAGTACAGGCCATGACATGCCTTGCCTCTTCCTTAAGCCATAGAGTTATGTCCGGGAGGAACAGAAAATTCATCCAGAGCCCGCTAGGCACCTCACACACGTGGGGGACTCGGGTCACCTCTGCCTATCACTCACAGGGCTGGTCTGGACATTCTTTTTATCAATTCTCTGGCATCTTCTCCTCCAACTTACCAACAACCAGAAAGTAGAATCTGATCTTAGTTAATTTCAAGAATCACAGAGCACCGCCTCCACAGTGGGCCCGGCAGCCGTGCCAGGTCCTCCGACCGTCACCTGTCAGACCGCCATGAGTTCTCTCCAGACTCAAGGCCTGAGGCCGTAGGCCGTGGGCACACAGCTTCCCTCACTCTCCCCAGCAAAGGGGGACCACCTCTCGGCAAAGGCATGTCACCCTCTTCTGCACGAAGGACAGCACTATAGATACACGGGGAAACAGAGCAGATGGTGGGGGGGGTAGGCAGCCCAGAAGAGCTCGTCTGTAATTCCGAGACAAAATGGGGCCGTTGACTTAATCACAGGGACAAAGTGAGGATGAACATTTCCCTGTTCTTTCCCATACTCCGTGATATGCCTTTCCCTGCATAAGGAGTTCATTCGGAGGTCCCTGGCAGTGATTCTGATGTCCCAACATGGCATGCTGGCTGTCGGGCAGGAAGAGAGGGCCTGAGCCGAACAGGTGCTGGGCCTGGGAGGCAGGAGACACCGGCTCCAGCCCCAACTCAACCAGCGCCTCGTTCTGCCTCTCGGGATTCAGCATCTCATCTACAAGCAAAGGGATGAGACTATCTTAAGACAGGCTGCCCAACATAAATGAAATGAGAGCCATGTAAAGAAAGTTTCCCAGTTGCCACATTTAAAACAGTAAACAAAGAAACAAACCAACAAACAAAAAACAAATACTAGAAAATGATTTTAAGAACAAATCTTAACCTACTGTATGTAAAATACTATCATTTTGACATGTAATCAATATAGGAAGTGATAAGATAGTTTACATTCTTTTTACTAGACAAGTCTCAGCGTCTGATGTTCATTTGACCTACAGCAAATCTCAGCTCAGAGCAGCCTCCTCCCCAGCTCTCCTAGCATCAGTGGCTGTGGATACTCTATTGGACAGCAACTCCAGGGGTCCCACCAGGGTCCTGGCTGAAAAGCTGGAGTAAGTGTCCACAATAACCCTAAAAGGATCTCTCTGAAACAAAGGCAGATTCACTTTTAAATGTCTGTAAACCGGCGGGCTGCACCTCCCTCCACCCTTGGCTACAAGAGAGTCCTCTTCCTTGCTGATCCCTTTCTGGATGTAGGGAAGAAACCCGGCACACAGCCAGGGTGGACTGGCCTCCAGGTAAACTTACCTGCTTTCTGTGTCCAGTCCCATGATGTCCTCCTTCTCAAATGGGATGCAGAGAAGGAGGATCTTGTCCCCAGAATTGTCGGATGCACCGTCCAGCCACTTGGACTTGGGCAAGATGAAGAGTGACTCAGTGAAGTCGTCGATCCTCTTCTCCACCTCCCTGCAGTCCTCGTAAATTGAAGGCCACTTCGGTGCGCGGCTGCTCGGCCACCTCCCCATGCAGCAGAAAGTCAAAGAGCTGAGAGTCATAGAGCGTGGTGCCATACAGCTCCTCTGCACGTGGAGCTTTTCGAAGCCTTGGCCGAGAGGCAGTCAGTAATGATGACAAGGCCCAAGACCTTGCGGTGGGTCTGGAAGTCGCTCCACCCATTCTTGGGCGCATAGTGGTGACTGTAGTGGATACAGTTTGCCCACTGGGAGCTGCACGGACTGATCTGACTCACCAAGGTGATTCACTTATAGATGCAAAAGAAATTCTCCTCTGAGATGATCCCCACGTGTTCGACCACCACGGGGAAAGTCTGGTGGTCCTCAGCACACTGCACGTAGTCAGGGATGCTCATGTTGCAGGCCCTGACGAGAGGGGAGAGGAGATCGAAGTACATACTGTACTGTGGGCTGCAGGCCCATCTGGGTTGCGGTGACCTGGTGTGTACCAACCAGAAGGCAAGGGAATCTCAAGTAAATCCGGGGGTACAGTTTGTCCTCAGAGTCTTCAAATGGCTACCGTAGCTCGGATCACATTACCCAGCTTTTGGTCTAGGCTTCCTGCCCTGCAGAGAAGGGTCATTTCTTGTTTTCTGTTTCCAAGCACCTACCAAGGCCCTGATGCAAAGTCACTGCTGAAAAATGCTGAATAAGGAAATGAACAAAGGAAGTGCTTTCCCCATCCTCCTTCAGCAGAATATAAAGAAAAGTACTACAGTGGGATCAAAAGATCTGGTTTTCTATCCAATTTATTTGAACTCCTAAGCTTCAGAATAATGGATAAGAAAACTTGCCTTGGGGAGGAGGGTACAATTCAGTGGTAGAGCACGTGCTTAGCATGTACGATGTCCTGGGTTCAAACACCAGTACCTCATTTTAAAAAATGAAACAAATAAATAAACCTAATTACCCTCCTGAAAAAATATTTTTTAATTCAAAATTCAAAAAAAACCTTGCAATTGACACAACATTGTAAACTTGACTATACTTCAATTAAAAAAAAAATCTTTCTCTTACATGAATATATCTGGATTACAGAAGTTTGCAAATGTAAAATGCCTAGGGTACCACCTGCATAAAAAGGGGTGACTGTACAAATTTAGTATCGCTCCTTTATGAGCTATATTTCCTTTGGGGGGGTTATAACTTCTTAGAGCTAATTTTCTCAGATTAAAAAATATAAACATTACCTGATTCTCAGGACTGCTGAAGAATCAGATAACCCTATTAAAGCATCTGACCCACAGAGGTTACTCAATAATGTTTGTTGAATGAATGAATAAACCAGCAAAGTGAATGCTGCTCCCTGCCACAGACCATCATAATGGTACTGCATGGAAATCCCAAGCCCACGTTCCACCCGTCTCGACACTAACAATGTGGGTGACCTGGTCAGGCCTGTGTGATTCTCTAAGCCCCAGTTTAATCGTGAATAAAATTAGGGCAATAAAACAAACCTCAAATTGTTAGTGAGTCAGTAATGAATTGTACCCCAAACTTGCAAGTTGGAACCATTAAGGAAAACTATACAAAGGGTCCATAGGCCCTCTCCATATTATCTCTTACAACTACATGGGAATCTACATTATATCTCAAAATAAAAAGTCTAATTTTTTAAAGAGGCTATTGAGGTTAAATGAGCTCACTGTCTCAAATAAGGAACACAAAGCACAAATAGGACAATGCCAGCACATGAGATACACTCAGTTAACATTCCCACTCAACCCATTGGTCCCTCCAACTTCAGAGCAAGAGGATGGGTCCTCGTGGCAAGAGGCCACTGCACCTGAAGCTAACAAAACTAATGGTGCCCACTTCCAAGAGCTCCTGTCATCACCCTTGTTCTAATTTTCTATTTGTAATTTTTTTCTTTTTATTAAATAGAAACTCCCAATTGCATAGCCTTCACCTGACTAGATATCATGATGGCAGCCCTTCAAAACCTGACCACAGAGATCATGATGGCAGCCCTTCTTGGTGAAACAATAAAATGAAAAGCCATTTCCACAAGACCTCTGTGTAAATCTACTAGGGAACTTAATCCTGGACTGAGGAAGAGGACTGGGGAGGAGGGGGCAATCAGGCGCACAGAAAACTATGGGCCACCTGTCCCACGATGGACTTTAGACTCAACCCTCACCCTACAGGAAATTCAAAATACACACCGACAGATTGCTATGGACAAGATTTTTTTTTTTTAAACAAATCCCTGAATCCCTAGCAGGTCTTATTTCTACCGAAACACAAATGGATTATGTGTATAATGTTTCACAAAAGCCCTAAAATATTATCACGCCAACTTGACACATCAAGAAAAACTGAGGTAGAGAAGTTTATCACATTGTACATGATTAGAGAGAGGCCACGTCAGACACCGTATTTAAATCCAAGCCACTGCTCCAGTGCTCACACTAGAAAGTGTGACATACTGCACCTTTCCTGCTCTCTCCCTGCAATAAATCTCTGAAGAGTCTTTTCTGTGCCACCTGGAATCACAATCACATCAATTTTCCACAAAGTGCTATGTCACTCCTTGGAGGCTGTATCAAAATCTAAAGGGTTGGGATGGGAGGAGTGATTTGCATTTTCTGTTTCTCAAAGGAAACATGGCTTTAAAGGAAACTGAAAAGCACATATCTAGTCTAAGCCCTCATTGTGCAGAGAAAAAAATGGAGGCTCAGAAGAGATGAGGAAAGGTCCTTATTTATAAATATATCCTCAGCGCAGCACCAAGCCAGCCCTGGGCACTGCTGGGGGAGGATCTGGGAGACCCAGGAGAATGAGTGTTAGAAAAAGGAAAGAGAATAAGCATAAAAGGCCCTGTCTCTACACCACCATACCATGGAATTCCACCAAATTACCAAGTAAGGGTGCAGCCAATATTAAGGTGGGCTAAGCAGGTTATAGAAACCTGGAAGTCTCAACCATATTGGAAATTCCAACATTTACTATGTTTTTTTCCCAGTTCAAGAATCAACTCAGTGGGAACTCTGTACCAGGGACTACACGAGGCCTGGAGTTCTCCCAAATACAGACCTCTATTACCACGTGTACAAACCACATAAAGGCCACCAGAAGAAAAGCACCCACAGATGGAATTACTGAAACTGAAAGCAGCCAACCAGCATATATTACTAAGAAAAATGGTGCTCCTAGAAATGGACTCATGGACATAGAAAGCCAACTGTGGTTAGCAGGCAGGAAAGGGGGGATTAACAGATACACGTTAATAAATATAAAATAAATGAGAAGGACCTACTATATAGCACAGGGAACTATATTCAATTTCTTGTAATGAGTTGTACTAAAAACAATCTAAAACATATTTATACACATATGCATATGTTCATAACTGAATCTCTGCTGTACACCTGAAACTAACATTGTAAATTGACTACACTTCAATAAAAATTAATTTAAAAAAATAAGTAAAAATAAAAGCAACGCCATTAAGAAAAAATAAAAGAACACTCTAATCCCCTTAGCTGTAGCTGCTGAAGAATTTTGGTTGCAAGCACCAAGTCCACTGGATCACTCCAGCACTGGCTGTCACTCTTTCTGACCATCAGAGAGTCACTTGGCTTCACTGAGGTTAATTTTCTCTTATGTGAAAGGCTACAGTTGCAACTAATGATGTATAGAATCTCATCATTCACAAGCCCAAAAATTAGTGAGGACTTCCCTTGGGCCAGGCTCTGGAGAGATGAAAATATAGGGTCCCAGTTATATTCATGGGTAGAAGAAGTTTATGCCATAAAGACAATAATTCTTCCTATTTTGATAGACAGATTCATTGCAATTCTGATTAGAATTCCTACCAGATTTTTCATGGAATGTAACAAGTTAATTTATGGTCAAGAATAGCCAAGAAACTTCTTTAGAACCACCACTGGGGAGGGGTGGATTGGTCATTCATTTCCACTGGTCTTTCTGATGTGATGAAAACGTTTAGGATAATAATTGTTGCACAACTGTAAATATGCTAAAAGCTGCTGAATTGTACCATTTAAATGGGTGGACTTCATGGTGTGTGAACAATATCACAATAAAGCTGTTATATGAAAAAATATTTCTTGACAATTATTTTTCCCTCTATACTACTTAGTCTGCCCCACAATTTAAGAAAAACAAAAAACCAAAACAAACCAAACTGTGCCAGGAGCTCTTTAGGACTGCAATGTCCCTGGGTCTCCAACGCCTCTGGTGGTGCTGTTCCTGTTAACACACCAAGCTGGGCTGGGCTAGTTAGGGAATGTAACTGTCTTTTTAAAATCGATGGTCACACGTTTCACCCTGGGAGAGGGAAGGAAGGAGGATGACACAGCCTTATGCCTTCAGCTCAATTTTAACTGAACCAAGCCCTGCTTTCAACACTGTAATCCCTCTCACTATAAAAACACATGACACCAACAAGCACCGCCATCATAACACCTGAAAGTGTTCAAGGTACTTACCTGGGGCAGAAACACTGAGGGAGGAGACAGAAGCTCGCTTGGCACTGAGGATCCCTTTTCCCGACTCCACCAGTAGCTGGGCTTTACAGCCGGAGGCTCTCAGCCCAGGGAGCAGCGCAGACGCCACTGAGCTGTTCCTCAGGGAGCGGGAAAGGAAGACCAGGGCAGCCCCGGAGTCACGGGGCAGGGAAATGGGTGGAAACGCGGGCTGCAGCCCCGCTCGGAGGCCATCCCCAGCCCCAGCCCCAGCTGCCCCGTCCGGGTCCGCAGACCCCGCCCGCCTGGGACGCAGCCCGCCCAGTTGTGGGGACGGGCCGGTGGCCGAGGAGAGGAAGCCCGGGAGGAGAGGACTCGCGGGCGAGAGAGGGGAAGGGGACGCCAGCAGCGGACTGAGGGGAGCCCGGCTGGGTGAGAGGCGGCAGGTGCACACCTGGCCCCGGGAAGCTGTGGCACTGGGGCACTGGGGCAGGTGGCGCGGGCAGAGGGGTCTGGCCAGAGCAATTCAGCTGAACACAGGCTGACTCACGCCCTCGTGGTCTGTGACACGCGGACCGCCCTCCCGCAGCCACCTGACCCCTTTCCCGGGAGACCCCACATTGCACTTCCACAGCCAGAGGCACCGGCCCCTGGCAGGAGCTAAAGGCCTGCCGAGCGACAGAGCTGAGAAGCCTTTGGGGCTAATCCCCGGCTCGGAGATGGAGCTTCCAACCCGCGGTCCAGCTGACACCGACCGCCCATGCGCAGGAGGGCCAGCAATCCGCTCTGGGTTCTGCGAGAGAAGGTGGGGCAGTGAGGGAGGGAAAAGATGGGAGGGGGAGGAGAGGAGGGAAAAAGTGGAGGGAGACAGATGGACCGGAAGAGCAGAGAGAAGGGAGGGATCTGGAAAGGGTAAGGTCCTAGCGGGGATGGAGAGAAAAAGCTTTACCTCTGGTGGCACCCTGAAGAAGGCGGCAGTCCTGCCTCTGTACCCTTCTGTAACACTTCAAGGCCCGCAGCTCAAGTTTTACCTCCCTGATCCAGCCCTCCATCCGATGCTGCTGCAGAACCCCTACGGGTATCACACCTGTTGCCCCCAAGCAGAGCAGGGTTTTCTGTTGGTCTGGGAACCAAGCACCCGCAGGTGTTGTCGCTCAGAACTACCTTGGGAAGAGTACATATTCCCCTTTTACACGCTGGGAAACAGGCAGGCACGATCTTTGCCTTAGCTCCACTGTCCCAGGTGTTGGGCTGGCAGGGAGCGGGGTGGTTCAAGATCAGAGCCCCAGACAGAGCAGACTGCCTGAGTGTTGGTGCATAGTCCCCATCCGTCCTGGGTAAACCACACTCCACCCTAGTGGAACCATCAAGGGCTCACAGTAGTTCCCTGGGTGTGGGAGAGCTGTCCTCATGTGAAGGAAAAGCCCAGCTGGGCTAACAAGCTAAGTCACAAATCTAAGTGTGATAAGTGTCGGTTTACTGATCTAAATTCTGCTGGGCTAACTCGTAAATCTGAAGTTTAGTGTCAGTTTACTGGGCTAACAAGCTAAGTCGTAAATCGAAGCTCAACAAGTGTCTATTACAAGTTGACAAGCACCAGTGTGCTGATTCCTTCCTTTTTGTTGCTTGAGCCTTATTGGCTAATACACCCTTACTTGTAATTAACCCTTTAAAACTTCATGTGTATGTCTTGGAGGTGGGTGCTCAGAACTTCGGAGCAGAAGCCCCTCTGAGCCCGCCGGCATAATAAATCTGAGTACGCCAACACTCCGAGTGGTGATTGTTCCTTGGCTGGCCTGTTGTTTCCATAACACTCAGTTCCAGTGCCCAGCTTGCTAGGTATATTGGAGTGCTACCAAATCCAAATTCATTCTCTTCAGTGCAGGACAGGCCAATAAGTTGGGAGACCAGGTGTTGGGGCATGGAATAGCAAGTTTCTGTAGACCTAGATGGCAAACTAATGTCCTGGAAAACCATCTCCCCAAGTCAGAATTCAGGCTCCTTTCCTACGTGCTTGGTTGTTGCAATCTTCTTGGTGTAGGAATTCCTTCTTGTTAGAATCCTTTGTTCTTGCAGCTATCTGCCTGGGTCAAATCTCTGTAAACCTCTAACAAAACAAACGTTATTTTCTATTCTGCAATTTCTTATCTTTTTATGAATGAAAATGTGTTAAATATACTTAAAGATCAGAGCCTTCAGAATAGGTTCTCCTGTATATTTCAGGCTCTAAGCAACATTGTTTTACAAGCAAGATGAAGCCTAGGAGACAGAGCATAGGGTTAAAGTCAAAGGAAAAGATCTAATATGGAGTCAGATTTGTTCTGTTCTATTACCAGGCAGAAGCCACTTGAGGATTTAAATCCCTTTAAGTTAAAAATAACTAAAACTTTAAAGGAATTTACATACATATGTGTGAATGTGCATAGCATATCTGGAAAAGCACCCAAAGGATAGTAAACAGTGGCATCTCCAGGGAGGGCTGAAAGAAGAGAGGATGAGGGAAAACTTCTTTCAATTGTGTATTTTTGTGCTCTGTTTGAATTTTTTTAAACCATTTGCATGTATTTCTTTTTCAGTTAAAAAATGTGTAATGGAGCAAAGGAGTAACTAGCTCAGCAAATACAGCAGCCATGGAATCACTGAGTCATCACTTTTGATTTAAGCCAGGAAGCATTTATTGACTCACCTATGTGCCCAGTGCTGTTTTAAGACTTCTTTTATTATTATTATTATTATTATTATTATTATTATTATTATTATTATTACTATTTTTATTATTACTATTTTTATTATTATTATTATTTTATGAATTAATAACAAGGTATCCCTCACCCCTGCCCATGGCTGGTGGAAAACCAACTGAGTTTTTATTGAGTTGTTTTCCAAGGAGTAGAGATGAGTTATAAACTGAACACATCTTAAGGCAAAACAGTCGGAGTGGTTTTCCAGCAGGCCAGACAGCTATGAAGGGTTTTCAATAGAGGCCCCCAGAGGCTGAGAGAGAAAGCCTCGAGGACCCTACAAAAAGCTGCCCAAACTGTCTTCTCCATGGCAATACTGAAATAGGAAAGAACAAATCTGACTCCATATTAGATCTGTTCCTTTGACTTTAAAAAAGCCAAGTTAATACTCTCCGGTCTTTTCATGGGTTATGATGTCACAGAGGAGATGGACAGGTCAACAAGGAACCACTCTGCCGTGATCACGGAGCCGGGGAGCGGGATGGGCGGCAACATGTGTGACGCAGTTGTAGCCGTGCCCGCGTTTCTAGGCAGGTACCCAAAGTCGCCTCGACAAGGTGTCAAACACTTGTGCCCACGTCCTCATCACCTGACATGTATTAAAGAGAAATGGAAATGTATAAAAGGCCAATACCCTTGGTGGGTACACCGTCCAAAGAGCAAAGTCACAGTTTGACAACTGGCCATCTCGGTTCCCTGGGCTTCATTCTTGGAGAACCTTAAAAACCACTCCTCTGTCCTTAAGAAGTGCTGCATATTTGTCCTATCTTTGGCTCAGGGATGGAGCACGTTCAAGTGAACTTTAATGTCTGCACAGATTTGACTGTCTTTCTCCAGGTTCACTTGTCCATTCTAAAGAGACCTGAGCTAAGTCCATCCTCCGTAAGATCTATTCCCTCCAGTGACTGCTCATTGAGCCTGCAATTAAGAGCCAGCAGAACAAGAATGTCCTTAGCTAAAAAGTTCACCCACCCTTCACTGCTTTCTTAATCTCCTCTCCTGGCTAATTGCAACAGACTATCACCTCCCTCCACCAAGCTCCCCAACTATGTCAGTTTGTCTCCCCAAAGAGAAGGTAAGGTCCATAAAAGAGGAGACAACTCCATAGTCACGTCTGAATTCCTAGCATAAAGTAATGTTAAGAAATAGAACTATGATTATGGCTTCTTTCCTTTAAAACCTTTCTGGTTATTTGATTGAGACCTTGGAAGACAGGTGTTTGCATTCAAGTATCTTGATCCTCAAGACTCTGGAGGCCTTTTTCGGAATGGCTGCTCACTGATTCATTCAAACCACAGCTTCTCATTCCAGGAGTAGCTGTGATTCTCTGCCAGGAGTTTGTGGTTACTCTCATGCCAGAAGAGCTTTAAACTATATCCTTACTTTGGATTTGTTATTTTTCCCCTCTTCCAAAAAAATTGACTTTCCTTAATGTCTTACCTTGAGGAATTTTTTTTCATAGTTAACCCTTTAGTAAACCATGCTTCTCGGGATGGGCTTGGCCTTACATATGATCAGTCATCCAACTCCCATTGTGAGAGGACTCGGGCTCACCTCCTACCCTCCAGTCAAGGCAACTGAAACTCAGTACAGGAGCCAACAGGCACCCCAGGGCTTCTAAGGCTCGCGTATCACCCAGAATCCCTGCTTTCTGGTTTGTCTTGGCTTCTGAGGATTTCCCCTCACTTTCTTCACAATTAGCTGTGCAGCTTGAAAGATGAAGAAGGAAGGTTTTATTTCTTAATCAGCATTTTAAGAAACTTGTGTAATGAAGGTTTTCACGAGTTTCTAGAACCCTCCGTTGCCGAGACAGAAAACACACTAGATATTTTCTAAGTTTAGCTATCATGTGTATTTTTTCTTTTCTTTTGTTTTCTTAACTGCAAATAGACATTTTTTAATTAAAAAAAATAAGGCCCCAAATAGGATAGAGACTTGAAGGGGCATACAAAATTAAAGGGCAAAGACAGAAAAATGATAAATACTCTACAAGGTTAATATAATACTTACACTATGGATCAGATCAGCAATTCTCAGTAACAGCTAATTGAAATATGTCCATGAGGTAAAACGTCTCTCCTGTCAGGAGATGGCTAACAGAAAATAGAATTAAAACAACAAACTAAAATTCTAAGTCTGGCGAGGTACAGAATTCTACCAGCTAAATGTGTCTTCTTCTGGAAAAGAGGGAGGCTCACCAGCTCTTTACTGTGGAGCCTGAGCCCAGGGGATGGCGGTGAAGTGAGCTCTGTAAGTACCCAATAGCAAACTTGTGATGAATAAAGAGATGTGAGCTTTGATGACAGAGATGATACTACTATTCACTTGTCCTGTAAAGTATGTCTTCACGTTCAGTGATCAATACCTCAGCGTCCTCAGGGATTAAGATTATAGGAAAATTCACAGCCCGGGCCCAGACCTCCTCTTTGAGCTCATGACAATGCACTTAGATATCTCAAAGGCAACTCGAGCTCCACCTGCAAAGAGCTGACTTCACGGTGCTCCTCCCATAGCCATCCTACCCAGGGCCCCTGGTCGGGGGGCAAGGTCTCCCTTCCTCTCCCAGCTCAGGCCCATCACTCACAGATGTGACTGGACCCCACCTTCAGGGCCCAGATTTCCTCAGTCACCGAGTCCCACCACCCACACCTGAACTACCAGGTACTCACTGGCACTCACTCAGCACTGACTGTGTGCTGGGGACCACGCTGCACACTGTGAACACGTTATCTCACTGGATCACCACAGCAGTCCTGGGAGGTCGGTACATCACTTCTTCAATTGATTAGATAAATTGTTTACTTCCTTGAGTGCATCATCCAAAGTGACACAGCTACTCAGCCACAAAACTGGGACTGAAAACCACTTGAAAATTCTACACTCCTACACCTGGCAGCCACCCTAATCTGACTCATCACATCACCTCCTGCAGAGCCTTCTAAATGTTTCTAAGCATTCTACAAGACAAAAGTGATCTACGAGAGCACCCCACTCCCCTACTAAAAATCTGTCAGTGACGGTCCACTGCCCTTAGGAGAAAGCCCCACCGGGCCTGAGCACAGCCCAATGGCCCGGCATCCGCGTTCCCTGCGCGGCCTCGCCGCCTCACCCACCACACAGATCTACACGTGCCGTGTCCAGGACAGGGATGCTGACTCCGTACAACCCGGGGCTCGTCTCACTCAAACAATGATCACCTTCTTCAGTGTTCACCCTCTTCACTGCTGACGGTCAGAAAAATATTTTCTCAGGATGAATCAATATCTTTTTCCTTACAACTTCCTGTCATTGATAATGAGCTCCATCCAAAATACAGAAGACCTAATTCTCAGTCTCCTTATCTGTAAAGTGAGAATAACAAGGAAATATATGAAGTTTTAAGTGAAATAATATACATGTGAGGCTGAGGGACAATTCCCAACATACAGTAAGCACTCAATATGTGCTTACTTAATATTAATAGGAATATATTGCATTCCAGCAAAATTAACTCAATGTTTTATGGCTTTGTCCAACAGACTACAGACAAACATTTGGACGAACACCTTTGAGCAGATCAGCCCAAGCGTGCTGGGAGAGGTAAGCACTGACTCCAGTTACAGCTGCAGCCAACCAGCACTACGGGGCTGGGGCAGTTTGCTCAAACTCTTACATGTTGCTTGAGAATTTAGTTGTCATTAATGAATAAAGACAGGTGTTCTTTAGTCAAAATTCCTGAAACATATATCTTCAAAGATTGATGCAAATTTGATTTCAAGTACAACACTCTCACTAGAAATTATTTGAAAATGATAGTCTTAGCTCCTATGCACATCAAAAGGGCATGATCTTAATGTATCTGACTACACCAGAAGTGTTGTTTAAAGGAATTTAAGATGAAGCCATCCTAAATAAGCTCTCAGTATCATCTTCACAAAGCCCCACCCAAGGGTCTCATTTCTCACTTCCACATAGGTGTTCAGGTAGCTTAACCTGGGTCTTGGTTTCTTATAACACGGGGGTGGGAAGAGTTGTGGATAGATTTATGTAGCAAATATAAACCTAGAGTATTTGCTGTGTAGAAATCCTAGAAATAAACAAATTAATATATAGTCCTACCCTCAAGAAGCTCAGCCTTTCCATTTACAACAGCATTAAAAATAAAATGAGAGATAAATTTAACAAAAATTTACAAGATTTGTACATTGAATATTTTGATGTATCACCGAAATAATACTTAAAAGATCTACATATATGGAACACATCCCATGTTCATGGAATGGTAGACAATATTGTTAAAAATGTTAAGACTCCCCAAAGTGAGTTACAAATTCAGTGGAATCCTTATCAATATTCCAGCTGACTTCTTTGCAAAAATTGAAAAAGTGATCCCAAAATTCATATGGAAGTGCAAGGGGCCCAGGTCAGCCAAAACAATCTTGAAAAAGCAGAGCAAAGTTGGAGGACTCACTTTAAAGGGTACTAAAAAGCTATAGTACTAAGTCAGAATGGTACTGGCATAAGTTTGGATAAATAAATCTATGAGACATAATAAAAACCCAGGGGGAAAAACTTACATTTACAGTCAGTTTTCCACAAGGGTGTCAACAACACTCCATTGAAAGAATAGTCTATTCAACAAATGGTGCAGGGAGTGCTGAGTATCTGCAGGCAAAAGAATGAATCTGGAATCTGGACCCCCATATTTTAAATAAATAAAAATTAATTCAAAATTGATCACAGACAGAAACGTAAAAACTAAACCTATAAACTTTCTAAAAGAAGACACAGTATAAATCTTTGTGGTCCTAGCATAGGCTTTGGTTTCCTAGATACAATACGAAAAGCACAAGTGATAGAAGATAAAAGCAGATAAACTGGACTTCATCAAAGTTAAAACCTTTTTGTTACAAATTACATCATCAAGAAAGTGAAATGACAGGGGAAGGGGGTATATCAAGTGACAGAGTGCATGCTTAGCAAGAAAAATAAAATAAATCAATACATCTAATTACCTCCCCTGTAAAGAAATTGTTTTAATGCTTAAAAAAATAAAGTGAAAGCACAATCTGCAGAATAGGAGAAAAATTTTGCCAAGCATGTATCTAAGAAGAGACTAGTATTCAGGATATATAAAAAATGCTTACAACTGAACAATACAAAGAAAATCGACCCAATGTTTAAATTTGCCAAGGATTTAAATAAATACACAAATGGCCGATAAGCACATGAAAAGAAGCTCAGCATCACTAGCCAAATCAAAATCAAAATGAGTTCTCATTTTACACCCACTAGGACGGTTTTAATCAAAACATGGACAATAACAAGTGTCGTTGAGGAGGCAGAGATACCTCATTTGCGGCCAGTGGAAAGGGACAATGGTGCAGCTTCTTTGGAGAAGTCTGGTGTTTCCTCAAAAGGTTAGAGTTATATGGCTCAGCAATTCCACTCCTACATGTAGAGTCATCCCTCAGTATCCTCGGGGGGTTGGTTTCAGGAACCCACCACCCTG
Organism: Camelus dromedarius; assembly: GCF_036321535.1. NCBI lineage: Eukaryota > Metazoa > Chordata > Mammalia > Artiodactyla > Camelidae > Camelus > Camelus dromedarius. The sequence continues at coordinate 792,873 of NW_026989840.1, forward strand.
GATACCATAATCCAAGGATGTTTGAGTCCCTTTACAATCAGCCATCTGGATCCATGAAGTGGAAACTACAGATATGGCGGGCCAACTGTACAGCCAACAGAATGAAAACATATTCTCACAAAAACTTGCACATCAATATTCATGGCAGTATCATTCAGAGTAGACAAAGGTTACAAACAATATCCATCCATCAATGAATGGATAAACAAAATTACCAAGAATAGGCCCACAAACTTTTGGTCATTGAATCTTTGACAAAGGAGGTGAGAACATACAATGGAGTAAAGACAGCCTCTTCAGCAAATGGTGTAGGGATAACTGGACAGCTGCATGTAAATGAATGAAGTTAGACTACTCCCTCACAGCATACACAAAAATAAATTCAAAATGGCTTAAAGACTTAAACATGTAGACAAGACACTATAAACCTCTTAGAAGAAAACATAGGCAAAATATCTGACATACATCTCAGCAATGTTCTCCTAGAGCAGTCTACTCAAGCAATAGAAATACAAGCAAAAATATACAAGTGGGATGTAATTAAACTTACAAGGTTTTGCACAGCAAAGGAAACAGTAAGCAAAACTAAAAGACAACCTATGGAATGGGAGAAAATAGTTGCAATAAGTGAGACTGACAAGGGCTTAATTCCCAGAATATATAACACCTTTTACACTTGATAAGAAAGAAAAACAAACAATTCAATCCAAAAATGGGCAGAAGGCCTAAAGAAGCTTTTCTCCAATGAAGACATACAAATGGCCAATAGGCACATGAAAAAATGCTCAATATCATTATCAGAGAAATGCAAATCAAAACTGCAATCAAATATCACATCTCACCAGTCAGAATAGCCATCATTCAGAAGTTCACAAACAATAAATGCTGGAGAGGCTGTGGAGAATAGGGAACCCTCCTACACTGTGGTTGCAGTTTGGTGGAGCCATTGTGGAAAACAGTACAGAGGTTCCTCAAAAGACAAAACATTGACCTCCCATATGACCCAGCAATCCCACTCCTGGGCATATATCCAGAAGGAACCGTAATTCAAAAAGATACCTACACCCCAATATTCAGAGCAGCACTATTTACAATAGCAAGACATGGAAACAACCTAAATGTCCACTGACAGATGACTGGATAAAGAGGTTGTAGTATATTTGTACAATAGACTACTATTCAGCCATAAAAAAATAATAAAATAATGCCATTTGTAGAAACATGAATGGACGTGGAGAATGTCATTCTAAGTGAAGTAAGCCAGAAAGAGAAAGAAAAATACCATATGAGATCGCTCACATGTGGAATCTAAAAAAACAAACAAACAAAAAGATAAACTTATCTACAGAACAGAAACAGACACACAGACATAGAAACCAAACTATGGTTACCAGAGGGGAGAGGGTGTGGGAAGAAATAAATTGGTAGTTCAAGATTTGCAGATACTGAGTATGTATAGAGTAAACAGCAAGTTTATACTGTATAGCACAGGAGAATATATTTAATAACTTATAGTAACTTATGTTGAAAAAGAATATGAAAATGAATACATGTATGTTCCTATATAAATGAAATGTTGTGCTGTACACAAGAAACTGATGCAAAATTATAAACTGACGCAACATTATAAACTGACTAGAATTCAATGAAAATATTTTTAAATAGAGAAAAAACGAAAAAAAAAGAAAAAGGATATTATAAAACCAAAACAATAAAGTACTGACTGAGGCTACAACATGGATGAACCTTGAAAGTTTATACGAAAATAAGCCAGACACAAAAGGGCAAACAGTGCCCTTTTAGGTGAACTGTATCTAAGCCTTTATTGTACTATTCCAGTAAATTTTCTGGAAGTTTGAACTCTCAAAATCAAAATAAAATGTATTATTCATTAAAAACCTAAAATGATTCCTCACAGGAGGGCTTTAATTATTAAATGCAGAAATGCATGTAAAGCTCCTGGAACAACACTTTGCACGTCCACACACAGTCACTGCTGTCACTGCCACTCAGAGGGTGGTGCCAGCGCTGATGAGGGCTGCCTCCAATTGCTCCCCTGCAGACAGGAGTGAGGGCCTGGGCTCTGACAGGAAGGGTGACCGGGAACATGGGTTAGACAGAGCCACGCCCCAGACTTTGTATTACCCAACTTTCTTATACAAACTGCTCCATGTAACATAAACACGCTACAGGGATGTATCTTACGACACAGGGAATATAGCCAATGTTTTACAATAACTATAAATGGAGCATAACAATAAAAATTGTGCAACTATTGTACACCTGAAACTTATATCATATTGTAAATCAGCTATACTTTTATAAAATGTTAAAAAATAATTTTAAAATGTTATCACTTCAGTATTCAATTCGGTTTTTAAGTAACTAATAAACAGCTTAGAATGTATAAAACATTTAAGTGTGATAAGTTTGTTTACATATTTATTTACTTTCAGCCTCCTGCTAAAAGAGAAATTAAACAATTTTTAACACAGCTTAACAACCATAACAACAAAAAGACAAAAGTTAGAGTGAAAAGAAAATGGAGATTCAATACTTAAATGAAACCAGGGGGAAGTAAACTCATAAAAACGAATGCCATGAAGTCAGGGTAAGTGTTAAAGGCCGACTAGAAATTCAGCCGTAAGATTCTTGGCAGCTAAAGCAAAAAGTAAAAGATGATGGGGCGGGTGGTAGAGCTCAGTGGTAGAGCGTGTTCTTAGCGTGCACGGGGTCCCGGGTTCAACCGCCAGGGCCTCCTCTAACAGATAAATACACCTAATTACCTACCCCCCCAAAAGAGCCCCAATGAAAAGAAAAAGAGATATTTCTTTCCTAAGAAAACCTGATGTTAAATTTAGATTAAATACTTGAAAAAAAAAAGAAAGAAAAATAGAAAAAGATGAGTGACACAAGCGATAATGCCCGTGAGATAAATCTGCGGTGGCTGCTGGCACGTCCCCATGTCCCACGTGGGAAAATCTGAAACATCCTTCTCACCACTCAGAGTCATCCTCAGCCCACCCCACCCCTCTCCCTGTTAAATGCAGGAGCACAGGCAGGGCCCGGCCTTTGCTCTCTCTGTGTCAACACAGTGAGACAGGATGGAAGGGGCCAGAGCACAGCCATTCAATGCAGGCCACAGCAATTAACATCAAAATGGTGAAGGATTCAACCCCCAGTAGGCCTTGAGGCTCAGGATGAAGAGATTTTACTTCTAGCAGATCTTGAGCTTCATTATACACCCGTTGTAATAGTAACATGGTGAATAACACGCCCCAAGGCACCATGGCCATCCCAAGGCTAGCCACAAAAGGTCACAGTGTGGGAAATGGCCAACTCCCTGGGAATCCCAGCCCCTTGCCCTTAGGCTGCTCCTTCTAATTATTAGCATATAAAACAACCAAGCCCATGAAAACCAGCAACACAGCGCCACCTCGCGGTCATCACTCTCTCTCCCTCTTCGGAGAAGGCCCACACTTTGTCTGTGGAGTGTGTAACTACTTTTAATATGAGCACCCAACCCCCACACCTCGTGGCATTTCTCCTGCCTTCCAATGTGTCTCTGTGAATAAATCTACCTTTACTCAACAGTGGCTTGCTCTTGAAATCTTTCCTGCATGAAGCCAAGGACCCACGTCTGGTGGGGCACATTCCAGGGGCTCAACCAAAGCCTGGGACACAGCCCTTCCCATGCCCCACTTATGTTTTCTTGTATCAACAGGACTGGGATGTGAAGGGAGTTCTGAGGCCCCAGCTAAGGGACAGAAGTAGCCCCCAGGACCAAAATGGCGGGCAGCCCCTCCCCCAGCAGGGGCCCTGAGGTCAGCCCGGTTCTCTGTGGTTCTCTGTTGTGCTGACTCCCCAGCCAGAGAGCGTTCTCCTAGGCCTGTCCCCACAAAACCCTTTTCTCCAAAATGCAAGCACATCATTTCACAGTCCTCTTATTCAACCAGGAAATTTTCAGCCCACTTTTTCCTTCCCTAGTAAAGAATCTATCTGTCCTCCCTCCCATCCCACCACTTCTTTTTTGTGAGAACTCTGTACTCCCCATACACCATCCTGAACGCAGGTGCCTTGCTGGCTGGGACCGAGATGTTTCAGTCTCACACAGCCTGCATCCTTTCACTTTCCCCTTTCTACCTTAAAAAGCCTTTCCTGTGTCTCCCACCCCTCTGATTCTGAACTTCACAAAGTGCTGAGGTTGCATGCAGTCACTGTGTGCAAACCTCCCAGGTTTTGACTAGGTTTCCTTCACAAGATCTTCATTTAGGAGCTTCATCAAGAAGTTTAAAGAGTCTTTTCTTACATCGGAGTGGAGGAGCCTGCATAAAATTTAAATGGCCTTGAAGAGAGAGTTAACCAGGGACAGAGAGGTCATAGGTCTTAGTCAAAAGTGTCACGAGGCAAAATGTTCTTCGAAGGCTCAGAGTGGCTTCTGAACACGGAGTCGGGAGGGAGGAGGTGCCAGGCTGTGAGTGGGATGAGTGACACTGGGTACGCTACCCCAGCTGGGGAAGTATTGGATTTTGTTCTAGTTTTCCAAAGAATTTCTTACCACCTTTTCTCTTATTGTTACATACCATTTCCTACGGATTAAGAAAATCAATGTCAGTCATTTGGGCCACTTGGTAGAAGCTACACGATGCCATTCACAGGGCTGGGATGTAACAGCCACACCAGTCTAGGTTGAAAGACCAGTGGGGGTATTTCCAAGGTAATCACGGGCATGCAGCAAACTCCCCAGCTTCAATTACCTCATCTCAAAAGTGGGGCCAATAAAACTACCAAGCAAAGTGCGTGATGATTATGGCCGACATCTGTTTACTAGGTAAGTGCCCGTGACAGCTGACACTGGATTAAGAATGAATATGATCAACGAGGCACAGTCAGCCTGGTTACATGCACCCTGCCTTCATGCCTTGGTGCAGGAGCGGAGTTTGTTTAGCTGAAATGAACGCCCCCAGAGCAGCCCGGAAGGGAAAGCTCCCAGCTCTGCACGGCGAGGCGTGTTCCTTTCCTTCTCTGAGCTGATAACAGTTTACAGTCGTCTGTTTTTACATTTATCCCTTTAGTACCTGCCTCCCCTCCGGAGTTTTTGCTTAAGCAGAACAGGTCCAGGTTTGTGTTGCTGCCTGCCGGATATTCTGGGCTGGGAGACAGGCGACTCCACGTCTGGCTCTGGTGCTGAACGGAGAGGGCAGAAAGCCCAGGGGCCCATGCTGAACAGAGGCCCCTGCACCCAAAATTATGGTCTGACTTTGGGCAAATTACACCGTCTTCTTTACCCTAAGATTCCTCATCTGTTCATGAAAATAACTGCCCATGGCACGTAGAGTTTCAAGGATTAAAGGAAATCACCAAATTCACAACCTATTCAAGGGGCTACCAGTACGTCCTCAACAGGCACATGCTACCTTTACGGCTGTAACACACGCTAAGCGGGGCGGAAGGACACAGTGAACACTGCTAAGTGCCTGTTAAGTGTTTCATGTGTGTTATAATACTGTTTAAACTTACAACAAACCCAGGAAGAAACGAATATTATAATGCATATTTCACAGATTCACCAACAGTTTAATGGAGGTTACACTCTAGTCCAAGGTCCTTTGGTGAGGAAATGGCGATTTAAACCTGAATCTGAGCCCAGGCCTGGGCTACACCTCTCTCCAATCCACCTCACCACTTGCCTATGAAATCCACCTGTCCAATACACGTTTGCACAGGTCAGCTCTTAAATGCAAAGTGTGCCACCGTTTGTCAATGTTTGTTAATTACCATAAAGTGCTCTCAGAAACCGCTACAGAAAAGACAGGTTGACCCACATCCCTGCCAACAAAGAAGAGATATTCTGCCTTGCGTTCTCCTGTAATGTGCAGAAACCCTTCCCTACACCACCAAATTCAAATGTATGCTTCCTCCATGTTTATGTTTGCACACGGCTTATTAAAGTAGAAGGTACCTGCAGTAATTCCATCTCGTTTCCTTTGCAAGTTTCCAGATTATCCACAATCAGTCTGTGAATGAAAATACTACAATGTGAATTAAAATACTACAACCATGTCAGTAAACAAAGAATGCTGAAACCAAGTCATCAAGGCTGCCGCCACCCCCCAGTGCGGACAGACCTGAAGCCCAGCCTCTACAGCCACTCACAATGCTGCCCTCTGAACAGACTGAGAATAAGAAGACAGGATAATTGCCCTAGATAGCTAGGTGCTTGTCTAAAGAATGAATCCAGTGAGGTCAAATGATACATACAAAGGCACTAAATTCTTTAACTTGAGATGCCTGGATTTCTTTAGATAACAAGCAATCTTTTATTGTTCCAACTCCCTGGTCTTTGTTGTAAAGCTCCTATATAATCCTAGTTCCTCCCCTACTTCTTGGGAGCAGTCCCTCAGACAGATTTGAAGGCTGTCATCCCGCCTCGAGTCCTCCCGCCTAATAAAGTGTAACTCTAAACTTTCAGGCTACACATTTTTTTCAGTCTACAAGTCCCAGAATAGACACAACTCATCAATTCTGTAATGGAACACACTGGATCAGGAACCAAAAGCGTGTTCTAGTCCAGAAAAACTACGGGTCCCTCTTTCTTTCTGTCATTATACAATCCCACCAGAACTCATTAATTTGCTGTCTGCTCATCTGGCAACCAAACTCAGAGAAGAGTCAACTCAGCAGAGTGCTCTACTCGGGAGAACACCCCGCAGCAGCACTGCAGGCTACCTGCCCTCCCGCACGCTCTGCCGACCCCTAGTGTCCTCCGTGGAGACCAGGCCAACAGAGGTGTTCCCAACAGCTGCAAAGTCCCACAGATTAAATAAAAGCATTATATTTTCTACGATATGTTATATATATTACCATCTCTGAAAACAGCTTTGCCAGAAGCCCAAATTTTCCACATTAATCTGCATAGGCAATTCTGGCCCCCAAGGGAAAACAAGTCTTATGACGATGCTAAGGCGTCCAAAGTCCTCTCCAGGACCATCAACCAAACTGCCTGCAGGCCTGCAGCTGCAGGCGGCTACATGTCTGTTTTTAAAGCAACCCCTTCCTGCCCTCGGGCGCTACAAAGTCCCTCTATGCCCTCCCATCTCAGGGTAAGAGCAGCCACTGCAGAAACTTGCAGGGCAGCACTGACAGGACTGGACACAGAGGATAAGAGCTAAACTAAGCCTTCTGATGACACGAGCTTGTCACTGTGTCATTTTACAGATGAAGGTATATATAGAGAGGTGGGGTAATCTTGCTCAAAGTCACACAGCTAATAAGTGGCAAAGTCTATAACTCAGCTCCACCCTCTGGCGTGACGCTCCAGCTGGGACACCCACAGGGTTCTCTCGTGCCTGCCTGACCAGTCCTTTACTGTCACTCATAACCCACCACAGTGTCTGACCCTAGCCTGACTTTTCAGCCTCTTCTCCCTCTAGTTTCTCAGGAACAAGTCTGCTCTGGCCACTGTGTGACTTCCGGCTCCCCAAACCCTCAGTGCTCAGGGTGGTCTTGCCTGTGCAACCAGCACCCTGCTCAGAGGCTCTTCCTCCCCTGCAAGAGGATGTTTCCACTCTCCGCAGGGACACCCCCTCAGGGAAGCGCTCTTCTCCCCCTCAGCACGGCAGGTGTCCCAGGCCACATCCCGAGCTGCCCAATTAGGACTGCCTGTGCCCAGGTCTGCTAGTCAGACCAGCAGCCTCAGAGCGAGGGATTATGCCCGGGTCTCCCTGCAAACCTACTGCCCGCCTCACAGCCCCCAGCCAGTAGGTCACCTGGAAGTCACAGCAAGTGCCCCACCCAATCCCGAAACCTCTTCATTTGCCAGCACCGCTGATGACTGGTCTCCAAAGTTTGGTCAGTTTCACACAAAACAGCAGCTTCCACTGAAGCTGAGGGTTTTCACTTCTGCTCCCCATCCTTAATGGAAACGTCAATGGAAACCAAAAGACCTTTTCTCAACCCTTTTCTGATGACACATTCCCACCCACAATACTCACATGCTCAAGAGCTTTGGGTCCACGTGATTTTGTTTCCCTTATGCTAAGTGGCTCAAAACACTGCAGGATTCTTTCTCTTTTGAGAGTATTTGTTTGTACTGAGTTTATTGACTTTAATCTCTTTTTGTCTCTCTCTTAAGTGTCCCTAGCAGTTGCCACTTCTTACTCCCTTCAGCAGCCTCCCTCCCATCATCTAGTCTAGGAAATCATCTGTGATGAGGGGCCCGGGGGCAGTAACAGAAGATGGAACAAAGGTACAGAGAGGCTACATAATTTGCCCGAGAAGATCAGCTTCAAGCCCCAAAACTGTGTGTCACGTCCCTCTGTTTAACACTTATGCTAAACTAGTTAACTTTTTATAGATTATGGTTATAAACAGATGAGGTATCAAAATACATAGAAGGACACACATCAACTCTAAGATGTTTATTAACTCCACTATTTTGTTTCTATTTATTTTATTTCTATTAAAAAATATTAGGAACCTCTGCAGTCAATATAACAAAATGTTAATGGGTGTTAAATCCAGAATATAGAGGCGTAAGTGTATCATTACTCATAAGTATTTGTATGCTCACAAGACAAAATGACTTGAACGTCTCTCTCCCCTCCCCCTACTCGCTACTGGCTCTCACCTGAGCTCCCAGACCACACATTTAACAGCCTTTCACTTTATCCACAGCTGAACTCATCAGGGTTCCCCCAAAGCTCCCTCTGCAGCTTTCCCTGCTCAGAGCACAGCAGGACCATCATTTACCTCATTAATCCACCCAGAAACCTGGGCCTTACTCCATCCTACCTTCACAGACATCATTCATCCTTTCCTTTTTACCATCTAAACATGCCTAAAATCTGTTCGTTTTTTCCCGGTGACTGTCCCACTGACTGTCCCACCGCTCAGGTAGAAGCCACCAACACTGCCCACCTGGACTCACGAGTCTCCCAAGTGGCCTTCCAGCTGTTCTCCCCTACTTGAGACAAATTAGATTTTGTCACTCCCGTTCTTTTATGACTCTTTTCAAACCTAGTGTTCTTAGAAGAAACTCCAAGTTCTTCACATGGTGAAGGTGTTTGCCATGAAACTGTCAGCTCAGGGAGGGCAGGACCCCCCTCCTCCTTGGCCCTCCTCTTTCCCTAAGCCCCGCCCTCTCCCTCGGCCCCGCCCTCTGGCACAGCGCTGGCTCAGGAGGACCTGCTGAGCTACACCAGCCTGTATTCTAACCTTGGTGTTCAATTCTTAGCAAATTGCTTCACTTATCCATACAAATCCAAGGTAGATTAGAAAGATTTTAGATGTTGAGCTAGACTATTGATTTGGGGATTTTGCACTAGCAACCTGCAATTACATGTTCTAATGATTCTGTCTTCTTAAAACCACACCCAGATTTAAGGAGTTATTTGTGGAATGTCTTCGGAGTAAAAGGGACTGTACTTTTACAGACTTTATGTTGTATAACATGAACAACACGGACAGGGTCACAAATGGAACTGCCTCACAAGTGACAGAAGACAGGTGAGAGGCACAAAGCAACAGGTCGCAAAGACGGTAAGAGCAAATTTGTTTTGCCAACCCCCCCAAAAATGCCTGAAAGAACCAAAAATTCTGAATTTTGAAAGTAAAAGATTATCATATAGTGAAATAAAATAAATAATCCTCTTCATCAGGGTTTCAAGATCTGACTCCAGATTTTTTAGCAGGCCGTACTGAATCCTAGCACAGAAAAATCAGATGGACTAGTGGTGAGTAAGTTCCAGGAAAACTGCAGTAATTCCTCCACTTGTGTAAGGACATACACTCACTTGCCGAAGGTGAATGTAGACTGCATTCTGGAGAAATTCGGAAGCTTCCAGGCTCCGCTTCTGGATGCCGAGGACACGCACAGCTTGGAAGCATGCTTCTAACTCAGTCACCGGAATTCTTACACTGCAGGGGGAAAAGGAGGCCCTCAGTCGATAGCAGAGATGTTCCTGTCGTGTATCACAGGCCGTGCCTCAGGGACTCAGTGCCCTGCAGCAGCCCGGCCCCAGGCGAGGACCCGAAGCGTGGCCCACCGAAGCAGGAGGTGCACTGTGCTTGAGAAAGCCCATCCCCGATGGGGGCAAGAGTGGCTGTGAACATATAAATGCCCACAGAAATATGCCTGCATTCATTCAAGTGATACAAGCAACAGTAGCAGGCTATTTAACAAAATTTCAGTGGAAATTTTGCCATTCCTTTCCGCTTGTCCCCTGCACTCTGAAACAGGCTTAGGCTCTCTCACACCTGCAGCTCTGAAGCAATAGTTGTGAAGTCATTTTACTTTGCTGCAAGTGTCCTCGGTCCCCTTTTAACTGTGTCTGTCCTCTCTTAACACAGTCGGATATCTTCCTGGATCTCTACCTGAGTTCCTTTCTCCTCCTCCTCAGATCCTGAGATAAAGGACAAGTGAAGGCACATGACCAGAAAAGGCACTGTGGACTTGACTGAAATCCACAGTGACCCCCTAGGTGAGTGCTGCCCACCCCTTACATTCGATTTTCAAGGTTCTGCACAGGGTGACATCCAGCCCAGAGAGGTGGCCCAGGCCCATTGGAAGCTATGTGGTTGGGCACGGGGACAGGTGCAGGAGCTGGTTCCAAGGTCAGGCCCCTCCCCACCTCTGCTCCCCTCTCTCCCGAGGCCCCGCTGCCAAGCACTCAGGCTCCGTGATCTTATGTCCTTCTCTTCTACTCTACTCCAAACCCTTTTCCTTTTCCTTTTTTCCCTAATTATCCCCAGCTGGAGTGATTTTTCAATCGCAGTATCTGAAAAAATTTCCTGCAGCCGAAAATGAGGTCTCAAGAAGTCAAAGCACATATGCTACTTCCTGAAGAGTGCCGCTGGCTAGGGGGACCCTCACCAACACTCACGTGGCATCAGACATGTTTCAGGGTCGGCCACCCCCAACAAGAGTGTGCTGTGACCCCTATGCCCGCACAGCATCTCTGCTCACAAAAATATAGTTGGCCCACTTATCGGTTATTAAGAAGCAAAAATACAAAATTGCTCATGTTTCTTACTAAAATTATCTATGAAGCAGAAAAGGGAATTGTAATAGAAAAGAACAATTTTGACCCCATGTTAGGTCTGTTCCTTTGGCTTTAAACCTGTGCCCTGTTTTCTAGGCTCAGACTTCCTAGCTCTGCACCATTTGTAAAAGAAAGTTGCCTTTAGACTGAAATATCCAGGACAGCCTATTCTCCTGGCCGTGATCTTGAAGGATGCTAATTCATCTGCACTTATGTAGAGATGGCAAGTTGCAAAATAGAGAATAACCTTTGTTTTTTTTTTTGGAGTTTTCACAGGGGCAACATGATTTGATCCGCATGGACAGCTGCAAGAACAGCGGATTCAAAGGACAAGCAATTCATACAGCAAGAAGTTTCCAACAACCAATCAAAACCCCGCCCCTTTTTAGTATAAAAGAAGACTCAATTCTGACTTGTGGAAGATGATTCTCCAGGACATCAGTCTGCCATCTTCTGGATCTGCCAGCTTTGCAAATAAAGTCACTATTCCTTGCTCCAACACCTCATCTCCCGGTTTATTGGCCTGTCATTTGGTGAGCAGAATGAGTTTGGACTCGGTAACAAAATGACTGCATTGGAGGTAGTATGTCTCCACTGTTTCCTCGTTTCCAATATGTAACATGCACATTACTTATGATCTAGTGCAAATAATTCATCAAAGACAACCACAAAAAGAAACTACTCACCCAGCTATCAACACTGAACACAAAACCTGTCAATTTTATATGCTGTTTAAGAACACAACCGAAAAACCTAACATAGGGAGTTGATTCCACGGAAATAAAATTATTTCTACTCCTTCAAAACTTTTTCTTTTCTTTTCTATTTTATTTTGTTTTGCTTATTGAAAAGAAAATAAAAGTCAGATAATTTTATTTCACGTATTTTTGTTATAGCTACATACTTTAAATACTACAGAGACTTAAATTGCAATAAAAAATTGTTCATATATTAGTATAAAGATATATACACAATCAATGGGGATTAGGAATGGAGTGGACATTTACTAAAAATCCACTGCAATCCAGTCTTTTACAAGCATATCCTGGAATATAAGCTCTATTATCCAGGGGTCCTCACCCACATTCTCACTGCTGAGTCCCTTAGTAATCAACTAATAAGGCACCAGCATAGAACCATGTGATCTGTATTTTAGGAATAAATGAAGGAATTGATTCATTCAATTCTAAAACAAAAACCCTAAAATAAATACTGAACTTATTTACAGACAAAGAAAATTGGTCCCTCACAAAGTAAAGTTACTTCCTCAAGGTCACAAAGCTAATAAATGGTAAAGGCAAGATTTGAACTAATCTGCCTGATTCTAAAAACTAAGGTGGAAATCCCATTAGATTGGGGAGGGTCCAGCTGGGCAGCCTATCACCCTATATTTGTTCAGATCTAGCCTTAGACAGCCTGAGACAGCACTCCATTCCTATGGAACTCGAGGGCAAACGATAACATTAAGGATTTTATATCCAGCAATTTCTTAAGTCTCATGTATATAAAGTGTCAGCAGGTCAGCAGAAAATCTCTGGGAACCATTAGTGGGTCCAGACCTTTTTGCTGATTAGAAACTCAATCTATCAGGACATAGTGACCTTCCCATGAGAGGCCACATGGACATAAACTAAAGGCAGCTGAACAATGAAAACTAGCAAGACCCTGGAACTCAAGCAAGAAGGATCCCTGCCATCCCCCACCCAGTTGCCTCTTCATCCACGTGGACACGAAGACAGAAGACCCGGGTTCTTGTCCAAGTTACACTATCATGGATTCTCACCCATAAAAAGTTACAACTCTATGCTGTCATAAATCCTTTCCAACTCAAATATGATGGCACCAATATCTCAGCAGAATATCTATGTCTCCACTTCCCCTCTTCTAATAGGAGAATATTTCTATGGACACAAAGCAGAAATCCAATTTAAAAAACCATGCACGAAGCCAGGTGAATTTCTGCTTAAGAGACTTTCCTCTCACGCTCAGTGAATGAAAACTCAGAAAAAGTGGTCCTTCTCCTTCAACAAACGGGAGGCATCCTGATTGTGTGTGTGTGTGTGTGTGTGTGTGTATAAATCAAATATAATCGTCTGGGATGTGTACAGATTTTTTTTAATGTCACTGTAATTTCATGGGGATGAGCCAACATTTAAAGTAATTTGAATCTAGTGTTCTCAGACAGTCTCAGTCTCTTTTGGTGGAGGAGGTGAAAGGGGAGAGTAAAGGAGGAAAGAGGTAAATGAAACAAAGAATTAAGAATACTGCTAGGGAAAGGCAAACGTTAATTTTGTTCCTCATTGCATCACAACAAATTAGGGACTGGCTTTCCCCCGATGTCTTATCGAGCACTGAGTTGCAGAAGAAGAGGCGACAACCCATTTCTCACTGAGATTGTGGCTGTACGCGGCATCTTATAGACACAAATCATTTACACTGATCAAACACTCTAGCAGCAGGCCGTAATTCTCCTGTTTTGAGAGACAAGAAAACAGGAGTTCAAAGAGGATGTATAACTTGACAAAAGTCAGAGGACCAGTAAACTAAAGAGGATGAATTCAAACTCAGATCTGAATGCAGAGTCTGCTCTTCCCACTCCCAGGACTGGAAAATCCTTAACACACAGGCTCCCCAGCTCCCCTGCAGTGTTCCTGGCGCCAAGCATTTCCCATGGTAATGTTAGCCAGTTCTCACAGACACAGCGTTCTGTGCAGCCAATGACCTCCATCGGACCTTGATCATCTACCTGCCACGCCCACCAGGCTTCACCATACAGACAGGAAAGCTGGCTTTCAAGTGCATACAAAGCCACCCCCGGTCTAACCTGGGCTCTTCTGCGGCTTCTCCAGCCTAAAGGCAGCCATGAAACTGCTCACAGTCTGTACATGAGCCACACTACCTCTCTCCATCTGTCTCCCCACCTATACTACTACTTAGCTATGACCATTTTGAGAATCTTGGAAACAAATTTTTAAAAACAGAAAAGAAAGGATTCTGGAACAAGTGCTTAATACTTACAATTTTAAATGACAAGTTACAAATTGAGTATTGACAAACCGAATCTTCCTTTCTAAATGTCAGTTTTAAGCATTTAAATATATAATAGCAAAAAATTCTCACAAAATTAACAAAAACATAAACAATAAACTGGAATAAATTCAAAAATAATGCCCATGTTCTAAATGGAGAAACTTCAGGACTATACTGAGTGTTAAAGTAAGAGGTATGAATGTAGAGACATAAACATATTGCATGGAGGAAAGCAGTTTTGTAAAGATGTAAGTTCTCCTAAGAATAATTCAAAACTTACTAAAAACTCCCATGAAAATTCCAATCTGATGTTTTTTAACTTGAACAAAATATTTTGGAACTCTTCAGGAATAATAAAGTCATAATACTAGACAAGAAAATTTGGGATGGAAGAAAAGAATCAAAAAAAATCAGACTGCCAGTGATTAAATAAATTTTTACAATATGTAAGATATGGTGCTGGAGTAAGGAATGGAGATTGACAGAAAGGAACCATGAGTTCAAAAAGAGACTATAGTGTATGTAAATATTTTGTACAGGTGGGATTTCAAATCAAAGAGAAAAGTATGAATTCAATAATTGTCCTGGGACAATCAGAATCACCTAGAAAGAATAAATTCTATTCCTGTCATAATGACCACAAGATAAATTGCACATAGTGATGTAAATATTAAAAAGTACTAATAACAGCAAATACAACCCTTTGCTCTTATTAACTCAACTTCTCCTCACTATAACAAGTACTATTACAATCACCACCTTAGAGATTAAAAAAACCTACAGAAGAGATTTATTCCATTATAAGGAAGTATTTCTAAGAATGTCAAAGATAAAACCCATAAGGAAGACATTTACTATCTTAAGAGTAGTTTGAGCCACAACAAGAATAAAAAACTTTCTGAACAAAATGAAAGGAAAGAAATGACAAGAAAAAGCTCTGTGATACATGTTGATGAAGTCACGAAGTAAATTTTCATAACATACAAAGAGCTGTCACAAAGCAACAAGAAGCTCCCTCACTTAAATGTTTGCAAAGGACAAAATGAATCATTCATTTTAAAAAATTCAAAAGGCTAATGAGTGAAAAAAGCTCAAAACTTCACTGGTCATCAAATGCAAACAAAAACAATGAAAAAGCACTTTTGCTTATCATATTGGCGAATATTTTTAAGATATTCTAGTTAGTGTCCATCTGTGTGAGAACAAATCATAAGCGACTTTTTCAGAGGATGACATATCAATGGATATGTAAACTCTGAAAAACGTACATACACACTGACTCAACTCCACTTCTAGGAATCGTTTCCTTTAGAAAAAAAACAATCAGTCCAAACAGATGTATCCATCAGGGCATTTACACAGCACTGTTTACAAAGGTGGGAAGAAAAACTGAAGTGAAATCATATCCAGCGATAGAGAATTGGTTACATAAGTAATTGCGCATTTTTTCATTCCCCAATGGAGAAGGAATTTCTAGAGTCACTTGAAAGGAGTCTGTGATGAATGTAAGTGTCACATCCAGGGACTAAATTTCCAGAAGCCTTAACTAAAGGAATATCCATACAAGATCACAGGAATGTCTGTACAAGAAGGATGCAAGTCAAACATTCTTTCTGACAGTGGAAAGTGGAGAAAACTTAACTGTCCACAATGAAGACAATGTTACGGTAATTCAAGGCGAGCTGTGGGCGCTGAGGGAGCCGGCGTTTCGCCGTGGTCCAGGGCCTTGTCCACAGCACTCTCCCACCAAATGTGTCCGTGGACAAGAGACGACACCCGCACATCAGGAGACCCCTCCAATCTATCTGAAAGGACCGGGTGAGTCTGGAGTGGGAGGACGTCTATGATATACCCCTGAGTGAATAAAGCGAGCTGCAGAAAAACATATAGTATGGTCTCATTTTTAAATAAATCATATATACACACACCTATACATTGATTTCTCATATGTGTATATATATGTATCTCATAGGCATAAAGGTCATGAAATATATATACCAAATTTTCCACAGCTTTTACTCTCAGGAAATAATGAGAAGGGAGTTAGGGGCCTTCCTGTACCACCACAGTTCTCTTTTCAGTATTTCAGTTAAGTATACTTGGAATTTAAAAGTTTATTTAAGTCCGAAGTAAAATGGACGATGCATTCCTTAAGACAGAATGCTACACTGGTCATTAAAAATCATGCCAGGGGAGATAGAATATTGTAGAAAAACATGTAATAAGACGAATGGAAAATGGAGATCTCCGCACAGTAAACAGGGACAGAGTGCTCACTGGTTTTTATGACAGAGCTGATACACACTGACGAAAAGAACAGAAAATAAATGTTAAATTGTTAATTATTATCTCTGAGTAGCGGGACCAGGATAGACTATTTTGCCCCTTTTTTTAAACTTATTATATTAAATGCAAATTATTTTTCATCTGAAAAAAGCATTTTTAGGCGTGTAGTAACACGCATTGGGGAATAATACATGAATACTTACAGAAACAAGTAACTAGGAGACACCGCAGCAGCGCTACACAATGTAGAACGGGCGATCCTGATTAACATCGTGCAGTTACATAAGGACCCACAAAGTGAGAGCACCTGCTGTCATAGGGCGTAGCCCCCTTCTATTTGTCAGTTGTGTCTTCAGGGCTGAGGCAGTTCTGAGCACGGCCAGTGTCAGTGCTGGTGTCTGGATGGATGCTACTGGAGATGAGGGCACCTGCAAGCGGAGAGGAAGAACAGAAACCATCCTCTGCCTTTTCTGTCTTGTTTCTTTGTTACTTTAAAAGAGAGGAATAAATAAGATAAACTGTGTATCTTCCCTACAGAAATTTCAGTAATGAAACCGTTTTTAAATTCTTCACAGCTTATATTCTGCCTATAACTGTCTTTTCAACAAAGCATCATATTTATTAAATGTGAATTGACTCAGTTAATTAACTCCCTGTTGAAACATTCTAGTAAAGAACATGAAATGCCGTATGAAAAAGAACCACACCTGCAGTGACTAGCACAGCTGTCTTGACGGCAGTGCATTCAGCCCGCACCATCCTGTGGTCCTGAGCTCCTGATGCTGGTAAGAGAGCACGCTGCCTCCTCAGATGGAGAGATACTGTGAAAGAGTTTGAACTCTACAGTACTGACAAAACATAACTGACAAATCCCAGGCTCCTTTGAGGCTGTCATTTTCTGTTTCTGGCCAACCCCCGTCAATGAGCAGAACCACCCCATTCCCGAGCCATGGGACTCATGTGGGAAGCAGTTTTGGAGAAATTTCCAGGTATAGAATGTAACAAACTATACATAGATCTCTGAAAAAAGAAAAGATGCAATATTCTGATTTTGGAAGAAACTCAAAATATTCTCCTAAGCCTTAGTAGCTGGAAAGGCTGGGCATCTCCTAAGCCACTTATTTATTTCGCAGCCAGTGAGCATCTCCCACAAACCCTGTTTCCCTGTGTCTGCTGGGAGCCTCAGGCACACTGTTGCTGTCAATCTTATAAGTCACAGGGCAGACGCGTGTCTCTCATGCCTGCAACCCTAACACAGGCTTGCCTCCTAGCCTCACTGTCTGAACTTGGCCCCAATTTCTCACCTGTTTATTTGGTATCTGTTCTTCTGTAAGCTGCCTGAAATGCTTTTTGGAACATGTCAGAAGATTCAGTGGGTAGATAAATGGACAGATGGACAGGTGAGAGATGGGCAGACAGACAGAGAGACTCCAAGAAAAGGGGAACAAAGAAAATTTCCTATGCAGAACCCTCTTCTAGTCAGGGAAGAAAACCACCACGGAGAAGTGTGAAGAGGCAGGTGGCTTAGGACTGTTTCCTGGATTCCATGAAAAGTCACACCAAGAGAGAGGGTAGAACTATAAATAATAAAAGAAAAAAGCATGCATGCTTGAAAAATATATCTACATTATGTACTTTCTAAAGAATAGATTCAAATCAGCACGGCCCAATAACACAATCCTTGGGTATTTACAGAAGTGAGAATCCCATCTCCAAACCACAAGGCATCCCTTCGGAGCACTAAGAGTCTACACGGGACGGTCATAAAGCTGTCACCGCAAAAGCGATGCTATCCTGCCCTTACGAGGAATGAGCAGCTGTGCTCGGGCTGCCCACGCGCCATTTACACCCCACAGCACCTCTAAGGGGGAGGGACGCCTAGCAAGCCCGTCTTTGCAGGACAGCAAACAAGTCCGGGAGAAGTTAAGCTGACCTAACATTTCTCCATCTCTCAGGACTGGTCACTCCAGAGCAGGACTCGAACTCGGACCCACGTGTGTAATCACGTTACTACCGTTCTTTGTGTGCTTTTTGTGTGTATAATACATTTGTTTCTGGCATGAAAGGATATTTAATAAATGATCGGTTGTCCTGTCTATCTCATTAGCTCACAATCAATGTTTATAGTGTTGAATTGTACTCTTTTTCCCTGGAGAAAGGAATGGAAAAAGCGGGTGTTAGAATGAGGTGGGGCTCCATTCTTTATCTGGTACCTCATCTCATCCAAGTCCCCAACCAGGGAGAAGGAGCAAATGTTCTCTTCATCTTTTAAAGAGAGGGCTCCACTGATGGTGACTTAACTCCAAAACCAAGTCTGGGGAAAGGGCACATTCAGCAACCAGAGCAGTATCACCTGTAGGAAGGCGAAAACAGCTCACGGGAGGGCTCAGGGGGTCAACCTGATTTAATTTCAATCGATAAAACAGTAACACACTCTAAAAATACTAGCATGCAATCGATTGGCTCTTTCTTGACATCTAGCAATTTTCCACAGCCCACATGTAAAATGATCGTGAACCAGTGAAAGGTAGTGTCTACAGACAAGAAAAATCAATGCCACAGGTAGACTGAAACCCAGGCTGGAGGAAAGGAAGAGAAAGGGCATAGTAAAGAATTGGGGAAAGGCTGGGGAAATAAAATCATCACAAGGACTCTCAAGCATCATCCAACAATCATACAATCATTCAAGAGAGAGAGAGTGTTACTGAGGTCCTATTTTGTGCAAGATTGTAGAGCGGGTGAAGCAAGAGCGCAGCGACCATTGTGGCAGCAAGTGGCGGGGCTCAAATACACTTCTGATTCTGGTACCTTGCACACTTGTCCTCAGTATAAAGGCAAAAAACAAAAAGTAAAATAAAACTCTGTAAACTCAAAGCATTGTTGAAAAAAAAATTAAAGAAGACCTAAATAACTGGACAGACACACCACGCATATTCCTGGATCAGAAGTCAGAGCTCTTGGAATGGCAG
This sequence comes from Camelus dromedarius, assembly GCF_036321535.1. NCBI lineage: Eukaryota > Metazoa > Chordata > Mammalia > Artiodactyla > Camelidae > Camelus > Camelus dromedarius. The sequence goes on from NW_026989840.1 coordinate 812,200, forward strand.
TGCTCCTCAAAGCGATCCGTATATTCAACATGGTCTCGATCACAATCCCAGCGGGCTCCTCTGCAGAAACTGACTAGCTGCTGCTACAATTCATATGGGAATTCAAGGGTCTCAGTAACCAAATCGTACTTGAAAAAGAAGAACAATTTAAGAGGACTTGTAATTCTCAATTTCAATCCTTACAACTGTATCTCCAGGTGAGATTAGAGGCCATTGTGAAGTTATTACTGTGTTTATCCTTATTTTCTAAATTCTCTACAATGAATATAAGTGTTACAATAAAAAGAATAAAAAGTAAGGTTTCTTTTAAAATATACACACCGATTCACTCATTGGGAAAAAATATTTTAACTATAAAGAGGTAAACAAATATCTAGTGAAAAAGGACTACTTAAAAACAAGAGTGTATTTACATTTTTCATTAATTGAAAACTGAAAAGCACAAACACATCAAGTTTCTAGGGAGACCGATGCAACAAATTAAGTTATTTTCAAAAATTCTAATTGAACAATGAAAACTCAAGAAAGGGAAAATTGTGATTGACATCCAAGTGCAAACACATGGAAAGCAAAGGCCTAGAAATCACAGTTCCTTTAACTCTGATACTAACACAATAGAAGAGGAAATTCCTCACTAAGGGGACAGTGGAATCCCATGCATAAGACAGCATACACAGTACAAACTGCACTAGAATCTGAGGTGATTTTCTTAGAAGAATTGCAAAGTTACAACATTGCTGAAAAACTATAAAAACACTGACAGACAGATTAAAACACACAGTCATATATATTATATAGAAACATATGAAGTCTACTCCCATGTTGCATAGAAACACAAACATATTTGTTCATTTATGGGCACTGAATATTTTATCCCAGCTAGAATATTTCAACTAAAACAAATAATCAATAATACACTCCTCTTGTCAAATCTACTTGATAAGTTACTCTGCTATGTAACCATAATTTGTCTAAGATAGATCTAAAATTAGTGAAAAAGATCTTTGTATGGTTTCTTGAACTCTTCTCAAATTTCTAAACTTAATTTTAAAATAGATCTGAGCAGTATTTCTATATTAACTTTTCCCCCGTGAAATGAACAACACAGTCTGTTGTCAAAATTCTGTCCTTAGAATGATTCACAAGCACCATATCCTAACAAAACTGCTGGACAGCAAGGCACTATCCAGACACTGTGACCAAACAAATGAAACACAAGGAAGACAGTGACCCTATTCTGGAGGGCTTACCGTATGTTTCAACACCAGGTATTTATTTGATTGGTTTGATTGGTTAGCAAAATAAAATCAATCAAGTACATTCTTCTTTAAGCATTCTGTAAGTCATGACTCTGTTGTTAGTGTCATGAGAAGGAAAGACTAAAGCAAGACTTCATTAGGTCAACTAGCAACAGCAATCACTGGGGAGTGAGTAATAAAGAAGTTAACTGATAGCAATGCTTCTGCCTACAAGAGACCTAAAATAAACCTACACTGATCTCTTTAAGGAAATGAGGAGATGAGGCCCCAATGAGAAAAACAAAAACTAACAAGAAATCAAAAAAGTAAAGGCTTTTTCATTAACGGTTCCAGGAAGTAGTGGAGCATGGTGGTGAGGATCACAGATACTTGGGACAAACATGAGGGTCTGAATTCCAACAGCACTGTGTAGCTTTGACACTGATAAGTCAGTGAAATTTTCTGAATCTCAGTCTCCTATCCATAGACTGGGGACAACAACAGCACCCGTCTCCTAGAACGGTCCTAATAATTAAGTTATTTTATATATAAAAGGTTAAATAAAATACCTCAGATATTAAATATTACCACAAAAGCACAAGGAACAAAGAAAACAGAGATAAATTGGAGTTCATCAAAATTAAAAACTTTGCTTCAAATGACACCATACAGAAAGTGAAAAAACAACACACAGGAGAAAATTTTTTCAAATCATTTATCTGATAAGGAATTTGTATGTATAAAAAAAAAAAAGGACCTCCTACAACTCAACAATAAAAAGGCAACTCAATTAAAAAATGAATAGAGGATCTGAAAAATATTTTTCAAGGAAAATATACAAATGGCCAATAAGCACAAAGAAACGATGTTCAATATCATTAGCTGTAAGGGAAATCAAGTCAAAACCACTAGGAGAAACCGCTTCACACTCACTACAATAGATTATAATCAATAAAAGAGTAACAAGCACTAATGAGGACACAGAAGATGCAGAGGTCGCAGCCGTTGCTGGTGAGGATGTAACACAGACTGGCCACTTTGGAAAAACGCCTGGCAGGTCCTTAGAGAGTTGAACATTTGGTTTCTGAATGACCAGGCAATTTTGCTTCCTGAGCACACACGTAAGAGAACTGAAAACAAATGTTCATATAAAAACTCCTACAGGAATATTCACGGCTCCATTACTCATCACAGCCAAAAAGCAGAAACAACACAAATGTCTATCACGTGATGAATGGGTAAACAGAGGGGCCCAGACATACAGTGGAATATTATTCAGCAATAGCAAGGCATAGAGTACTGACCCAGGCCACAACTTGGACAAATATCGAAAACGTTACTCAGTGTGAAAGAAGTCAGTCACAATAGATGGTTCCACTTACATGAAGTAACTAGATTTACATGAAATTTCCAGCACAGGCAAATCCACAGAGAGAGAAAAGTGGCTTTCTGAGGCTGTGGGAGGATGGGGAAGATGGGGATGTCTGCATATGCGTAAGGGGCTTCCTGTTGGGGGTATGAAAATTTTCTAAGATTGACTGGGATGAACAATTCTGGGCATAGAGTAAAAACTGCCGTACATTTTAATGGGTGAATTGTTATTAAAACTGGTAAGAAAAAAAGCACCTCCAGCCAGTTACCTTCCCATAGTAAATGCAAATTGCTAAATTTTATTACAGGAAGAAGAAACTGCCCTCAGCATGAAAGCAGGAGTTCAGCAAATGTGAGTTAACAGAAATTGGAAAAGAGCATTTAACTTGAAACAGTTGATGAGTGTACACAAATTATTAAGACATGACAAGGAAAATCAGTTTGACATCACGAAGAAGCATTCTGCTTCAAATGCAGATCAAGGATTCGGCAAGCCCACCTGCTACAAATGACCAGAGAAGTAACCTGGTTCTTTAAACAAGCGCCAGAGCCAAAAAGGAAATAATGGTGAGGAAAGCAGGCGGCCGAAAATCTGGAACAGTTTCCTACAAATACTTTCTCCACTGAAAATTCAAAAACAAAATTAAAGTGATGTGATGTTGTGTTGACCTCACGTGAATGGGCTTCCTCCGGTGCTCGACAGACTTGTAACCCCGAATGAGAGACTCAGGAGAATCATCATGGCTCCTGGGAGTCACCAAATGACTGCCCACCAGCTCGCTGACCACCATCACATCTGCCAGGGTTGAATTGCAGAGAAGAGACCAACTTCTGAAAGGCACAGGAAATATAGACAAGGGAAGAAAAGGCTGCAGTCAGTCCTGGGACAGAGGCCTTCTGAGCAGAGGCCAGAAGGCTGCAGGTGAACATGAGTGGCCCTGGGGCAGAAAGGGACCACGGGGGAGCAGACCTCAATTCTTTCCTCTCTCTCCCTCGGGTAGGAGAGATAAAGTCTGCATCCTTCTCACCTGGAACTGTGGATTCTGGCTGGCAAAAGTCTTACCAACATGGAATGAATTACTCAAGACTGTGGAAAAAGGAAAGAAAGCGAGAGGGATTAGGGAGCCAACTCCAAGAACCTCTCAAATGCTCCCATATTTATTGTGTATAATCAAAGGAAATAGTCTTTAACAGTTGTGTGATAGTAAGGAGGAACTTCGTGAAAGATGGGATGAGGCAGAGATTGTAGAATCCGCAATGAGTAAAAAGGCTTAGTTTACCTTTAGGGGAGACATGGGGAGAGGGGAACAAGATAAATTCTTTAGATATCTTCATTACAAAGCAGACCACCAGATCAGCCAGGTCCCTGTTTTGGGAATAATGTACTATCTAACAGCAAGCACGCCCAGCGTTTATAGCTGAGTGCCTGGGTCATTGCTGTGCAGAAATCTTCCACGCAGGTCCGCACAGGTAGAAGTGCCACACGTGCTCAGAAATTATACCGTCATCACCCCTGGGCTCCCATGGACTGGTTTCAAATTAACCAAACTCATGAGAGACCGATGCAAGAAAACCAGAAATTTAATTTATTAATGTAACAGGAGATGTGAAACTACAAACCAGACTGAAATATCAGAGTTCAACCATGAGTACAGATTCTCCTCAACAGCCCAATCACAGGCAGGCAGTCACATGACAAGAGTGGACAGAAGCAGAGCAGGAAGGGTTTCTAGATTAACTCAATGGACTAAATTTCTGTTATACGAAAAGATCTGCTGCCCAGAAGACATTTAACGCCAATCACAGTGCACTGTCCGTGGACTGTGGCTGAGACACGACTGTGAGCTCCTGTGTATCTCTCCTTTCCCTGTCCTTTCTGGGCTAAGTGATGCACAGAGGTACAGAGATCCAGGGATGCAGATACCTCTAAACACCCAAAGCCCATCCCTGGGAGCCTGGAAACCAGACAGCCAGGGTTTAAATACCAGCTCTGTCACTTACTAGCTCTGTGACTTTGGCCAACTTACTTACTCTCTCCGTGCCTCAATTTCCACATTGTAAACCTGGGATAACTATCAAACCTTCCTTACTCACTTGTTGTGAAGATTGAAGGATTCATTTCTGTAAAACGCTCAGAAAAGAATGTAGCACATTTCTGGTGCTCAACAAATGTGAATTTAATAAGAAAGTGATTTACAAATCTCCCTTCTAATCATCTTCTGTGTTTCATGGCTAGTCTGAGTCCCAAAGGAAATCCTTATTTCCCCTCTTATAAACTCTTGGGGAGCACCCTTCTGTTGCATCCCACCACTTGTTTAAACTGAGGGAAGGGATGCCTCCTCCACAATCTGGTCCATGGAGAGTGTTTTTCCCTTCACACCCCTGACCTCTGGACAACGGCTAGCCCTCCTCACACTAACAGATTGAGGTGTGAGTCCGGATCGACAAGCAGGGCATATGAAACCTTTCCTTTCCCTCCAGTGTTGGCCACCATTGGGAAGCACCCGGGATGCTCAGCTCCATGGCAGGGCAGCCCTGTGCATGATGGGGCAGATCCTCTTAAGGGAAGGCTCACTGTGGCCCAGAGCTAACTGGGACTTCATGAGTCTCTAGTTCTGGGGCACAGTATCATGACACGCATTTTCCCACAGCCCTGAAGTTCATGGAGAACGTGGCTTCATCAGTAATACAGGAGACATTTATCGCCTGCCTGTTCTTCTGTGTCATCTCTCAGTTGGCTGCTGGAGAAAACATGTGTATAGGTATTGGGTCCCCTTAAGCCCCAATATATATGAAGTAACAAAAAATTCTGTGGCTTAACATTGGTTCAAGGCGACTGTGTAACTGTCCTGACCCTGCTGATGCTAAATTATGGGTATAGGAACTATGGAACCTCCTCAAATATCTTTCAGCATAAAACCAGCTTTTCTTATTTTCCTGTTTCTTAGTAACTGCCAAAGACTGTAAAATGATGGCTTCATACAAAACAGGAGCTAAACTTTATGAGCCCTTTGACATTCCCACTGTGCTAAACACTTTACATAATTTCTAATTCTCACAATTCTGCAAAGCAGATACGAGCGTCCCCATCTCACAGACGAGGGAATAACTCAGAGCAAACTGACTCAGGCTCACGTGGCTCAGTGGCAGCACGTGCACGCAAACCCAAGACAAAAAACTACACCCCTTCTTATATGTACAAAATCACCTCCCAACAATTGATACACAGCTGCTGGGTCAATACTCAGGGAACTCAGTACACTTTTCAGCTTTAAGGTGCTCCAGAGGCCGCTCTTAGCTGCTTTATAAAATTCCGGCTCACTGGTTGCTAACACTGGAAGAAAAGACCGATTTTGCCATTGTTTGCACAGCAAGTCTGAAATGTTCACAGCGAGATGACAGAATAAGTCTAAGACATAAGCAGAATAATTTTTCCAGGTAGACAGACATAATGGACATTGTGCTATTCTGAAGCACTAAGCAACGGAATCAAAACAAAATAACATTTGTTAAACCTTCTTTTGCAAAAGGAATATTAAGACTGTTAGAAGGTGCAACAGCACCACCTATGGCTAAAAACACCTTCCAGGTTGCTGGGAAAGATGCAACACAAAAATTGCCTGTTGGATCAGAAAGAAGAATCAGATAATTAAATCTTATGTAGCACATAGTGCACTTTGCTTCGGGGAAGGGAGGTGTATTCAGTATTTAATCTGACATTGCTAATACTCCTGAATATAAACAAAAGACACAGGCTCATGGAAACTTCTTAGTAGAGGAAAGAATCCAGTCCAGCCACTTCATTTTACAGGAGGGGAGACTGAGATCTGGGATCTGTCCTCCTGGCAATCAGCAGCAAATCTCTCCTAGGCCTCATGTCTTGCACTGTAGCAAAAACCAACAGATCTGTACTAGGCCTATATTCATAAAAGTCACGTCTGTATTTTTCCAACAGTAATTAATCTAGGTATCTTGCAAAATACTTCTCAAAGTGCCAGGAAAGCATACAAGTGTATTGAAATTCAAAAACATTTATTTGCACATTAAAACAGCATGAGCTTTATTCTATTAAAAAAAGTGACATGTCAAATCAATGTTTTGATATTTTAAAACCTATTAAGAGTGCAGAAAAATAAATCAAAATTTTCTTTAATCACAAAAGAGAGAAGCTTATTCCCTGAAAATGATCAATGTAGATTTTTCTAAACTTAATGGTTCTGGTCAGATTCCTACGAATTTAAATGTCTGAGTGGATGGTTACACGGCAACATGAATTCTGAGTTGTAACAACACACATTCTGTGTAAATAATATTCAAGGCCGTCTGCTTAAGGTGATTTAACTAGTCCCTGTCTCACTAGAATGATAAAGATTTCATTAAAACTTCATACTGCACACACACACACAAAACCCTGAATCCTTGTTACTTTAAGCCATATTCATATATTCATAAATATGCATATTGAATATGCATCAGAAACAAGCCACCCTCTTTAGTATTCAGAGTTGATCCTTCTAAACTATCTGTCCTTGTGACAGCATATTTTTATAAGCAGCTCTTGGGTGCTTCATATACAAGGCGTCCACCTCTCACAGTCAAACAAGGTAAAGGGCATCACCCAAATTTCACAAATGAGGAAATGTACTTAAGCCATGAAAACAACTTACATATTCATCATCAGGAAAGAAAAGAGTAAAGATTTTACTTACAATATTCACTGACAAAACTTTCCTCCATACTAAGACTACATAGAACCAATTCAGTCTTTGTAAATTTTTCTGTCAATAAGCACCACTAGAGAAAAACAAGCAACATCATTAGAAATGGTTGGACTTTCAAAGCCCACTCCAATTTTGCACTATAATCATTTTTAATGTTTTGATTTTAGTGTTTACAGAGCACTAAAATAAAAAAATATAAAGTTTTTAACTCATTGCCTGAGAAAGCAACATTTGTGAAAATGTACAATTTTAATTTATGCCACTCTGTCTAACATTCTCACTGGTGTCTCTCCTTTGAAGTCTTCATGAAGCTGAGATCGCTAAAATCGTTCATTTATGGACTCACAGGAGTTCGGGAAACCACTCAACTTGGGGCTGATCAGAGGAGCCATTGAGAATGCATCCTGTGCAGCCTGGGTTCCAGCACTGAGCCTGCCAGCGCCAGCTGCGTGAGATTTGGGACAAGCTGCCCCATCTCTCAACCGCTCAGCTGCAGAAAAGGAGACACTGATACCTACCCTTAAACACCTGCTATGAATTAAAACATGAGGAAAGCATTTTAGCCTTAGGTAAGTGTCCACTCAGAGCAAGCTTGGTCATTATGATGATGAGGATTACTTTTAATAAGTTAAGGCAGACCAAAAATTAGAAATCACCATAAAGGAGAAACATTTTATGTCAATGAGCATTTCCTTTTGAATGGATTGCAGAATGTTCCATTGATTTTTTTAATAAATCAAATTTTGTCCACTAATTATAGATTTACAGGTTCATGGACAAGTCTCCAGAAAAAGAATTAGAGGTCACTAACCTCTGCATACAAAGAAAGTAAAGTTTAAAAAAAATCAGGGGGGAGATTATACCTCACTTGAGAGAGTATGTGCTCAGCATGCATGCGGCCCTCAGTTCAGACACCAGTAACTCCATTTAAAAACTTTTTTTTTGAGAAATGGAGAATTAACTCAAAAAGGTGGAGGAATGCAGAATTTTTTTTAGAGAATCAACTCAGATTTAAGATGGGGAAAAAAATATCCATTTCTCACAGGAAATCTTGAGAACTATGTAAACCGGATCTGAGTTGTCTAATCTTTTAACATTATTCATGAATTCATATTACCAAGTCTTAAAACTGCCTGATAACCCACAGGGGTGATCCTGATCATAACAGCTGCCAACACAGATCGAGCTCCGGCTACGAATGGTCTGTTCTGCCATCTCTGCCCCTGAGGCCTCACCAGGCTGGGAGCACTAAATTCGGTCATTCATGAGCATCACGTGTAAGTCCTCCCTTTCTACTTCTCACTCCCCCCTCACCAGACCCTCTGAGGGAAGCACTGTTATCATCTTCCCCAACCGAAGATAAGGCCACTGAGGCACAGAGACTAAACCTGCTCCAGGTCACATCGGCAATAAAGGACGTCTATAATTCTGCTGTTCTATTATTGAGAAAGGAATCTGACATATCAATTCAAGGGAGACTGTTAAATAATCAAGTCTGTCAGGTCTTCACCTCAAAGAGCAGATACTATAGATTCCTGACGTAGGATGAGGCTGCCGCCACATACTGACTCAGCTTGAAATTAATATCCAAGATGAAGCAGCGGATACATGTAAATATTCACGACTGTCAACTCCGCTCTCGGGTCTGGGCCCTTCACTGCCTGAACGGGGGTGAAATCCCCACCCGTGTCAGGGAGGGAAGCGCAGTTCTTCCGGGACTCACCCAGGATTCATGGGCTGTTTCCCCCCCACAGGCTGTCCTCAACTATTAAAAAGCTCTCAAGAATTTTACACCATGCAAAACTAAAAGACGTTTCTGCAGATGGAGCACTTTCTCAGGCTTAAACCTTTTTTGCCTACACTCAGCAAGTGGGAAAATAACACATGACTCTGCAAAGTCTCTGACCCTCACCACTCACAGGAGTAGAATGGCCTCAGCACAAGATGACTCTTCACGGATGAGAACAAAATAAACCCGCCCCCAACCACAGGCACTCCCAGAGACAGCGCTCAGCAGTCTTCTGCACACTCACGGTTGTGCAGCCCTCACCACCATCTATTTCCAGAACACTTCATCATCCCATAAGAACACCCCTGCCACTAGCAATCACTCCCCAACCCCCCTCCACCCAACCCCTTGCAACCATCACCTGCCCTCTGCCTCTGCATGTGCCTATTCTGGGCATTTCAGATCACTGAATTCAACAATATGTGGCCGTTTGTGTCTGGTTCCTTTCACTAAACGTGCTGTTATCAAGGCTCGTCCAGGTTGAAGTGGTATCAGCATCTCTCTTTTTTTTTTTGAAAGTGTTAAAGTTTATTAGAAGGTGGTAAGTACTATCAAAAAGAGTAGAGAGGAGCATAAGTGATTGGGTTTCAAAGGGAAAAGGGCTGGTTGAGCAGTCAGTGTGGACTTCCCAGAGCAGGTGGCCTTTTTCATATTCCCCTTTATTTATTTTTTCTTTTTTATTCACTTTTACGTCTGAATAATGTTCCACTACATGGAGATACTACATTCTGTTCATCCATTCAGCAGCTATGTATGGACGAGCTCCAGACGAATGAGTGTAAGAGGTGACTAGGCAGGGATGGCATTTAAGCAAAGGGCAAGATGTGCTTTCAAAAAAAAAAAAAGCCAACAAACAGAGGCACAAGGAAATTCAGCGCGTTTCTGAGAAAGTGCATGCTTGCTTCACGATGACTGCCGTGCAGGGCTGGGGGAGGAGTGACAGGAGACACAATGAGGGAGTCACCTGAGAATATTCCCCATGCAAGCAGCTCAGACAATTCTCCTCCCTCATCCTGTATTTTAGAGCCATTTTTGATAGGTTTTCTATTTCAAGTAACAGTACTTAGTTACACATCTGATCATCTGCATCAGATCACCTTACCTCTAAGACACAGAAAGTCATTCACTGACTGGAGCAGCTCCAAGACATAAAGGTGATGGACCAGGGAGTCTTGCAGCATCCCGGCCTGCAGGCACAAACCCCCACATGTTCCATGGTGATGTCCGGAAAGTAAAATGCATGGAAATATCTCACTGCTTGTGCACGATATCTGCCCCCAAATTGCCCCAAAATCATGCTGGCAAAGCACTACTGAGCCCTCTCACTACAAAAAAAAAAAAAAAAAGAGAGAGAGAGAGAACAGAAAAGAATAAAGCTCAGAAGGCAAATTTAGGGTCTTCCATTGAAAACCAGCCACCATCACTGCCAGTAACTCAGCTGGAATTGTCCTGACTTCAAAAACCACTGCGCAGTTACATTGCAAACGTGATAGACATATATGTATTCCACGTAGATGATATTACAGTAGGATTTTTCTTTTCGAAATTTCCAGTTGCAACATTAACACAAGAAAGATTATGTTTCAGCTTTAAAAAAATCAATTATTTTCCACTTTCTTAATTTTGAACCTATTATTATTTTATAAAGGGTGCTATGCTGCAAATTATAAACCAACTATTTGGCTTCTGCCAACAAGACCTTTATGACTTCACTATTTCAGAGCAAGATTTAATGATGCTTTGAGAAGTGGGGCCTGGGGCGCTCACTAACAGCTCTTTAAATACTGACAAGGATGTGCTATTTAAGTAATGCAAAGGCTCTAACTCTACATTAACTCAGAAACCAAAGAAACTACACCAAAGCCTTACTTTATCAATTTAAAATTTTGCTATTCTTTTGAATATTAAATTTCTTAAAAGATAAGATTTTTTTTGAGAAACACAGCAGCTGTATTAAATTTCCTCTCACCAAGAAAGCAATCTTTATCAAGAAAAAATACCCCTATGGAAATCCAAAAGACGGGACGTTTCTAGCTAAGTGAACATGCAGATCTCAACACAAGACTAAATCCTATCAGATCTCTCTCGAACGAGCTCAAAAATATCCTGTGCTACCCTGAAACTTAGCTATTCTCTTCCAAATGTTGGCTGAGCTAAGATCATCACACAATGCAGGGAAGAAGAGAAAAGTCCACCTGGTTGCATCCGTTTTCTTCCAGCCACAAGGTGCCGCTAGGGGGTCCCCGTTAATAAGCTCTCCTCATGAGGAAATCCGGCATTCACACTGCCCCTGCCGTCCCCAAGCAGCCCCGACGCCCCTCTCCCACTGGTGGCCGCCCAGCCTGTCAATGGTCTTCTAATGACCCTCCCAGTTGGTGGCACTCTCCCCCTCTTCCCTGCTTCACACACACACACACAAACACACACACACACACACACACACACACACACACACACACACACACGGAGCCAGGACAGCCTTCCCAAAGCACAAATTTGATTACATCACCCCCACTTCAAACCCTTCAGAGGCTCCCTGGTAGAGTTCTAGCCCCACCCCCGACGCTGCTCGCCCACCTTCACCACAGTACCCAGGTCCACAATGACCTCAGGCGCCCCCTGAACTGCTGCTACTCCCCACTTGCCTCCAGGCGCATTTTGACGGTTTGTCAAGGGAGCCTTCCTTCCCTCGAACCTCTACACTTTGGGTTAGGTGCCCCTGCTGTGTTCCCAGAACATTCTACGCTAAGACAACTTCTGACAATGCTAAACTCTCAAGAAGCAATACATTTTTCTTACTACTGTGAGTCCACCCTCTCTCCCCTGGACACTCAGAATTGCATGTGTTATGAATAAATGAATGAAGGGGTGGGTCTCAAAGGGACGGGCAGAGCTGCTCTCGCCCACCCCGACCCCTTCTTTCTGTAGAACATCAGAAGCAAAACCAGGAGTAACTCTCCTGAGGGTCACTTTCTGCTGACACCCTTCACTGCCTCTTCTGTGTCAATTCTAGTAAAAAACCAAGCTCCTCCTAAGCCCTCCATCCCTAGGCCCACTCCAGTGTCCTCCCAAGCAGGGGCACCCTCCACCCTGGACCACACAGTGCACTCTCCCCGAGTCCCCACCCCACAAGCCTCCAGGCCTCTACCCGGGCTGCTCCTGCAACCTGAGTCACCCTCTTGATTCCTTCTCCTGGCTGACTCTTACTCTGTCCTCATAACTGAATGTAGAGCCCATTTCTTCAAGGAAGCCCTCTCTGATGAAGTCCTTTAGCTCTTGGCTGGGCTCCCTCTACAGCAGGACTGCTTGGCGACCAACTGGTGTTTGTCCACCTGCTCCTCTGAGACCATGAACTCTTGGAGGCCACGTGGGAAAAAGGAGTGAGACGATAAGAGGGGTGGGAAGAGCAAAAAGCAAAATCACAGCCCAAGTCCCAGATTCAAGGATTCTGTCTCAGAAGAAAAGAATAAAATGTTTAATACGTATGTCATTTGGTTATGATTTTTGTGGCTCATGGAAAGCAAGAGGTTGGTGTTCTAGTCTAAGATCCAAGTTACATGCAAAGAAATGTACATATTCATATCCAAAGGAAACCAGAGCTGCTCAACAACAGTTTGCAGTTAAAATCAAAGGAAATTTGATAAGGCAATCTCTCTCGCTCTCTCTCTCTTTGTTTTTTTTTTTTTTTGTATCATATAGTTGTAGAAGTATTTGTATAATTAAGTGATGGCTACAGCCTATGATTCTGCACTGGAGTGTTTGGGGCAGAGGAAGCCCAGATTACATGCACTGTGTAAATGCAATCACACCAACACACTGACAGGTGCCCTACTGGCTGAGCTGAAGTTCCAAAGCAGACAACATTACGATGCAAGACACCTCTCATTAGAAAGTAAGGAATGCAATGTTCTGTACTCAATTACTTACGTTATATGGGCCATTAAGCGATAGTGCATCTTGTCTAATGAAACCCCAAAATAAATAGTTAACGTCGATTTTCTCCATCTGACCCTTATTTGCTAACTTTGGATATCAAACCCTCACTCCATACAGAAAGCTCAGACCTACGGTGCAGCAGGTTACATCCCGTGGAAGAAAGCCTATCAAGGGAGAACTGGAGAGTTTCCCTTCAGAAGCTGCTAAGTCTGGTTTTGCACCTGTACGTCATTTGCAACCACGTCATCGTCAAAAGAGTAAGACCTTACCTCTGTGGGGCGAAAAGCACTGCGGTGCTTCTGGACAATTAAAGAACACTGAGATTTGGGAAAGAGTCCTGAGGCACTTAAATCGTACTTTTTGTGAAAGGCTCCAATACTGACCCAATTCACCAATCCAGGTACAACATGGAGGTACCGGAATTAGTAGAGAGAACATGCCCTTGAAGTCTGACAAGGCCCTGCTTGAATCCTGCTACAGCATTTACTAGCCGCGAAATGGACCAATTCCTTAACCCCTCTGAGAAGGCTTCCCAATCTGCAAAAGGGGGCTGCCACCGCCCACCTGGGAGGCACGGATGTGAATGCAACACGCAAGTAGTGAGGCCGACTGCTACCTGACACGAGACCTGGCTAGTTTCCCTCCGCTGCCCTTCTCCCCCTTTAAACTTGCCCTGTTCCCCCTGGTAAGGGTCAAGCCCCGGACCAGACTGCCCGATTCTTCTGTGTATCCCCGGATACATGTCTTACCCTTAGGAGGCCAGAAAAAGAACTATCTCCTCCAACGTCACTATCAATGTTCTTAAGAGTCTGGGTTTTTTTAACTCTATTTTGCAGGGAGACAATTCCAGAGCTGTCCAACCACCATTCTCCACTTTGGCTCTTTCTCACCTCAAATCTTCTGTCTGCTGGCCTTTTGTTCATGGGAAAGAGAGTCCGCTAGGGTGGAGACTCATTAGGCCTCTGTCCCTCCCTCACAGGTGAGTGTGACTACATTCTCAACACTCCCCACTCCGACTCCATCTTCCGAGGAGGTTCCCCTCCTGGAACATGCAGCCTCTGCTTCATCCCCAGATGCGCACGCGTGGCCACAACCCTCCATTCAGATTTCTTCCTGGGTGGCCCTGCCCACCCCCAAGACCCTTAAGGATAAATGCCATTGCTCTGAAAATCCCAAACGCCACTGAGTGACACGCCAAAGCTGCATGGTCTGGGCTTTCCTCCAACCCAGGCACAGCCCTGACCCGCCTCAGCCTCAGTCTGCACCTCTCGAGATGAACTCATCCACCTGCACGGCTGTGAACACCAGCTAAGAATGACGACTCCCAACGTGTATCTCTAGTCCGGCTCCTTCACCTGAGCCCCGGGGCCATAGAACCAAGTGCCTCTTTGAAGTCCTAACTTGGATGAAAAATGGAATCTTAAAAATGCCTCATGTCCACCATTTACTCTAGAGTTCGATTCCTGGCAGGTACCTCCCAGGCTCCCGATTTTAGTAACAGACCCAGAACCCACCTAGGTGTTTGAGGTCACATTCAATTTCCCCTGTTCCTCCCCCCGGCCCTGCCCTGGAATCAGTCTTGTCATTTCTATTGCTAAGCCAATCTCAAGTCTGGTTCTGCAAGGACCACGGATGGAACCCCACAAGCTGACAGCAAGGTGCAGTGCGTCACAGTCCTCCGAAGAGAGCTCCCTGGAGTGGGAGGCATCTCCTGCCTCTGGTCACCTCAGAAGGCACTGGATTCTCACAAAGGAGGCCCAGGAGAAGGGACTCAAGGTTCTCCTGTGGTCTGAACTTTGAAGGGCCCGAGGTTTGGGGGAGTTCCTAGTTAGCAGACACACCTGCCAGTGAGCAGATGAGGATGGGGGAACCCAGGCAAGGCTGTTCTCACTCCGACCCCTGGGCTCTCGGGAGCCACGGGAAAGGCCTGTGAAGGGCACAGCCCAGCCTTCACAGATCCCAGCCTGCATTTGCCAACCCAGAGAGCCTAGACTCCTACTTGCGATTCTTGTGTTCTGTTCCCCCCCAGAATGTGATGGGCTCTTTCAGAATGTCTGGTCTGTCTCAAGCGAGACCAAGTCAGTGAAGGATGAAGTGTCCACAATTGGACCAGGGCATGAAAGGTAAAACAAGGTCTCATGGCCAGCATGACAGTGGTGGCCAAACCCTTCCCCCGGGTGAGATGAACCAGGGTGTGGGTGAGAATGCAAGGTCACTTCACAGCTGACTAGGGTGTTGGAGACTCACTACCGCAAACTAACGACACGGCCGTCAGTGGTGGACGTCAGCTGCAACAGACACGGAGTCAGCTATTTACTGCCATAATGGGTTAATACTAAAGGCTGGTGCAGGGAGGACTGCATGGCTGCTGAGGCAAACCACAGACCCGGCTCTGAATGCCCACCGGCTGGAGCAGAGAGGAAGCTACAGTCCCCTTTAGCGGTCCCTGTGTCCACCAGATCCAAGTGAGCCAGCTACTTAGGAGAAGGCCATGTTGTTCTGATACTCAGAAAAACCAGCCTCGTAAAGGGAAAATAAGAGTGGCATGGAGTTTAGACCCGCTCCTGCCTCTCTATGAAGGCAAAGTAAATTAAATGGCACCGGGAAGGTGAATGAAAAAACAAAAAACAAAAAACCGGTGACTGCTTCTTCCAACAGCATCCCCTGCAGCTGCTCACCCCCGAGACTGCCACTTTCTCACCAGTGACCGCCGGCCAGGAAGCTCCGTCACGCACGTCACACAACGACAGCCCTGAACCGCGTGCCAAGCACGTTTGTCTAAAAGCCAGAATCAAGGAAGATGCTGCAGATTTTGACATTCCAAGTTTAAATACTCCTTGAAAAAAAATCCCTCAGCAGCCGCCTAAATCAATTCACATCTCACTTCTTCAAAACAATCAAACAAATTTAATAAGGGCGCATTTGTCACCAAACATAAGGAGGACCAAACTGTTCCCCAAAGCAAGGATTTTAACAGGTATCAAACACCAGTGGGTGATGTGCTAACAAAGCAAAAATTCCAAAAATCTAGAAAATAAAAAGATGACTAGGATAATATATGGATCAAGGCAACTGTTAAGGTTTTTGCTTTTTAAAGCGATGGGGACAGCACGGAGGACAATCTCGCTATTTCCAATGCAGGGTGTGCACAGTCCACTTTTCAGACGCAACAACATGCTCACAGGGCGGTACAAGATAGAAAGGGAAATAGAAAAAGGAAAAGAGGAACAGCGAAAATTAGAAACACATGAGAACAAAAATAACTGAGAGCAATTACAAGAATTTAGGTGAGTTTGGTGAGGACAGGGACGAGGGGACGGTGAGACCCACCCTCACCTATTGTTCCAGGGAAGGCAGGGGCCTGAGGCGAGCGGCGCTGCCGGGGGACCACAACGAGGTCAGCGCCCCAAACCTAAACTTCACCTAGATGCGTGTAGACAGCTTTTGAGCTACAAAATGTGGTCGCATTTCAAGCTGGACAATTTTACTCACTCCCACCAAGAGTAACAGGAGAGAATTAGGCTCTGTTCCTGCACGAAAGCATTGTTTAAAAAAAGTAACGACTGAGGAATAGTAAAAGCAACAATGGAGTAAAAGTGACTGGAGGAGAGCGTACTTGACCCGAGCTCACTGGCCGCGTTATCTCACTGACGTTCAGAGGCTGGCTGAGCCCTTACGGTACCAAAACAGACAGACCCACCAGGAGGGAGGTTTAATGCCCTGGTGTATTTTGATGCCGGGAGCCATGCCTGGTACACGAGGTTCTGGGTAAACAATGGTGACAGTGTCAACCACTATGGGCTAAGCACACATCCAGCTACTCCGCCAAATCCCAAGGACAGACTTCAAAAGGCAAAAACAAGCTGGTATTCTCTGGTGGGTCTGCAGACTCAGAGCCAAGCAGTTGCTGAGCAAACATGTCACCAGTGCCTCCTGTGACAAAAGAGGAGGCACTGGTCAGGGGGCTGGGGCAGGGCTCCAGGCTTCCACTGCTCACCCACCATTATGTCCAGGGGGAGATGTTGGTCCCTACTTACGTTGCACCGATGTACCGACATTGACTGACGCCTGGGGACTGAGCAGGAGGTGACAGGTGACGGGAATGGAGCCAGCCTGGGAGTGGCACGGTGCTGGCATCTGTGTCCTCAGCTTTGCCCAGGCCACTACATCTGCCAGCTCATCTACAAGAAGCAGAAGGGGAGAAAGCCGTGTAGATCACGGGGCATTGTGAGGACAAATACAGGTCATGGAGACGACAAGCCTCGCCCCTTCCTTAAGATATAGATGTATGTCCGGGGAGGAAGTGAAAATTCATCCAGAGCCCGCCAGGCACCACAAGCAGGTGGGACTCGGGTCCCCTGTGCCTGTCACTCACAGGACTGGTCTGGACTATCTTTTTATCAATTCTCTGGCATCTTCTCCTCCAACTTACCAACAACCAGAAAGTAGAATCTGATTTTAGACTCACAGAGAATCGCAGAAAGCCTCCTCCACATCAGGCCCGGCAGCTCGTGCCAGGCCCTCCGACCGTCACCTGTGGGACCGCCATGAGCCCTCTCAATACTCAAGGCCCGAGGCCGTAGGTCGGGGTGGCACAGATTCCCACACTCTCCCCAGCAAAGGGGGACCACCTCTCGGCAAAGGCATCTCACCTTCTTCTTCCCGAGGGACATCTCGATAGATACACAGGGAAACAGAGCAGAATGTGGGGGGGTAGGCAGCCCAGAAGAGCTCGTCTGCACTTCCAAGGCAAAGTGGGTCCGTTGACCTAATCACAGGGACAAAGTGAGGACGAATCTTTCCCTGCTGTGCCCCATGCTCCGTGACACGCCTTTCCCTGCGTAAGGAGCTCATTTGGAAGCCCCTGGCAGTGTTTCTGTTGTCCTAAATTGGCATGGTGGTTGTCAGGCAGGGAGAGAGCTCCTAAGCCGTGCAGGTGCTGGACCTGGGAGGCAGGAGACACTGGCTCCACCCCCAGCTCAACCAGCACCTCATTCTGCGTCTCAGGATTCAGCATGACATCTATAAGCAAAGGGATGAGACTGACCCAGGACATGCTGTCCAACAGGAATGAAATGACAGCCATGTAAAGAAAGTTTCCCAGTTGCCACATTTAAAAATGTAACCCCCCCCAAAAAAACCCTAGAAACTGATTTTAAGAACATATCTTACTTATTGTACAGTATGTAAAATACTATCATTTTGACATGTAATCAATAAAGAAAGAAACAAGATAGTTTACATTCTTTTTACTAGACAAGTCTCAGCGTCTGATGTGCATTTGACCTAGAGCACATCTCAGCTCAGAGCAGCCTCCTCCCCAGCTCTCCTAGCATCAGTGGCTTTGGCTACTCTATTGGACAGCAACTCCAGGGGTCACACCAGGGGAATTGGCTGAAAAGCGGGAGTAAGTGTCCATAATAACCCTAAAAGTATCTCTCTGAAACAAAGGTGGATTCACTTTTAAACGTCTGAAAACCGGCGGGTTTCACCTCCCTCACGCCTTGGCTACAAGACAGCCCTCCTCCTTGCTGATCCCTTTCTGGATGTAGGGAAGCAACCCTTCACACAGCCAGGGTGTCCGTGCATCCAGGTAGACTTTCCTGCTCTCTGTGTCCAATCCCACAAAGTCCTCCTTCTCAAACAGGATGTAGAGCAGGAGGATCTTGTCCCCAGTCTTGTCGGATGCACAGTCCAGCCACTTGGACTTGAGCATGATGAAGTGAGACTCAGTGAAGTCCTCGATCCTCTTCACCACCCTGCAGTCCTCGTAAATTGAAGGCCACGTTGGTGCGCGGCTGCTCGGCAACCTCCCCATGCAGCACAAAGACAAAGAGCCGAGAGTCATAGAGCGTGGTGCCATACAGCTCCTCTGCACGTGGAGCTTCTCGAAGGTCTTTGCCAAGAGGCAGTCGGTAATGGTGAAAAGGCCCACGACCTTGCGGTGGGTCTCGAAGTCTCTCCACCCATTCTCGGGCGCATAGTGGTGACTGTAGTGGATACAGAGTGCCCACTGCGAGCCGCAAGGGATGATCTGCCTCACCAAGGAGATTCGCTTATAGATGCAAAAGAAATTCTCCTCTGAGATGATCCCCACGGGTTGGACCACCACGGGGAGAGTCTGGTGGTCCTAAGCACACTGCACGTAGTCAGGGATGTTCATGTTGCAGGCCCTGACGAGAGGGAAGAGGAGACCGAGGTACATACTGTGCTGCAGGCTGCGGGCCTCACTGGGTTGCGGTGACCTGGTGTGTACCAGTCAGAAGGCAGGGGGAGCACAAACAAAGCCGGGGGTACAGTTTGTCCTCAGCATCTGCACATGGCTACCGCAGGTCGGATCACATTACGCAGCTTTTGGTCTAGGCTTCCGACCTCTGCAGAAAGGGTCATTTCTTGTTTTCTGTTTCCAAGCACCTAGCCAGGCCCTGATGCAAAGTCAGTGCTCAAAACTGCTGAATAAAGGAATGAATAAAGGAACTGCTTCCACACCCCTCAGCAGGATATAATGCAAAGAAACACAGTAGGATCAAAAGACCTGGATTTCAACTCCAATTTATTTGAACTCCTAAGCTGCAGAATACTTGATAAGAAAACTTGCTTTGGGGAGGAGGGTTCAGTTCAGTGGTAGAGCACATGCTTAGCATGTATGAGGTCCTGGGTTGAATCCTCAGTACCTCATTTTAAAAAAAATGAAACAAATAAATAAACCTATTTACCCCCCTCAAAAAATATTTTTTGAATTCCAAATTCAAGAAAAAAAAAACACCTTGCAATTGACACAACATTGTAAACATGAGTATACTTCAATTAAAAAAAAATCCTTGCCTTACAAGAATATATCTGGATTATGGAAGTTTACAAATGTAAAATGCCTAGGGTCCTACCTGCATAAGAAGAAGGAACTGTACAAATTTACTATCCCTCATTTATGAGCTATATTTCCTTTGGGGGGTTTATAAACTCTCAGAGCTAATTTTCTCAGATTAAAAAAAAGAAGGAAACATTACCGGATTCTCCATACTGCTGAAGAATCAGATAAATCTATGATAGCATCTGACCCACAGGGTTTACTCAATAAATGCTTGTTGAATGAATGAATAATCAAGCAATGTGAATGCTGCTCCCTGCCACAGAGAATCATGATGATACTGCCAGGAAATCCCAAGCCCAAGTTTCACCATACTCTACACTAACCATGGGTGACCTGGGCAGGCCTGTGTGCTCCTCTAAACCCCAGTTTAATCATGAATAGAAATGAGGGCAATAACACAAACCTCAAAGGGTTAGTGAGTCATTACTGAATTGTATACCAACTTTGCAAGATGGAACCTTTAAAGAAATTTGGGCAAAAAGTCCGTAGGCCCTCTCCATATTATCTCTTACAACTACATGGGAATCTACATTATATCTCAAAATTAAAAAGTCTAATTTATTAAAGAGGCTATTGAGGTTAAATGAGCTCATTGTCTCAAATAAGGAACACACAGTACAAATCGGTCAATGCCCAGCCCATGAGATACACTCAGTAAACATTCCCACTGAGCCCACTGGTCCCTCCAACTTCAGAGCACGATGATGTGTCCTCATGGCCAGAGGCCCCTGCACCTGAAGCTAACAAAGCTAATGGTCCCCACTTTCAAGAGCCCCTGCCACCACCGTAGGCCTAATTTTGTACTTGTAAATTTTTTCTTTTTATTAAATAGAAAAACGTAATTGCATAGCCTTCAGGTCACCAAAACCTGACCACAGAGATCATGATGGCAGCCCTTCTTCATGAAACAATAAAATGAAAAGCCATTTCCACAAGATCTCTGTGTAAATCTACTAGGGAACCTCATCCTGGACTGAGAGGAAGAGGCCTGGGGAGGAGGGGGCCATCTGCGGCACACAGACCCATGGGCCACCTGTCCCACGATGGACTTTAGACCCAACCCTCACCCTCAAGGAACTTCAAAATAGACACAGACAGAGAGCTGTGGACAAGATTTTATTTTTTTTAAAAAAATCCCTGATTCTCCCGCAGGTTTTGTTTCTACCGAGAAACAAATATCTTATGTGTATAATGTTTCAGAAAAGAGTTAAATTGTTATCACCCCAACTTGACGCATTAAGAAACTGAGGGAGAGAAGTTTATCACATTGTGCAAGATTAGAGAGAGGCAAAAAAAAAAAAAGATTAGAGAGAGGCCACGTCGGACACTGTATATAAGCCCAAGCCCCTGTTCCAGTGCTCACACTAGAAAGTGGGATATACTGCCCCTTTCCTGCCCTCTCCGTGCAGTAAATGTCTGAAGAGTCTTTTCTGTGCCACCTGGAATCACAATCACTTCAATTTTCCACAAAGAGCTATGTCACTCCTTGGAGGATGTGTCAAAATGTATATGTTGAATGGGAGGAGAGATTTGTATTTTCTGTTTCTCAATGGAAACATGGCTTAAAAGAAACTGAAAAGCACTTTTCTAGTCTAAGTCTTCATTGTGCAGAGAAGGAAACGGAGGCTCAGAAGAGATGAGGAAAGGGCCTTATTAACAAATATTGCCTCAGCGCAGCACCAAGCCAGCCTTGTGCTCTGCTGGGGGAGGATCTGGAAGGCCCAGGAGAATGAGTCTTAGAAAACGGAAAGAGAAGAAGCATACAAGGCCCCGTCTCTACACCACCATACCATGAAGTTCCACCAAATTACACAGTATGGGTGCAGCCAATATTAAGGTGGGCTAAACCGGTTATAGAAACCTGGAAGTCTCAACCATAGTGGAAATTCCAACATTTACTATGTTTTTTTTCCCAGTTCAAGCATCAGCTCAGTGGGTGCTCTGTACCAGGCACTACACGAGGCCTGGAGTTCTCCCAAATACACAACTCTTATATCACGTGTGCAAAACACAAACAGGCGCACCAGAAGGAAAATGCCCACAGATAAGTTGGAATTACTGAAACTGAAAGCAGCCTACCAGCATATATTACTAGGAAAATCGATGCTGCTAGAAATAAACTCATGGACATAGAAAGCAAACTGTGGTTAGCAGGCAGGAAAAGGGGGGTTAACAGATACACATTAATAAATATAAAATAAATGACAAGGACCTACTATATAGCACAGGGAACTATATTCAATTTCTTGTAATGAGTTGTACTAAAAACAATCTAAAACATATGTAGATACATATGCATATGTTTATAACTGAATCTCTGCTGTACATCTGAAACTGACATTCTAAATTGACTACACTTCAATAAAAAATAATTTTAAAAAATAAGTAAAAATAAAAGCAACGCCATTTAGAAAAAATAAAAGAATACTCTGATCCCCTTAGCTGTAGGTGCTGGAGAATTCTGGTTACAAACACCAAGTCCACTGGATCACTCCAGCACTGGCTGTCACTATTTCTGACCATCAGAGAGTCACTTGGCTTCAGTGAGTTTATTTTCTCTTCTGTGAAAGGCTTCAGTTGCATCTAACGATGTATCTCATCATTCACAAACCCAACAATTAATGGAGGACTTCCCATGGGCCAGGCTCTGGAAATATGAAATTATAGGGTCCGAGATATATTCATGGCTAGAAGAAATTTATGCCATAAAGACATTAATTCTTCTTGCTTTGATAGACAGATTCAATACAATTCTGTTTAGATTTCCTACCAGATTTTTTATGGGTAACAAGATAATTTATGGTCAGGAACAGCCAAGAAACTTCTTTAGAACCAGCACTGGGAAGGTGTGGATAGGTCATTCATTTCCACTGGTCTTTCTGAAGTGATGAAAACGTTCTGGAATATTAATGGTTGCACCACTGTGAATATGCTAAAGCTGCTGAATTGTAGCATTTATGTGGGTGGACTTCATGGTGTGTGAACAATATCACAATAAAGATGTTAAATGAAAAAATATTTCTTGACAATTATTTTTCCCTCTATACAACTAGTCTGCCCCACAATTTAAGAAGAACAAAAAAACCAAAACAAACCAAATTTTGCCAGGAGCTCTTTAGGACTGCAATGTCCCTGAGTCTACAAAGCCTCTGGTGGTGCTGTTCCTGTTAACAAACCCTAGCTGGATTGGGCTAGTTAGGGACTGTAACTATTTTTTTAACATCGACGTTCACACGTTTCACCCTGGGAGAGGGAAGGATGGAGGATGTCACAGCCTCATGCCTTCAGCTGATTTTTAACTGAACCAAGCCTTGCTTTCAACACTGTAATCCCTCTCACTATAAAAACAGTGACATCATCAAGCACCGCCATCATAACACGTGAAAGGGTTCAAGGTACTTACCTGGGGCAGAAACACTGAGGGAGGAGACGGAAGCTCGCTCAGCACTGACGCTCCCTTTTCCCGACTCCACCAGGAGAAGCTGGGGTTTACAGCCGGAGGCACTCAGCCGGGGGAGCAGCGCAGACGCCACTGAGCTGGTCCCCAGGGGGCGGGAAAGGGAGAGGAGGGCAGCCCCGGGGTCGCGGGGCAGGGAAAGCGGGGGTGGGTACGCGGGCTGTAGCCCCGCTCGGAGGCCAGCCCCAGCCCCAGCCCCAGCCGCCCGCCCCCGTCCGGGTCCTCAGACCCCGCCCGCCCGGGACACAGCCCGCCCAGGGGCGGGGACGGGCCGGCGGCCGAGGAGAGGCAGCCCGGGAGGAGAGGACTCGCGGGTGGGAGAAGGGAAAGGGACGCCAGCCACGGACACAGGGGAGCCCGGCTGGGGCGAGAGGCGGCAGGTGCACACCTGACCCTGGACAGCTGTGGCCGGGGCGCCGGGGCAGGAGCAAATGTCCTACCGGGCGAAAGAGCTGAGCAGCCTTTGGGGCCGATCCCCGGCTCGGAGCTGGAGCTTCCAACCCTCATTCCAGCTGGCAAAGACTGCGCATGCGCAGGAGGGCCAGCGATACTCTCCGAGTTGTGTGAGAGAAGGTGGGGAAGCAAGGGACGGAGAAGATGGGAGGAGGACGGGAGAAGGGGAAAAGTGGAGGAAGAGACATGGACAGGAGGAACAGAGAGAAGGCAGGGATCTGGAGGGTGGAGGACAGTAGCAGAGATGGAGAGAAATAGTTTTAACTCTGGGGGCATCCTGAAGGAGGCAACAGTCCTGCCTCTGCACACTTCTCTAACCCTTTAAGGCCCGCAGCTCATATTTTACCTCCCTGGTCCAGCCCTCCACCCAAGGCCTCTGCAGAACCCCTATGGGGATCACACCCGTTGCTCCCAAGTGGAGCTGGGTTTCTCTTGCTCTGGGAACCAAGCACCCGCAGGTGTTGTCGCTCAGAACTACCTTGGAAAGAGTACATATTCCCCTTTTACATGCTGGGACACAGGCAGGCAAGATGTCTGCCTTACCTCCACTGTCCCAGGTGTTGTGTTGGCGGGGAGCGGGAGGTACAAGGTCAGATCCCAAAAGGAGCATACTGCCTGAGTTTTGGTGCTTAGTCCCCATCCTTCCTGGGTAAACCACTCCCCACCCTCGGGTAACCATCAAGGGCACACAGTATGTCCCTGGGTGTGGGATAGCTGCCCTCAATTCCAGTGCCCAGCTTGCTAGGAAGATAGGAGTGTTACTGAGTCCAAATTCATTCTCCTTAATGCAGGACAGGCCAGTAAGTTGGGAGACCAGGTGTTGGGGCATGGAGTAGCAACTTTCTGTAGACCTAGATGGCAAACTAATGTCCTGGAAAACCATCTCCCCAAGTCAGAATTCAGGCTCCTTTCCTACGTGCTTGGTTGTTGCAATCTTCTTGGTGTAGGAATTCTTTGTTGTTAGAATCCTTTGTTCTTGCAGCTATCTGCCTGGGTCAGATCCCTGTAAACCTCAAACAAAACAAACGTTATTTTCTATTATGTAACTTGTTATCTTTATATGAATGGAAAAGTGTTAAATATCCTTAAAGGTCAGAGCATTCAAAATAGGCTCTCCTGTATATTTTAGGCTCTAGGCAACATTGTTTTACAAGCAAAATGAAGCCTAGGAGACAGAGCACAGGGTTACAGTCAAAGGAAAAGATCTAATATGGAGTCAGATTTGTTCTTTTCTATTACCAGGGCAGAAGACACGAGGTTTTAAATCCCTTTAAGTTAAAAATAAGTAATACTTTAAAGGAATTTACATACATAGGTCGGAATGTGCATAGCATATCTGCAAAACACACAAAGGATTGTAAACAGTGGCATCTCCAGGGAGGGCTGAAAGAAGAGAGGATGAGGGAAAACTTCTTTCACTTGTGTATTTTTGTGCTCTGTTTGAAATTTTTTAACCACATGCATGTATTTCTTTTTCAGTTAAAAAAAATGTGTAATGGAGCAAAGGAGTAGCAAGCTCAGCAAATACAGCAGCCATGGAATCACTGAGCCATCAATTTTGATTTTAGCCAGGAAGCATTTATTGACTCTCTCCTATGTGCCCAGTGCTGTTTTAAGACTTCTTTTATTTTTTTTTTATAAAATAATAAAGTGCTATTCCTCACCCCTGCCCATGGCTGGTGGAAAACCTACTGAGTTTTTATTGAGTTGTTTTCCAAGAAGTAGAGATCAGTTATAAACAGAACACATCTTCAGGGCAAAACAGGCGGAGTGGTTTTCCAGCAGGCTAGATAGCTATGAAGGGTTTTCAACAGAGGCACACAGAGGTTGAGAGAGAAAGCCTCCAGGACACTACGAAAAGCTGCCCAAACTGCCTTCTCCATGGCACTACTGAAATAGGAAAGAAAAAATCTGACTCCATACTAGATCTGTTCCTTTGACTTTAACCCTGTGCCCTGTTTCCTAGGCTTAGTCTTGTTGGTTCTGCACCTTTTGTAAAACAATGTTGCCTAGAGCCTGAAATATACAGGAGAACCTGTTCTCAAGGCTCTGACTTTGAAGGATATTAACACTTTTCTATTCACATAAAGATAACAAGTTACAGAATAGAAAATAACATTTGTTTGTTGGAGGTTTACACGGATGTGACCCAGGTGAAGAGCTGCAAGAACAAAGGATTCTAACAACAAAGAATTCATACACCAAGTTTGCAACAACCAAGCATTCCCACTTCCCATTGTTAATAAAAGAAGAGCCTGAAATCTGACTTGGGGTGATGGTTCCTCAGGACATTATTCTACCATTTCTCAGCTGGCTTTCCAAATTAAAGTCGCTATTTCTTGCCCCAAAACCTGGTCTCCTGATTTATTGGCCTGTAATGCACGAGCAGAACAAGCCTGGACTCGGAAACACAGACATTGAAAGTACCCATTTGGTATATTAAATGACCTGCTTCTACTCATCTTCCTGACGTTTTATTCTCTTGAACACTCCTGCTATGTTTATGAAAAACCTGTCATGTGGACACATTTCCACCTCTAGCCACTACCCTTCCAGGTAAGAACTGATGCCAAGAAGGCAATGGAAGTTGCTAGAAGGTATTACCTGGACAAAATAGAGCAGAAGTGGGTTCTGGCTGATGTTCAGGAGCAGGCTGGAACACCTGACAAGATGTTATAAGTACGGATAGACAGCTGGGCACCAAAGGAGAAGCTTCTAAACTTCCATGAGGGACTTGTTGGATAGGAAGGAAAAGTCCCAGACTATAGCTAGGATCCCACCACGAGCTTCCTGGGTGAGTCTGGGCAAGTAATTTAAAATCTCTAGGCCCGTGCTGTCCAACATGGGAGCCACCAGCAACATGCAGGATTATGAAGTTATTCTGTAGCCAGACAGAATTATAAAAAGACATTTTATTGCAAAGGCCCAGCAGGTAAAATACTTAAAAACGTTATTGGTTATCTTGACCTAACGAGTTATTTTTGTATGTGTAGGTTTCTGTGGTTTGTAAGGCCTGTGACTAATGATTCCGTTACAGTGATGTATTTTGAAATTATAAGTTACTAGACACAGTATCCTTATATCACAGTTGAAAAAACTGATCCACATAAGCAAGGTGATCTGACTTATTAGTTATGAGCAGGGGCTCTTGGGCCAGCCTGCCTGAGTATAAATTCTCACTCTGCCTCCAGGGGGTTCTGTGTGAATCTTGGACAAATTATTGTTGTTTTTGTTGTCGTTGTTATTATTTGTGCCTCTTTTTCCTTACCTTTTAAGTAGCGAGGAATATGTGGACTCTATCTCCTACTGTGTTGGCAGGATTAAATGAGTAAACGTCTGTGCTGCCCACTTCCCTGGATTTCAGCATTCTCCAGGCAATCAGTGCCAAACTCAGAGGCATTCTCCACTGTCTTCGTCAGTCTGGGATGCTGTAACAAATTACCGCGTGTCGGGTGGCTTAAACAAACAGCATATTCCTTATGGTTTGGAGGCTGAGACTTTCAAGGTCAATGTATCCTTGAGAGGATTGCCAGCTCGAAGATGGCTGTCTTCCCAATATGTTTATATCCCAGAGAGCAGAGAGAAGCAAGCACTCTGGGGGCTTGTATAAGAACACTAATCCCATTCATGAGGGCTCTACTCTCATGACCTCATTTTATCCTACAAATCACCTCCCAAAGGCCCCGCCTCGCAATACCATCACCCTGGGAGATGGGGTTTCGACATACGGATATTGAGGGGATGCAAACATTCAGTCCACACATCGGCTAAGTCTCCCCAACATGCAGTCATCAAACCTGTAGCTAATTTCAAAGTAATATTTATATCTCTCTGCCCATTTCCATTCCTACATCCACTATCACTGAAGCCCTGTTACATTTTATTCCTTATTTTTCTTGTGGAGATTTAATTGATTCCTCTAACTCCAATGCTCCCCTCGCTCCAGTCTGCTTAACAGCCCTGCCAGGTAAGTCTTCCTTAAAACACCTTCCCATTTCACCTGGTTGTTTTTTAGGTGTAAATGTCAGAATCCTCTCCACACCCCATCGTATACCTTTAATCCGTTACACTACGGCTCACTATGTTATTTTCCTTTTACCAATGTAAGAAATTTCCATAAGCTTAAGAGCTTAAACCAGCACAGATTTATCAGCTTATGGCTGTGGAGGTCAGAGATCCAACACAGTTCTCACTGTGCTAAATTCAAGGTAGCAGCAGGTTTCCTTCCTTCTAGAGGGTCTAGAAGAGAATGTTTCCTTGTTGTTGTTTTTTTTTTTTTTTCAGTTTCCAGAGGTCACCCACCTTCCTTAGCTTGTGCCCAACGACTTCCTCCATTTTCATGGTCAGCAGCCTTTCTGAACATTGCTCTATGGCTACACCTCCCTCTGATTTTAAACTCAGCTGGGAAATGTCCTCCATTTTAAGGACCCCTGTGAATACATTCGGCCCACATGGACAATCCAGGCTACTCACCCTATTGTCTCATCTCAGGATCCCCTTGTCCCATCCAATTCAGGCATTATGGATGTGGCTGCGACACTCACCTGTGTAACATTTCCTCTCATGAGCATTTTATGGTTCAAGGCACTTATGAATGACTTTTTGTTTTTCTTCCTTAGCCTTTCTGCATTCAGTATGTCTGGTGGATTATATGAATCCTTTTTATTTGTTCCCCTGCACTAATCTTTAATAATGTATCATGGGTTTAAAACGCTAACTGATAGACAATTTAGAAGACAGAAATCTTCTAAGATTTTTGTCCTAAAATATCTGTCATGCATTTTGCCATGTACAGTAACATGTCACAGGTGGCTACCCTGTGGCCGGGGAGGGACATGATTCTGCCATCACACTCCCCTCATTTTCAATGTGCTGATGTGCTGATCACCTATCCAAGGCTCTATGCTCCCCGCTTCACTCACTTCCTCCTCCTTTCCATTGACTACCCTGTTCCCATCACTTCCTTCATTCAGCACATCAGGATTTCATGACCACATTCTTCTCTAAATGGAAAGGGTATCTTGAATCTAATGTCTGACAACTCTTCTTACTGTATATGCACACACTGACCACATAACCCCGTCCGGCTCTTTATTTTCCTAGAATCTCCCAGAGGAATCAGTTCCATGATGATGGTGATGATGATGATGATACTGACAATGATGACAGGGACCTCTCAAGGATTCTGATAAAGAGGGAATCAATAAAGGGAGGGAATCATTGCAAAATTGCCCCAGAGACAGGCTTAAATGTAAATAACTGCTATAGTGTTTAATGAAATTGACTAATATATAACTATTTTTAAAACTTTATATCACTGAATTTAAAATTTTAACGGGAATTCTCATTCACCAGTAACCAAGATTCAACTCTAGGACCAAAGTCTAAGGATTTTGATCTTCTAACAAATTGTCCACTAGCCTTTTAAACACGTGATCCTTTTAAAAAGCTTAGTGCTGGGCTGAAAATAAGCAGGATTCATATAATCTCACCAGACACAGTGAATGTGGAAAGACTAAGGAAGAAAAACAAAAAGCCATTCATAACGTCTTGAACTTCACGTTGCTCACAGGAGAAAATGTTAGCCAAGGTGAGTGTCACATCAACATAACGCCTGAGTGGGATGGGGAAGCTGATCTTCCTCATCAGACATTTATGCTGATTTGTTAGATGACAACACAGTTTCCTCATTGGATTTGCTTCTAACAAGTATGGAAGAATTTACGTTCTACCAAAAGCAGTCTAAACATTTTCCCCTGCTGTCAGGTCTCTGGACTGAATGTCCCCACAAGAAGGACATGAATATGCTTCATAGGGAATTCTTCCTGAGAAGCAACAGGATTTTCGAGGGCAGAACTTCAGGCCCCCCATGGAGGGCTGGAGGAGGGCTAGAGGGGGCACTGGAAAAACAGCAGGAGTGAGTTCAGATACTACCGCTCAGGTCGCCAAAGACAGCATTGCTATCTCTGAGGATATGACATTCTCCCAAAAGTTCCATGAGTGAAGGTACCTGTGAACACTAAGCAGGTTGTTAAGAAACAGCAGCACATAATTTGCGTCACAACTCAATTACAGTATGTTTTGATATTTGGAAAATAATTAGCCCATTGTCCTTTGAAACTGCAGCAGTAGCAATAGAAATAAAAAAGGCTGAGCCGTCTTGGAGACAACAATCAATAAACAATTCTAAATCTGCAGGATTCCTTGACGATATGCAAGCAATGAGCTAGATGTGTCTTGCAGATAGCTCTTACTGCAGGGCGCTGTCCTGCAAAGCATAGAACTAGTTTTCTCAGCAGACAGAGGGAACCAAGTCAAGATTCCAAATCTTCAGAGATTTACTATATGGCAGGAAAGATCACAAGTACATCCAGCCAAATATGAATAAATGTAATCAAATATTATCAAATGTGATTGGAGCACAGATGAAACAGAAATTCCTTTCACCTGGGATCTAGAGAGACTTCTTCAAAAAATGTGGCTTTGGAGATGGCCAAAGACATGGGTGGAATTTTGGCAGAACAGGATGTAAGGAATTTTAAAACTGATTCTAAATTTCATATAAAAATTCAAAGGATCCCAAATATCCAAAACAATTTTGAACAAGAAAAACAAAGTTGGAAGACTTGCACTATCTGATTTTCAGCTTTTTTTTTTTTTTAAACTACAGTAATCAGAAAGTATGGTGTTGGTGTAAAACAGGAAAATAGAATAATGGAGCAGAATAGAATGTTCAGAACTAAACCAACACTTATATAGACAATTGATTCTCAAAAAGGATGCAGTGGAGAAAGGATCTTTTCAACAAGTGGTGCTGGAAGAATTAGAGAGTGATATGCAAAAAAAAAAATGAACTTTGATCCACACCTCACAAAATATACAAAAATTAACTCACAATGGATCATAGATCTTAATAGGAAATCTAAAACTACAAAACAGCTAGGAGAAAAAGCATAGGCTTAATCTTTATAACTTTGGGTTTGGCAAATATTTCTTTGCTATGACACCAAAAGTATAATCTATTTTAAAAAGAAACTGATAGAGTGAACTTTATCAAAATGAAGACTCTTAAAATTTGTTCTAAACACTGCTAAGCAAATGAAAAGACAAGCCATAGACAGAAGCTATTTGCAGATCATATATCTGATAAAGGTCTCTCTTTGTATCTGATCCAGAATAAAGAGGTCTCAAAACTCAATAATAATGCAAACACCTGAATGAATGAATGAGACCAGAAAACACACTTCAGTAAAGATATCCAGATGGATAATAAGCATATGAAAAGATGCTGATTAAAGATGCCATTAGTCATTAGAGAAATGCTTTCAAAAACCACAGTGAGATACTAGTACACATACATACAAGAATGAATACGATTAGAAAGACCGACCTTACAAAGTGCTGGTAAGGAAGTAGAGCAAGCAGAGCTGATACACACCACAAGGAATTTACAATAGTACAACCATTTTGAAACAGTCTTTTACAGTTTCTTTAAAAAAGGTAAATACCTATCTACCATATAACCCAGATATTCCTCATCTGGTGCTTTAGAAAAGAAAAGCATATGTCCTTATAAAGACTTGTAACCAAATATTCACTGCAATTTTATTTATAATAGCTCAAGTTGTAAATAACCCATGCATCCATCAAGAAGTAAATGGAGAAACAAATGATGGTCTATCCAAACACTGCTCACAACAAACTATTCAGTAAAAACTCAGCACAAAACAATACTCTGCTATAAGACAAAAAAGCTATTAATACAGCAACACAGATGACTCTCAAAATAATTACACTGAATGAAAGAAGTCAGACAACATAGAGTAGATACTGCATTAATCCATTCATACAACGATGTTGAAAATGCAGACCAATATGTTGTGATGGAAAGCAGATCAATGGTTTCCAGGGGAAGAGATTGGGAGGGAGGGAGGGACAACAAATGGCAGGAGAGAAGCTTTGTGGGTGATGGGTATGTTCACTCTCTTGAATGTGGTCATGGTTTCTTGGGGATATACTTATGTCAAAACTTATTAGCTGTACACTTTATACGTGTGAAAATTACTTTGCCAAGTATACCTCAAAGCTGTTTTAAGAAAAAAGGCACTTCAGTCCTGATCCACTTCAGCGCCTGATTGGAGTGACATGATCAGTCCCTCACCCTGTTTGCCTAACAGGAAGGTAGAAAACCTCTCACGGAAAATAACATATGGATTTTTCATTTGCAATGTCTGCCTTGTAATAAAGAATTTCAAGACATGCAACATGTCAAGACTATATAACGGATAATATGAGAATAAGAAACATTAGACAAAGGATGCAAACCCCCAGGTGATGTAGGCATCAGAGTTACCAATAAAGGCTATGAAATACTTTTAATATATTCAAGAAAATAAGGAAATTATGGGAGAATAGATAACAGGGTAAAGACTTTCACCAGAGAAATATACTGGAATGTATTTTTAAGAGAAATCAAACAGATATTCTAGAACTGAAGCTTTCAGCTCTGGAAACAGGTAAACAGAGCTAATTAGGATCCCTTTTAAGTAAAACTTTCAGTAATACCGGGTAAAATACAACAACAAATGTAACACAGAGCTAACTATGGGAAGAGAAGTTCCCAGGTGACAATACAAAGAGGACACTTAAAGCCCAGAGTGGTAATCTTGTGAGCTGATGCCACCACACCCTGGAGGGAAGGGGTTTTAATCTGCACATAGAGATACAATGTCCATTTAGGAAAAACGGTCCATACCAGATGTAGAAGACTCTTCCTTTATATCTATATAGGCAGATACAGAGATGTAAAGTGGCAGCAGAGGTCACAGTGACACAGGGCCCTGGGCCAAGGAGTGTGAACACCTCTGCAAGCTGGGAAAGGTAGGAGGACGAATCCCTCCCTAGAGCCTCGGTGTGGAACATAGCCTTGGCCACACGTTGGTTTTAGCCCACTGACAATGACTTTGCACTTCTGCACAATAGAACAGTGAGACGATGAATGTGTATTGCTTTAAGCCACTGAGTCTGTGGTCCTTTGTTACAACAGCAAAAGGAAAGAAACTCAGGAACCAACATGAACATGTACCCCAAGCTGCCTGCTGTGCTGGCAGGAAGTTCTTTGTCTCTGATCCTGAGGGAGACTCCTGTCTTCTGGCAGCATCCACAAACTACCTCATGCTAACTTGACAGCTTGCAGATGGTTAAATCTTAACCCTGCACAGTTCTTGATATTTAGTTAATAAAAATGATGGTGTCATCATGGGTATTTTTCCATCTTTTAAATACCCTTCAGTCTTCTAATAAAGCTACCTCTAATTGAGAGACAGTGTAAATAGTTTTCAATCTTCATAATAAATAACTGTGGTTTTATTTGGTTATTTAAATTATGAATAATAATATTCACATTAGTAAAAGTTATTAAAATCAACATTGTTTAATGAAAATATCATTTCTTTTTGCATGAACATGTATTAACTACAATAAATGTTCCATGCTTTGTTCTACGATTTACTGTTAGAGCCTTAAAGAATAATATTTTCCTCAAAAGATATTATGGCAAAGGGATTTCTTTTGGTGGAACAGTTCCTACATCAAATCTGGTGCATGGCTCAGGCCACTGGGAACCTAGAGTTGATAGAAATTAGGAGGCATTATAAACACAAAATGATTTTTAAAGAATTAAACAACTGGATGTGTGAAACAAAGAATCCGAGAATATTCTAGTGAAATAAATGTATTTTTCAGCTTAAGCAAGACACTGGGTGAATAAATCTAAAATGAAAAAAACACCCAGAGATCAGCAGTGAGTCATGCATGCAGTGTGACTGATCAAAACCAAGTTGTTTCCAAACCAGTGTGCAGGCTTGATGCCTTCATGAATCAAGTCTGTGTGGCACCAGGCCATCTCGAATACATGTTGATGAGGTATTTATAAGCCCTTCACCATCCCAGCACAAAGCCCACACATGAGCCACAAGACCATCACCTACACATCTGCAAAAGACACAGCATGGTGAATAGCACTTTTCTTGTTCAGTAGCCGGTGGCAGGGCACTGTGAGCAGACAGAGATACAGGGACACAGAGACACAGAGGCACTTCCCCTCACTCAGCTGATAACCTTCCGTGCATTCCTGGGGACAGGATTGTCATAAAATGCACCATGGATTGATCCTCCTCCTAGGAAAGGAACGGTAGGTCTGTCCTCAGGTTGGAGCAAGGGTGGCCGGAGGATCTCAGAAGAGCTGTTTCAGCACAACAAATAGAATTTTCGGCCACCGTGACCACGAGAGACAGGTCTCCTGCCATCCCGGTAGGCACTTGGGCTCCTGACAAAAGCTGGGCTCAGTAAAGTCTTGAGTAGAAGGCACAGACCTGAGGGATGCCCCAGCAAGAGACAGGAGGTAGGGCCTGGTTTATACTGCTCTGGGTGTATCCCAGCCTCATCCGAATACGAAATCAGAAATTTGCAAAACAGCAGAGCTGGGATGGATCATCTACTCCAGACTCCTCACATTACAGTTTAAAGGGTGGCAGCCCTGGGAGGCAAAACAACGTGCTAAAGGCAGAACGTGGAAGAGGCAGCGCGAGATAAAATGCACCGTGCCAACCCCTGTTCAAGGATGCTGACACTGAGTGTGGGGCCAAGGTTTCCAACGAGGAGAATGAGACAGTGTAAATACTTTGTTCCCCCCAAAACCCCAAATATTTTTTAATGGCACAAAACTCACCTTAACTAGCTCTCTTCTGAGGGCGCTCTCTTCTGCTTCTTCGTCTTTCTGTCTGTCTCCATTTCTCTCTCTCAGAGAAAAACACATACAATTTTGTGAAACGGGACTTCCTGCCATACAAAGACAAAATTCATATCTTCAAAAAGACACCTGACAAAGCACGTTTCTCAACTCAAGTCTTTGTGTGGGGTCTGGGCAACTGGCTTATTTTCTAGAACATTCGGTGGTTCGAAAATCAGATCATCTTCCCCAAAGGAAGAGTTCTGGTCCGTGTTGATGAAGTTGGGGATGTCACATTTCATGGGCAAGTTCGGCTCCTCCTCTGGCCGTCCGCTGCATCTGATGGCTTCCTGGAGCCGAACATCACTGTCAAGGGCTATGGTGGGGATACTAGCTTTGGCCTTGTCGAAGTGGCCCACTTCATTGACGTAGCAGTGAAAGATGGACCTAGATTCGTCATTGACCTGCCAGAGAACATCTGGGGCACCAGCGGTCTCCCAAAGTCTGACACAAATCTGTTCAGTCTGAATCTGTTCTCGGGAGACTCTGCATTGCTATAAAGAAAACCAAAATAAAATATCGCTCACACTCTAGCTCGGTGACCTGAAGAATCATAGTTTTTGCCATCTACTGAGAGCAAACCCCTGCAGAGAGCATGCTGACAAGCACTGGAAGTGAAAGACATCACTTCTGAACACATACAATTACACCCAAGGCAAAAGTCTCAAGTGAGGACCCTTGGACAATCCTGAAAAGACATCGCTCCCTGAGAATCCACAATATTGGTGTCTCGCACACCAGTGTTTCTCAGTGGGACAATCAGATCATCTTCATCAGATTTAGTTAAAGTGCTTCTTAAAATGCAGAATTCTGGTGTGCACACCCTCAGAGTCTCAGAGGTAAGGACGGGTAGTCTGTATTTTCATAGCCACCAAGATCACTAAACATGCTCAGGTTTAGCACAGCGGTCTACATCGGGTCACCTGAGCATCGACAATGCTGTCTCATGTGGTGGGGTGGCCATGTGTGTCAGGGTGCTGTCCTACCCACGTGACTCCCCTGATTCTCAAAACTCACAGTG
The DNA here is from genome assembly GCF_036321535.1 of Camelus dromedarius. Taxonomy (NCBI): domain Eukaryota; kingdom Metazoa; phylum Chordata; class Mammalia; order Artiodactyla; family Camelidae; genus Camelus; species Camelus dromedarius. The sequence goes on from NW_026989840.1 coordinate 847,846, forward strand.
CAGCCCCATTGGGCAAGAAATACCACCATTTCACAATGCATACTCAAGGAGCCCGACTGACAGATACAATCAGTGATAGGAGAGGGGACAAAACTCAGCTTCCTGATACCTTCTTTCACTTACTGTGGGACAAATGATCAATTCAATGGTAATAAATTAGTGAATGAGTGAATAAGATGACTCGTTAGTCCCACGAATGCCTGGAAGAGCGAGCCTGGGCACACTGAGAACCGTAACAGCCCATCTACTTAATTGCCATCCTCCCCAGATCTATGTAAAGGTTACTACCACGCAGGCAGTGTCTCCTGAAGGGCAAGAATCATGTCTGAACACACTCTCAAATCCAGAACAGAACCTGACAAAAATTAGGCTCTGGAGTCTGTGTTTAGCGAGTGTGGAATCTCAGTGATTTCAGCTCTTAGACCTTGCCTTCCCATCCCACCCCTCATGATATGGCCCCTAAGACTAGTTCTTTCAGGGCTGGGGCCACGGAAACCATTTACAGGACTGGAAGAATCTGATCATATAAACCATCCCCCAGATTATCATCAAATGTCACCTGCATTTCAGGGATCAGTAATTCCAGAAGCTTTGCAGTTCAGGCAGGTGAGGGATTTTTATATCAGCTCTGTCTTCTACTGTGACTGCCTGGGTGACATCCGACAAGGAATTCTCAAAAGCCTGAGCTTTTCCTTTCAGGAATAATCTAATTAACAAATCTCGCTGACCACTCAACCAATGTGATGTGAAGATCAATGATTTACACAGGAGTACAACATTCACTAGGTCGTGGATTTAGAATCAGAGAAAAATCATTTGAGAAAGATTGACAGAATTTAGCTTTAATGCAAATTTAAGTATTCTTACCTTTCAGTAAATCATCTTCCCCTACTTATCACTTCACCCAAGTTTAAAAGATATTTGAGAACAGGGATGAGTGTGCCAGCAATCTGTGACCCAATAACCTAAAATGTCACCTAGGAAAAAGAGAGGAGTAACACATTTTTAAAAAGCATGGTGAGGATGGCGGGGCCATCCCCCAACTCCAGACTAAGAAGCTCTAAGTAATAGATTTCCTGCCTGCCTGGGGCATCAGCTGATGTGAAAACCCACCCAGAAACCTCACTGTCCAGCAACTCTTCCGTAACACAGGCTACACTTCCTCAGAATTAAGAATTGGGTCAAGTAACCCCTTTGCTGAAGAATAAAGACAAAGGAGAACAAGAGGTTTCTGCCCCTCCCCAGGGGAGAGCCCAGACCTTGGGCTGCATGCACTGCGCCCACCTCCCAGGAGAAGAATTAACTGGAGAAGGGCGTTCTGCGAAACTGGGGCAGCAAAGTTTGAGATGGGAACAAATTGACCAGCTGGCCAGGGACAGCCCCCTTCGTCGCTGCCTTGGCAGCTGCCTCCGCCCCCTCAGCACATCCTGCCCACCTCCAGTGGCTAAGCTGTCAGGGAAACTGTGCTTTGGGACCTGGGGCAAAAGAGGCTGCCCCCAGGCCAAGCTGCGGAAGAGATGGGAGCTAAACCACCAGCTCCCAAGCGGCAGGCTCCATACCCCAGCCAACACCCCGCCGCCCCCTCACCCTACTGCAACCCCGGGGCAATATGACCCGGAGAAACGTGACCTGGGAACGAGGGTCGGCCACGTCATGCCTCCAGAGAGATGGGAGCTTATCCTTCACCTCGCCAGGGGCAGCCACTCTCTCCTCTCCAACACCTGATCTCACCGCGCCAACCTCCCAGGAGCAACCTGACCGGGTGTGGGGTGTCAGGCGAATCTTGCGCGGGAGAGGCCATTCCCAGGCCAGGTCAGTGGAGAGGAGAAGAAGTGGCCCCATTAGGACGGGCAGCCGGACCTCGCAGCTGCCTCTGCCCTTCGACCGCATCGCGCCCTTCTCCCAGGGGCAAGCTGACCTGGAGACGGGCATCCGGCTTCTTGGGCAGCAGAGGACGCCCCCAGGATTGGCAGCGGGGAATAGGAGAGCAAATTGACAGGCTCAGCGCTGCAGGTCTTCTACCCCCGCCGTCGCCACCCCCGCACCTTAAAGGCACCGCCCAGGGCACCCCTCCCCCAGCAGGTTGAATGGGACAGGTGTGTCTGGTGATCTGGGGAAGGAGAGGCCACTCCCACACCAGGCAATCGGGGAGACGGGAGCCAATCCACCAGCTCCCCAAGGCAGCCACCTACCCCTGAAGCAGCCACCTCTCTTGCCCCCTGACCTCACGGTGGCCTCCTCTAGGGAGCAGGCTGACCTGGAGATGGACGTCAGGCGAACTTGGGACAACAGAGACAGCCCTCAGGGCAAACCATGGGGGGAAATGGGAGCAAATGGACCGGCTCCATGGGAAAACCTGCCGCTGCTGCCACCACCCCCAACGTACCACGCCCGCCTCCCGGGGTCAGGCCGACTAGGATACACGTGTCCCGTAACCCAGGGCAACAGAGACCGCCCCTAGGACAAGCCGCGGGGAAGATGGGAGCAAATGGGCCCGCTCCCCCGATGCAGGCCCCCGACCCCCGCCACCCGTGTACCCTGACTACCCTGCCTCCCGCCCCCAGCAGGCAAAGTGGGACAGGGGTGTCCGGGGACCTGGCGCAGCAGAGGCCGCCTGCAGGCCACGCGGCACAGACATGGGAGCTAATACACAAGCTCCCCCGGGGCAGCCTCCCTATCCCCGCAGCCACCACCTTACCAGCCCCCTGACTGCACCGCACCCATCTCCCAGGTGCAACCTCACCTGGAGTCGGACCGCAGGCAAATCTCCGGCGGCAGAGGTCGCCCTCAGGCCAGGCCGCGCGGGACAGAAGAAATGGAGCAGCTCCCTGGAACGGACCCCCTCCCCCTGCAGCCGCCGCCGCCGCCTCCCAGGGGCAAGCTCACCTGGAGACCGGCGTCCCGCCTCTACGGCAGCAGAAGCTGCCACTGGCTCCGCCGCGGGGGAGAGCTGAGCGAACTGACCGGCTTCCGCGCGGCAGCCTCCCTAACCCCGTGGGCCCCGCACATTAATGGCACCGTCCCCACTCAGCAAGCTGAGCGGGACAGGCGTGTACGGTGACCAGGGGCAGCAGAGGCCGCTCCCAGGCCCGGCAGCCGGGAGAAGGCAGCTATTCCAACAGTTCGCCAGAGGCAGCCGCGCTCCGCCCCCCTGTCGCTGCCGCTGCCCCCTGACCTAACCGCCCCACCTCCCAGGAGCAAGCTTACCTGGAGTCCAACATCTGGCGAATCTCCAGCGGCCAAGGCCCCCCTAGGCCAGGCTGCAGGGAAGAGAAGAAATCGACCGGCTTGCCCGGGCAGCCTCCCACGCACCGCCGCCTCCGCCGCCCCAAACGATTGGACTAGCCTCCCGGGGTCAGGCTGACTGCGCGGATGTGCACTTGCCTTCTAATCCTGGCCACGTGCCTGAGCACCTCCCTGCATCCCTACACTCCCCGCACCTCTGCACCCCTGCCACTATCTGCACTTCTGCACTGCCTGCACTTCTGCACCCCTGCACCCCCGCATCCCCTGAACTGCCTGCGCCCTCCACAGCCCCTGCACCCCTGTCACCAGTTACACTTTTGCACTGCCTACACTCCTGCACCTCTGCATGTCCCACACACCACCTCTTGGGCCTGTGGCAGAGTCTCTGCTGTTAGACCAATGCACAGGAACTCACATCTTTGCCAGTATATGATGCATCAGTGGACGTCTGGTGTTGGCTGCAGGAAGGTACATGTTCCCGGTCACTAGCCTGGGCCACTAGGGTGATCTCTCTGAGGTCACCAAGGGCGGGCTCAGAGATGCTGTTTTCCGGGAAGAGAGGAGTTGAAACAGGTCTTGAGGGCAGAGCTGTGCTCAACAGGCCGTCCACGCTTCATGTTTTACACAGGGCTTCGGAGAAGTGAAATGGATCCAGCCAAGTAAGACCGGCCTGCTGTACGCCCACCTCAGTCCTGGGCTCTGAGTCAGACCGACTGGCTCCCACACTCACGGCCCAGTTTTGGTACCTGAATGGTCCCTTTGAGGCATCCCATCAGTTCTCAGGAAGAAGTCTGGCTGCTTCCACCCCATGGCCCTCCCTCCTGTGCTGGCCTCAGGAAGTTTCCTTATTTGGGGAAGAAGGCAGCCCACCCCCTACCCCACCCCTCACCATGCTCTCACCCAGGCTGCAGCTCTCGCTGCCCATCAGAGTCTGGAAAGCCATCCCTCTTCAGTTATGTCCCTTCTGAGATGGACTTGCTTCCACTCAATTCTAGGCGAGGATGCACCATGGAATGCACTGGGTAAGAGAACCAAAATAAATAATTTCTTCTGTGAGGTTTTCTGTTTATCTACTGGGATGGGCTGTGTGTAGTTTGCTACAGCTATTGGTATGAGAGGCTAAAACAGCCTGTGTGTCCTTGTTTTCATCTCCCCACTGTCTTTGGGTTTTCCCTTGACACTCCTGAGACATTTACTTCTTTTAGTTTTATTCCTGTTATTACACAGGGGCCCTACTGACATGGAGGTAAGGTGTTGGGGGAGCAGGACAGAGCAGGGCATCTGTAGTCCTGTGATTAGTTCTCATTGAGCCTATGCCCTGAGCTGTGACCTCCACAAGTGTGTCTCTTTCCCCCCACCCCAATTTGGGTGAGACAGAAGGGATTTCCCTTCTCCCAGGTTGGTTAGGCTCTGGTAAAATAATTTCTCATTAAAAAAACAAACAAACAAAAAACAACTTCCCCAAATGAAACAGAATGTTTTGGGTATATTTCAATAGAGTTATTTTCTCCTTTCCAGGCAGGAAGCATGAGGAGTTATCCTCTGAGGCCTTCATTCTGAGAACAGGACACGGTCCTGGAGGTAAAATGCATGAAAAAGAGCAGGGGGCCCCTCTGACTGGCCCCCTGGAGTTGTCACACTCGGACTTCCCCACGCTGAGATTTCCACTGGCCTCAGGGACCTGTTAAATCTGCCTGCCCTGGGGGTTGTTACAAAAGCGGATTCTGCCCTGGGAGCTGTGACTCGCCAAGCCTGCCTGGCTGCCTCTCTGTGTTGGGAGCAGATTTTCCCCTCATTTTTCTGGGATCTAAGAAGTACAGTGGGATTGCAGCTCCCTCAGCTCTGGTGTTGTTTACAGGACAGAAGGAGAAATTTCTGAGCTCCACACGAGCTGGAACAAAGGCTGGAATCCTCCCCTCCTCTGCCTCCGTGCAATAAGTTTCTGTGGTTCTAGCCGAGTTTCTGAAGATGTGGATTTAAACACACACATCCCAGCCCCTACAGGAGCACACAGTCCCATAAATCCCCCCAGTTTCCACTGGTAACTACTGAGCTGATGGGGACACGGGTTTCGGGTCCACAGAGGCCTGACTGCACTACTTGCTCCGTGGCCTATTAACGTGGTTGCTCTGGGTCTTGTCTGAAGTGGCTTGCTTACCGCACCTGGTACATGGGAAACACAAAATAAGTTCTAGAAACTTCACTTTTTCTCCCTCCAGGGCCTTCAAACATAGAAAGTATTAAGTGAACTCAGACGGCCTAGTCACCGCAATGAGGTCCGTCCAGCCTGGCTCTCCTGAGTGATGGGCACTGACTTGCACCTTAACTCGGAATAGTAGGGGAACCGCCTTCTTCTGACTGGGCCTCTCCCCACACCGGGCACGCCCTCAGCTGAGACGGTGTCAACTCCCCCATTGAGGTGTGTGCTGGTGGCTTCAGTGTGACCTGGCCCTGCCGGGATATGAACCTGCAGTGAGTGAGGTGGAGGGTCGGGTGGAGAGGGGTCCCTTCTGGGGTGGCAGGGGGCCCGGTAGCACCCAGCCCGGCCTGGTGCCTGGGGCTCCCTAACACCTCCTACAGCTCCTGGGTTGGCTCCGGTCCTGGCCAATCCATACACCCTCCCAGCATCTTCTCATTAAGTCCCTTTTTGCTTTTATCAGCGAGAGGTGGCTTCTGTTGCTTGTTCAGTGAAACAGTACATAGGGAAACCAGACTATTTCTAACATCAGTAAAATACCAACCTCAGTTATCTCGCCGGGCAGAACGTGCAGCACAAAGGCCTGCACAGGGCTGTGCGAACGGCTTACGTGAAGGGTCCTCATCATCTGTCTTCAGAGATGCAGAAGCTGGTGGTTCAGGTAAAACCTCAGGGAGGGATTGAGGAATCCAAAGCTGGTTGGTTTCAAAGGCTAACTGGTCAGACCAGACCCCTGAGCTGTGGTCAGAAGCCTAGCTCAACATCACTCAGACTCAGCACCATAAGTGCCAGGTGGGGGTGGTGGTGTTCCCTTTGCAGGCTCTCATTGGGGATTCACTGTAGTCCCTTAAATGCAGCAGAGATTCCAGCCCCCTTAGCCCCCACCCTGCGTGTTCCATGACACAAATCCCGGGAGTGTTTAATTTTCATCTTTGTTTAGGAGGATGAAGGAGGGGCAAGAGGAGACATAAATTCATACTGACTGACACAAGGTCACAGCCAGTACCTCCTCCTTGGAGAGATATGTGCTCCCAAAGTGGTGGCTGGGGGGCTGGGCGGAGACCCTCCACTGGTCCCAGAGGGACTCCCTCATCTGGCCACAACTGATGGGTTGGACAACAGATCCAGAGGGAGACAGAGCATCTTTCCTGGGAATTTGGAACTGACACACAGAAATCAAGTTCACTCATCTGGGGATTGGCGAGGGGCGGTGGTTGGAAGTCAAATGAAACCAGAGCATGAGAGAAAGTTAGAAGTGAAAGAGAGAGAGACAGAGAGACTGAGCTTGTGAGAGCAAATAGTCAGAAAGAAGGAAAACAATCAGGGGACAGAGGAATTCCAGCTCTTGACTGTCTAGTCTGTCCTAGCCCATCAACGACCCCGCGGGATGGTTAATAAAATTCCAGTTTTGCAGATAAGGATAAAGGCTGAAAAAGGTGGGGGCTGGGTTTGGGTGCACAGTTAATTCAAGTGCCGCTGGACCCCTCATTTCCCATTGCCTGAAGGCACTGTAATCCTCACTGGGACCCCTGCGGTCCCCTGACAGCCCAGCACCCTGATCAAATGGCCCCTGCGGGAGTGGGAACCCCTCTGAGCGTGAAGAGTTCCCTGAACCGAGATGCCATGCATCAGCAGGCTCCTGCACACCCCAGGTTAACATCTCCCCAGCTGTGCAGTCTCCCGACCCACTTCCCTCCCTGCCAGGCACCCCTTCCTTACCACCGAGTGTACTGCAGGAATTCAGACACAGGGATGCCCAAAGCAACACGAGCCCACCGGCTATACAAACAGCAGACTCCCAGCCCCACCTGGGTTCCGAGGGGACAGTAGGCGTCCTCAGCTTCCATGTGTCTAAGACAATCTTCTTCAGCTGGAGGTTATAGAGAAAAATAAAAGGTCCAAAACATAGTTCAGTGAGGAATTCCTCCAAGGACCTGACTCCAGAGACTACAACCAGGGGTCCCTACCCCCCGGACTTGGGGTGAAGGTGGATTATTGATCAGCACAACCTCCGGTGGCCCAGCTCCTCAACTTGGCTGCCCAGAGTGGGCTGGGGGAATGGGTAAAGCCAGGGCACTCAGGAAGAGCACAGAGGACCTGATCTCCCCTCTCCGCACTTGTAAACCCTTCCTCAAATCTCAAGGCATCTGACAGAGAGCAGCCACCACAATAAGGAGATGCTCCCATTTCTTCACTCACTCCAGTCTGTTCACTTACGTGCTGAGCATCCACTGGGTCCCAGGACATGACACATAGGATGGCCGATGGGACAGGCTTGGTCCTTCCCCCTGGACCCTGTTCAATCTGATGGAAGAATGATCACTCATAAAGAGTTTTTCAAAATTATACAGAGACCAAAGACAAACTGCAGAGTGAACCAAATTTAAAAATATATATGAAGATCCCCCAGTCTCCCCGCCTAAGGTTAACAGCATAAAGCAAAAAGATGTTGCCTTTGATCACCAAGGAAGTTGTCACCCCCTCTCAGGTGGAAAGGACAGTTATTCTTTGAGCAGGACACAGAAGTGCTCCATCGGATTGGACCAGGGCATCTACAGTCATTCAGCAAATGTGTATAAGCTCCTACTACGTACGGGAATCTCCTAACTAGACCAATTCACAAGGTTCTCGGGCTTTATCAGTCAACAAAATAGACATGACTCCCCATCACTGGGGGCTCAGAGTTTTAGTAGAGGAAACAGGCAGCATGTTGGGGGTAGTAAGAGCTTGGAAAAATTAAAAAAAAAAAAAAGAGTGATATGAGCAAACTCCGGTGATGGCGGTGGGGTGGGAGGCAGGCAGGAGGGAATAAGGCAATCCTGGCAGATCTCACGGAGTAATGAACTTGAAGCAGAATAGATCCGGAGGAAGAAGGAAGAGCCGGAGTCAGAGGCCCCCTGAGTGAGGGGGAGAGTGTGGGCAGAGAGGCAGAGCACGCCGGGTCCTGAGGCCTTTGTGATGACTTTGGCTCCTAATGAAATGATGACCCGTTTAGTGAGTTTTGAGGGGAGGGGTGATATAGTCCAACTTAAGCTTTTGTGTTTGTGTTTTTTTGTGGGAGGTAATTTATTTATTTTAATGAAGGTGCTGGGGATTGAACCCAGGATCTCTTTTTTTTTTTTAACATTTTTTATTGATTTATAATCATTTTTGAACCCAGGATCTCTTGCATGCTAAGCATGCGCCCTACCACTGAACTAAACCCACCCCATCAATGTATGTTTTGCAGGCTCCCTCTGACTCTGTGTGGATGAGAGATTGTAGGAAAGCAAAGATGGAAACAGGAGGCTATTGGTGTCCAGGAAGGGCTGAAGGTGGCTCTTAGGAGGGCGGGGAGCAGGGAGCAGGTGGTTAATGAAGACAGAATACCCAGAATTTTCTAACAAGCTGGATTTGCTGTCTGTGTGTGTAAGAGAAAGACAGAAAGAACATTGTTCCAACATCTGGACCTGGACAATGGGAGGGATGTCCTCTCCATCCACAAGGGATTGGACAAGGTGGGGCTGAGCAGGTGGAAAGGGGCTGGTATCAGCTCAGTTCTTCAATGTCATGGTTAAGGTGTGTATTACATATTGCCACAGAAATGCCTAATAGGTAGAGGAGTCTGTTTTCTTTTTCTTTTTAACATTTAAAAAATATAATTTAAATGTATTAATTGTATTATGTGAATGATTTGGGAAGTTTGTTTCATGCCAAGGTATATGTTATATATAGCCAAATGGAAAATATATCAGAAAGGGGAGAAATGAGGGCTTTCACATAAACTGACTGTCCATAACGTAGGTAAAATTTCAATAAAACCAGTGTTCAGTGAAAAAACCTCATCTTGGTGTTACATAAAAATAAATGAAAAAGGACTATGTTAATGTATCATTATTTCATGTTACATAATAGCCCCAAACAAACACACTGTTTAACTATGAGGCTTGTAGAAATGCTATTCGCTTTTTCCACATAAATACAGAAATGCAGAAAGGTTCTAAGTTAGAATAAGCATCTTAGTGGAAATAATACAGATTTGAGCATTTTACATGATATATATATTTACTGATACAAAATTTGGAAAAGTAATTACATAGTAGAACATATGTATGAATGTGAAAGCAAGATTAATGAAAGAAAAAGAATGTGAGTCTCAGGGATAAAGGTCCAGATGGAAAGGGCAAATCAGGGAGTTTTGGAGAAATCGAGAAATTGATGGCATGCCACTTTCCAAGGCTGGGTTGCTTCCACCAAAGGAATAGCAGAGAGAGAGAGATGAGAGGCCCAGGAGCCAACCCTGGGGCACACCCACAGTGTATGTTTGGGAAAAAGAGGAGACATTGGCAAAGGACCAGCCAGTAGACCAAAAGCAGAAAACAGACTGAGCGATGGGCTGGAGTTTAAGTGAAGCAGGAACACGGGGGAGGAGGGATGGAAGAGCTGGGTCAAATGCTGCCGAGGGTCTACTCATGATGAGGACTGAAAATTGACCACTATATTTAGCAACGTGTGGTCACTGATGGCCTTGACAGAGCAGTTTCCATAGAGCGAGGGATCAGGGGAAGAGCCAGAGTGGGTGTAAAAGGGGATGGCTCAAGAGAAGATGCAGACAGTGAGTTTAAACAACTCCTTAAATATTTGCTGCAAAGACACAGGGTGGCAATTGGTGGGGGTGAATTAGGGTCAAGGAGTGCTGTTTGTTTCTTTTAAGAAGATGGACGTTTATATACTGATGGGAGCCAACTAGCAGGAGAACAAAATAGATGAGGTAGTGAAAGAGAGGATGGTTTTGGGAGTGACAACCCAGAGAAGATGGGAGGGATGGGGCCCTGGGGACTTTTCGAGGAATTGGCTTTCGATGTTACCTGTAATAAGAGGTGGGGCACCGAGAGTGAGGTCACAGACAACACTAGGTGAGCGGATGTGCTGGGAGTTGCTTGTGAAACTTCTCTTCTGTTGGCTTGTTTGCTTGTTCAAAGTAGAAAAGTAACCTTATCAGCTGAGGGATGAGGAGGAAGAAAGAGTTACTGGAGCCATGAGAAGAAGATAAGAAAGAGCCTTCCAGGGAGAATGGGACAGTGAAAAGAGCAGGGGGAGATGGGGGAGTGCGCTCCCAGAAAGTTACATTTTCTCTTTGACGTCCCCAAATGTGTGATGTGTGATTACCCTTCCTGCTGTCTACGAAATAAAAATTAAGTATGGTTCAGAGGAAATGCTATTTCATTCTAAGAGGCTACCTGTTTCTCAGGAATGGCCATCTTAAACTGCAAATATTACAAAAAATGTTGAAAAGATGAACCTGTGTACCTAAAATCCCCTATTTTCTATTAATCTGGTTACTATTTAATTCCCCTATCAATAACTCATAACCAATACTGCCATGATGGAGGTACACTGATGCTTAAAAGGAAATGAGATCTGTATCCTTTTCCTAAATTCCATGGCTTCCTTAATATACAGTTCCCCTTGGAATTTAGGAATGTCTGGTATAAGAAGTGAGAAACAGTTTGAGAAAATCCCGGCTCAGAATTACACAGCACAACCGCATCTCAGAAGTATATACAGCCGTAAAGAATTTTAGAAGCAAAACTCCGTAACTACTCTTAAAGACTTTTGCAAACCTGGGCCTGCCCAGATGTTTCCAAACTGGAAAGGGACTCCAATCACTTGCCTGGTACCGGACCAGAGGCTGACCAGCCTTTTCTGTAAAAGCGAGAGAGTAAATATTTTCAGTTTTGCAGATCATTTTGTTGTAACCATGCAGGTCTGCAATAAGAAAGCTAAGAGCACTGGGAGACAGGAAACAAATGGGCATGCCCACACCCTCCCTTCCACTCAGGGCAGCTTCTCTGTGGTGGGCAGTTTTGCCACAATAACTTGTTTCTTTGTTTCCATTGGTTTCTTTTTTTCCACCTTACTGCTCAAGCTCAGAAATTCAGGTGGTCCTGGTCCTTCAGCATCCATGCAGAGAGAAGGCTGAGTGGGGTTGGGAACCCCACCTGATGGAGAAGAGAGATTGCTGGGAGGGACACTACGGCGGCCACCATGACACGAGACAATCACACCTTCTGGGGTGAAAGGGAATGAAGACAAGGGAGGGACAGAGCAGTGGGACCCCTAGGTCGCCTGCCAGGCTTTCTCTCCCTCCACAGCCACCCTGGGTGCCTGGGGGGTGTTGGGATTCAGCTACGGTGATTAGGCTGAAGGGACTCAATATAAAGGACCATCCAGCTCCTCACTAGGTTCCAAACGCAGCCCCTCAAAGTCCACCCTCTGAGTTTCTGGAACTCAGCTGGAAGAATAAATGAGCAGGCCAGATCCAGAGCCCAAGCCAAACACGACGGTAGTCACGTGGGGTTGTAACCCCATGCTCAGTGGTAGGGGACGCCTTGCAAATCTGCAGAAATCCCTGTTCCACCTCATTCCTGGGGGAAACCCCAGATCTCCTTCTGCTCTGTCTGTTCTTCTCTTGATGCTATTGTCCTGGATGGATGCAGAGTCTTTGAACCTGGCCCTCCAAACGTACATAAGCAGCCTGTTTGATAAAACAAATTATGCACTTTTTCACATTTGCCAGTTTTTTGATTCCAGAAATTTTGCGGGACTCATTCTCACAGTCTCCTGTGCCCCCACCACTTGGTGGCCCTCTGCTCATGGAAACACCATTTCCCACAACTGCACCCTGCCTCCCAGCTGGTCAGAGGGGAAAGTCCCACAAAGACACAGGTGTTTGTGAGGATCCTGTCCCCAAGCAGAAAGCCTACTCCTGGAGCCACGGACAGGGATCTGGCCTCCTGAGCCGCTCAGCTCTAATTCAAAGCCTAAACTGGGGGCCCCGAACATTGCTGAATGACTTTCTGAGTCACCTGGACTGGAGGGGCCTGATTTTTCTTTCCAGGAATGGATGTAGTGCAGCCTCCATTTTCAGGGCTGATATTGACGATGGATCTAGTTCCCCCCACTGCACCGCAGGAAGGAGAGGCCCTTCCATCCCACAGCTTGGAAACCCAGCCCAGGTAAGTTCTGAAGCAGTGTATTGCTGCCAGGTCCAGTATCCCTGCAGAGTGGCCTCTGTCCCTGAATGAGCCCCTTACCTGGGCCTTTTCTGCCCCGACACAACCACACCCCAGTCTGTGCCAGAGATCTGGGGCTCTGTGTGTCCAGGGCACACAGTTGGGACCTGAGCCAGGTGTCCACTGGGCCTCAAGGGGGAGAGGTCTGCCTCTGCATCAGGGGAAGGTGATCTCTCATGGCTGGCAGGACGCTCTCAATATGGACCTCCAGGCGCCCAGGGAGCAGTTTCCCTGCAGGTGTTAGAAGCCATCATCAGGAGGGCAGGCCCCTCTTTGTGCAGACCATCCCGCAGTGCTGGGCCCACGTGCTGACCACAGAAACCTACATGTCCCCAGGTTACCCCAGGCAACCTCACAAATTCGTCACTTGGTGACCTGGGTACCACGGGATCATTGGCCATCCCATGAGGGTGGTCCTTGAAGGCATGGACTCCAGGTGCTCCCGTTAAGAAATCCCCCTGGGTTTCTGTGGTCACAGAGCCCACACCAGAAGATTCTAGTCCTGCAGTGACCACCACAGCAGTCACCTCCCCTGTGCATGTCCAGGAACAAATGACAGCAATTTATTGCCAGGAATCGTGATGAACAAGGGGGTGGGATTCCATACTAGTTTTAGGATCCTGGTAACTCACTCTGCACCCCAAAAAGCATCCATGAGAAATGTGTTTATTGGGATATCTGTGCCCCTAGAAGAGCTGTTCCTCAGGGCTCCTGGGACCCTCCAGCCCCTCTCAAGGTTCTCAGAGCTTGGGTCTAAATTTCTATCTCCCTCCTTTGGTGTACAGCCACCTGTGTCTCGTGATCACAGGTCACTTTATTGCATGACTTGGCATGTTCTTAGTTCTCGTCCTCCACCCCTGCACTAGACTCCCACGATGTTCCCACTGACCCTTGGCTCCCTGGGTGGGTCAGGGGGCCCTAAGTCTGCACCCTTCACTCTCCTCCTCTACCCCCAACTCTGAGGCCACCCCTAGGTGGACTGGAAGGTGTTTGTAAATGAGTCTTACACAAGGACATGACTGGACAAAGCAGGGCTCCACCCCCGGAAAGCACACCTGCTCCCTTCTCTGATGAGGACCCCACAGCCCCACATTGCCTCCAGGAGTCTACTCAGCACACAGTCCCCCAGTTCTGGGCAAGGCTTCTCCCTGGAATCCTTGCTTCCAGGCAGAGTCTCTCTGTCCTTCTGAGTTTAGAGTTGTTCCCATGTTCCTGAGCACCAAGGTGCCCAGCACAGACCCTTCACTGACCTGGAGAGACAAGGAAGATATGTGGCCACAGGTATCACAGGACACACCTGCTGGGACCCCAGGCCAAAGGGCCATCCTTCTGCCTTCTCAGGTGTGGATCCCGTGGTACCTTTTTGCAGGGGGCCCAAATGGGGAGTGGGGCCCAAAGCAGTTCATGGGGCTCTCTGGGCAGGGAAGACTTGGGCCAGGCAGCCTTGCCTGGTTTCCCTCCTGGGGCACTCTGAAAACTCCTGCTCCTCTGGCTGTGGCTGGAGGCCCCCCAAACTTCAGGGCGGGGCCCTTTCTCTCAGCCTCCACTGCCTCCAAAGCCACGCTGGAGCTGGCATGGGGAAAGAGCTTTCTTGCCCTCTTGTGGCCAAGCTGCCAGAGGTGGATGCTGCGGGGAACTGGAAAGAGTTAGCAGTTGCTCAGATGTGAGTGGTTAGGCAATTTGACACCCTGTCAACTAGCCTTAAACATTGGAAAGAGGGCTTTCCCGGGAAAGCTGGAAGTTACTTTCAGTAATTTGTTTAAAGATTTCTTTTTTTTTCCCTTAAGGACTCATAAAACCTCTCCCAGGTCATTCCTGGTATGGACCATTATCCAGGGATCAATCGGGAAATGCAGGAGGAGAGGGGTGGGGGTAGGGGAGAGGGTAGGGGAGATCAGAGCCCACAGAGAGGAGATGCCCCTCCCAGGAGCCACAAACTGGGCAGTGGCTGCTGGCATCCAGCTCTCCTGTTCTCAGGCCCATTTCATCTGTGGGGTGTTTCCAAAAGAAACAATGGTGGAAGGGCCATGGAGGACCCCTAGACCTCCCAGAATAGACAGGGGGAGCAGAGTCACCATGCTGGCCCAGAGCTTGGAGACAGACCTGCAGTGGAGACCACAGGTCTTCTGAGAAGCCAGTTTTGAAATAAAGGCAGTATGCGCTGGAATACCCATTTCGAGCAATTGCTTCATCATAGACATGTAATTTACATAGTTCTTCTCACCACGAAACTGTTCCCAACACGCTACATGAATGACGGCTTCAACACACATTCATTTCTGAGATGTGAACAAGTGTAGAGCCGCTCTTTCGTCCAGCATAATGGGCATGGTTACACCTAGGAAAGCTTACCAAGATTTCTCAGCAACAGCCAATTTCGAAATAAAGGCAGTGTGCGCAGGAAAAGCCGGTTGGAGTGAGGGCTTCCCCATACACATGTAAGTTTTATAGTTCCCCTCACCATGAAACGCTGTTCCCAACATGCTACATGCATGAAGGTTTTGACACACATTCAGTTCTAAGAAGTTAGCATGTGGAGAGCCGCTCTTTCATTCAGCATAAAAGGCCTGGTTACACCCAGGAAGATTTACTCAGATGTCTCAGCTGGTTCCTTCACCCAGATTCAAAATAAAGGCCGTTTTTGCTGGGAAAGCCTGTTGGAGCGTGTTCAGAGCTGTTTCGGGCTCTGTCCCAGCTGGAGGGTGCAAACCCCAACCTCCAGAATGAGGGACCAGGACCCCACCGGCCAGGTGGTGTTGCCTTTGCTGGGGAACAGTGATCTTTGGGTTAGATATTTTGCAGCTCTCTCTAAAACCTGTTTTGACTTAAGTTTGCATCCTAGTCACCAGTTTCAGGGCAACAGAAAAAGCATATCCTACATCCCTTTGCACTGAAATCTTCCCAAAAGAGCAAATATTTGCCCATGAAAATACCAGCTGCTCTTCTAAGGCCCCCTAAATACCCAGCAGTGTGGCCGGTGCACTCTTGATCAGGAACAGGATGAGAGGGACCAGCGGTCTTCCAGCAGGCTTGGCCTGATGTGGCAGCTGCGCTGTGGGTCCGTGGTGGGAGGGCCATGCAGGGAATCCTGTTTGAGGGGCCTCTGTGCACGTCTGCATTATGCTCTGAGGTTTCATACAAAGCTCCAGGCATCCTAACTGGTCAGATACAGCCCCCACCCTCGGGCTGGAACCACCAGGACCTCAGTACCTGTAACAGGGACGGTGCCCGGTGTGGGGAGAGGTCATGGGACACTCCGGGGGCAGGGGTAGTGGTGCTGGGGAAGGCAGGGGGTGCAGTGAATGGTGGAGGGAGCAGGGTCCCTTGCTTGGGGGTGAGAGTTCTTGGGGAGACCACAGAGCATGGCACACACAATCCCCACCCCATACCCCAAATTCCTAGCCCCGCCAACACAGGGGCTTTTCTGAACACTCTCACCGTGGCTAGCCTGTAAGACTGCACCTAACCCGGCATCTGGCACCCCTGCCCTATCTCCCCTCTTAGGACAGATCCCGTCTCCTTGGAAACTGCCCAGCAGCGTGAATTCAAGGCCGGCAGCGGGCCTGGAGGATCTGCACTTCAGGTGCCCTACCTGGCCAGCCGTTTGTGCCTTGGCTCAGTCCTCTATCTTGCCCAACGGCAGCCTGGGTCCACGTCCGGTGCAAGGGGAGGCCGCGGAGCCCAGGCTGAGCCACACACACGGACAGGTGAGGGTGCCCCCGCCCCGCTGCCCCACCGCCCCGCAGCCCCGCCCACTGGTGGCAGCACCGCCCCAGCATCCGGCCGGCGCCAGCTGCAGGTGAGGACGTCTGCTCGGCACCGCCCGCCCCGGCCCCGCCCAGCTGCCCCATAAGCCTCCCCCCAGCCCCCGTCCTGGCCGAGCCCTGGCTCCCATTGGCTCCGCAATTTCTGCCCTCTCACGTCTAGCCTCGGGAGGACACAGACGCAAGCGCTAGAGGAGGGCCCCGCGGCGTTGCCATGGCTACATGCGCCGCGCTCTGCGCGGGCCGGTGTGAGCTTCTGGGGCGGGCAGCGGGCTCCGGAAGTGTGCAGCTACCCGGGACCATGGCGGTGCTTGCTGCTGGGGCTGGCGGCTTGCTCGCCTGGGCGACTAGTTCTTGCCTGGTCAGTCGGAGGCCGACATCCTGTCTGGGGCGGCGTCCCACAGACGGTAAACGTACGGCCGCGCCGTTGGCGGGGCCAGTGGACATGGACCGGGGTGGGATCCGGGTTGGTGTGGCTGCCGGGGAGGCGCTGTGGTGCCAGGGAGCGGGTTGGGGCGGGGAGGACAGGGCTGGGGCACAGCCTCGGGCTTTCCTCCCCCTCGGGCACTGGGGCTGGGACCGCGAGTCCGGGTAGCCCTGCTTGGCCGCGGCCTCCCAGAACCCCCGGGAAGGGCAGGCGGAGGACCTGACTTTTATGAAGCGGGGCCTTATCCGGGTTTTGAAGAGCCCCAGAATCAGATGTTGGAATGGGGTGGTTTATCAGCCTTGTTTATCTGCAGGGAAATTTCAGTTCCATCCAGATGTTGGCTCCTTCGGTAAAACTCAGGAATAAGACAAGGGTCATTGCCGATTAGCAGTTATCTAGGGCTTGACTCAAAATAGACTGTGCGGGGTGTAGGGATGGTAGATGGGCCTTCCCTCTCAAAGTTGGCAGTCTTCTGGGATTAGAGGCCCCAGTTGAGGATTACATCTTCATCTGCGGTAATGGAGATTGTGGGAACATTAACACAGAGAAGGGAGGAGTGTGGCTGCGATAACTCATTAAAGAAGCCAGGACCCTTGCCTGGCTCTTGTGTAGGAGAGTCTCGCCTAGGGTAGGGCAGCAGTTATCAAAGTGTGTCTGAGGCCCCTGAGATGCAAGACTATTTTGATAGAAACGCCGGTATGTCACCTGCCTTTTGCACACTCTTGCACTCCCGAGTTTCCTGTGGGGATTTCCAGGGAAAACCTGGTCTGTGATATCACAAAACAGGGAATTTAGAGGCAGATAGAATTCAGAACTCACCAGTCCAAAAGAGTTTTGCAGAAATTAAAATCACTGCTCTTCTTCTCATTAATGATTTTTGTTTAGAAAAATATACTTATTTTTTGCTTAAGAGTATTAATGGTAACATGTAGTAGGTTGTTATTATTTTTAAGTGAAATCATAAGCATTTTTTAAAGTTCTTATTTAAGTTCTAACACAGGAACTATTGATAGATTTAACCCACATAAACAGCAGCCTTTTGGAATCCTCAGTAATTAAGAGTGTACAGGGGTCTGTAGGCCAAGAAGCTTGAGAGCCCCTGGAGAACGTGTGCTCAGGTACTAGTCAGGTACTTAGCGTTGTTAGACAGATGCCAAGATGTCTTCTGCATGTGCTCCCGGACTCGAAGTAATTGGCCACATGGAGACGGGTGGGCAGTGCCTCCACTATACAAACCAGAAGCTGCTGAATGTGTCTGGATTGTAGGCCATGGGCTGTGCAGGGATTCCCGTTGTATCTGTTCTATCTAAGCCGGGATTCCTGTGCAGAGGCTTGGCCCTGAAGACCCGCTCTCCTTTGCTCCCTGCCAGGTACCTTCTGTGTGACGTCAACCCTCCAGAGGGCTTCAGCCTCCATAGGAGCGTCTGTATCCACATCGCCTTCCTCCTGAAGACCCTGCTGAAAATGGAGGAATCGGTGCTGGTGATACCCCCTTGGGGCCGCCTCTACCATTGGCAGAGCCTGGACATCCACCAGGTCCGGATTCCCTGGTCTGACTTTTTTGATCTCTCAAGTCTCAACAGAAACATCCCTGACACTGAGTACCAACCGTTCATTGCAGGGGAGATGGTGATCGTTTAACTGGGGCCAGACGGTTGTTGTTCTGGTTCTGATGTGAACATCAGGCCATCTTGCTTCGGGCTTGTCGGTCTGCTAAGGGGTCCTGCTCATGTTTCCCGCACTGCAGGTGAATTTGGTCTTTCCATAGTTTTTCTCAGGAAATAGATCTGAAGTGTATGAGATATGTGTTCCCTCCGCTCTGAAAATCCTGGCCTCCTGGTGAGATGGAGCGGTGACAAGAAGGCCACTGCCACACAGGCCTTGTCTAAGGAGGACTCGCTCCCTGGGCAGTAAGGGCCATTCTTACCTGAAGGAAAACACGATGTGTGTGTAGCATGGGCCACGTGCTGGAGACGGTATGTAACCTCTCATTCAGTATAATTTGGTCCTGCTCAAGCTTCCCATTTTACTTTCCGTAAGAGGTAAGAGTTGAAGATTTTCTTTGAATAAAGGTATTTAGAACTTATCTTTTTCTTTAATTGAAATGTGGTTGATTTACAATGTTTTGTTAGTTTCAGATATACAGCTGTTTTGTTAGTTTCAGGTATACAGCATAGTGATTCAGTTGTACATATACATAGTCTATTCTTTTTCAGGTTCTTTTCCATTAAAGGTTGCAAGATACTGAATATTTTCCCCTGTGTTCTGCAGTGAATCTTTGTTGTTTGTCTATTTTACATATAGTAGTTTGTAATTGTTAATCCCAAACTCCTGTTAGTTTTCTAAGTCTGTGAGTGTGTTTTTGTTTTGTAAATAAGTTCATTTGTATCATTTTTAAAAATTCCACATACAAGTGATATCATATGATACTTGTCTTTCTCTGTCTGAGTTATTTCACTTTAGTGTGATAATCTCCAGGTCCATCCATGTTGATGTAAATGGCATTATTTCCTTCTTTGTTATGACTGAGTAATATTCTTCTATATCTAAATTCTACATCTTTATCCAATCATCTGTCTGTGGGTGTTTAGTTTGTTTCTATGTCTTGGCCATTGTAAGCAATGCTGCTGTGAACATTGGGGTGCAGGTATATTTTGGAATTAAGGCTCCCTCTGGATATATGCCCAGGAATGGGATTGCTGGATCAAATGATAAGTCTTTTTTTAGTCTTTTGAGGACTCACCATACTCTTTTCCACAGTGGCTGCACCAAACTACATTCCCACCAACAATGTAGGAGGGTTCCCTTTTCTCCACAGCCTCTCCAGCATTTGTGGTTTGTGGATGTTTGAATGGTGGCCATTCTGACTAGTGTGAGATGATAACTTATTGTAGTTTTGATTTGCATTTCTCTGATAATTAGCAATATTGAACCTTTTTTTCATATTCCTATTGGCCATTTGTATATCTTCATTGGAGAATTGCTTGTTTAGTTGTTCTGCCCATTTTTGGATTGGGTTGTTTATTTTTTTTCTTATTAAGTAGTATGAACTATTTATATAGTCTAGAATTTAAGCCATGTTCAGTCTCATCTTTTGCAAAAATTTTCTCCCATTCCATAGGTTGTCTTTTTGTTTTGCTTATGGTTTCTGTTGCTGTGAAAAAGCTGATAAGTGTAATTAGGTCCCATTTGTTTATTTTGTATTTTATTTCTGTTGCTTGGGTGTATTGCCCTAGGAAAACATTGGTGAGATATATATCAAATAATATTTTGCCTATGTTTTCTTCTGAGAGATTTATAGCGTCTTGTCTAATGTTTAAGTCTTTAAGCAATTTTGAGCTTGTTTCTTTTTTTTTTTTTTTTGCGACTCTATTGTATGCTTTCGATTTGTGGTTATCTATTTTTTCAAGTATATCAACTCATTACTATATCTATTTCCTTTAGACTGATAATCACGTAGGCTCCAACACATCCTAAGAATAATGAGAAAAAAAAAAGAAAGAAAGAGAAAAAAATCTATCTTTTCATGCTACCGTCTCCCATTACCACCTTTTTGTATTTTGATGTAATTTTTCTTTTTTCCATCTTCATGTTTATTGTCTTGTAACTCGTTATTGCATTTCCAACTATGGTTTCCCGTTTGTATAGCATCCTGCTTTCTTTCTGTTTAGAATAGAAACTTTTAATGTCTCGGTTTGGTTCAATAATGCTGAATTATCTCCCCACTCCCCTCCCCCCCTGCGTCTCTGAATCCTCAGTGCAGGGAAGCCAAACCATCCTTGCCTTCATCGGTTCTGGGAAAGCAATCTTCATAGTGGGAAAGAAAACATTGAAAAATAATATTCTGTGTGTTGCTTTCTACCCTTGCCCAGAGAGTGAGAATCACCTCTGAAGGCGGAGGAAGAAAGTTGGAGGTGCGGGGCACAAAGTCTTTTGTCCTTTTGCTACTGAAAAAATGATTGCTTTTGTAATTAGTGATGATGCACTTTAAATTGGTGAGATCGAGATTCTACAGCTTCAGCGCCTGTGAATAACCAGCCGGGAGAAAGCTCTCAAGGGCCCCTGCAGTGGGAAAGGCAGCCCCTCTGAGCACCTGTTGTTCTGTATTCTTCCTGACTCCACAAGGATTTGCTACGCACCGCACCGTGCAGGACGATGCAGTTACCCGAGGTGGAGGACAGGGAGACCCCTGCTGGGTGGAGAGCCACAGGAGCCCACATTTGAAGGACAAAGTGAAGAGTAGTGGGGCGGGCATAGGAGGAGAGGATGGTTGAGACCCAGGATGGTGTCCTGGAGTCCAGCAGGCGAGGCTGGCGGGGCAGATGGGGCCCTGGGGCATGGGCAGTCCTTGAGGGATCTGAAGCAAAGATATGAACCAAGAGACTGGATTCGTGTGGGCGTACAGCGCCCCCTGGATGCCGCGGGGCAGTGCAGCAAGCCCAGGAGGAGCGGGCAGTTCCCCAGAGTTGGGTTGACAGGTCACAACCAATTCACTGGGGACCGAGAGGTACCGAGATTTTGTTAAATTTTTGTCCCTCTTCCTGGAAAAAAGCTGCTTCCTGTTGAATAGCCTGTGTCGTTAGTGAGAATTAAAGACATGAAGCAACATTTCCTCAAAAGTCATCCATTGTGTAGTTGTTAATAAGGGTCAAATGCAGACTTCAATAGACTAAATCAAACATTCATCATCGGATTTTAAAATCCTTTAAAATAAAAATTCTTGCTGTCTTTTTTCTTCATTTCAGGGTTCACTTGGTGATAATAATAGTAAACAAAGCAACAGCAAACCCTTACAGAACTCTGTCCTGCTGTTCCAGGAACTCTGTGTTCACGACAACCCAATGAGGTGGCACTTTACAGGAAGGACAGTCATTAATCACACAGCTAGTAAATGGCAGACCTGGGACTTGAACCCAAACTGTCTGGCCCCAGAGCCCCCTCTCAGGCCTTTCACTGCAGCTCATCACTTGGCATGCCCGACACAGGCCAGCATTAAGGAGCAGCGTGACCTTGGCCAAGGCTGTTTCACCGCTTGGTCACTGTTTCCTCATCTGTAGAATGGGGGTATGGGCAGTGAATTCTGTGAGCTCAGTGGTCAATTCCTCCAGCTCTGCTATTCTACTGCTTTAAGTTAATTTATTAAGTATCTGATCCTCTGAATGGGCCACACTGGAGCTTTGCTAGGACCTGGGTTACGGAGAAAAGTAAGATCAGCCTGCTTCTCCAAGGAGCCTGTCTCCCTCCACGGGAAACAGCTGCAAGGCCCAGGTTCCCTCGCTGGCGGACGGGGGCTGGGCAGGAAAGTCTGATAGAAGATGGAGGCAGAGCCCCTCCGAGAACAGTGTTGGCCACACAGCTCTCAAGAACGGGAGCGTCTGTCCAGGCTGCTGAGAGGGGTGTCCTCGTGAGGCCAGCAGCCCCCCCCAAATTAAGCCCTCAGGACAAAGATCCAGCCAGCCCTGCAGTGTCACCATAGAGCCAGTCCATCCTCATCAATGTGCCCCTTTGCTACTTTGTCCTGGGGCCTCTCTTTCCCCTACACCCAGAAGACTCTTCTCCCTCTCTTTTCTGAGTGTCCCCTCACTTCACCCGTGGTCCCTGCTTCCTGGCCCACCATCTCTGGAGTTGACACTTTGCCCCCTCACACCCCCCGTTTGATAAGGAGCCTGGGTTTGCCTCCTTGTGCTCACTTTCCCCTTTCAGATGATTGCTCCTACTCTCCTGGGAGCACCTGGAAAACCCAGATCCTTTCCTAGCAGTGCCTGCCACCCTGGCCTCCCTGCTCATCTGCCTCAGTCAGGAGCACCTGGACCACCAGCTCTGTATTGCCTCGCCTCCTACCATCAAGACGTCAAAGTTCATTCTCCCTCCACCACCCAGTATGTTCATTTTAGGGTCTTCTTCACCGTCAGCCTGAGCCAGCCACCCCCCATTCACCCTACCCACGGGCTCATACCCGGGTGTGTCTCCACCCAAGGTCTAGCCTCTCTCTTTTAAGTGCCCACCTCTAGCCATCCAGCTGCTTCTCCACCAGCCTCGTTGGCCCTCATTCACCCTCACTAAGGCATCATGCACTGACTCCTCTGCTTTCCTGCCTGTCCACATTCCTATTACTTCCACTACCCCACCTTCCAGCTCTGCATCCACAGTCAGCACTCTCTTTATGACAAACAAAACCCCCTTGAGCCTTGACCTTTTCAGTTCCTCACCAGGCCGACTTCCATCTCGGTTCACCCAGCTCTATTTGTTCTGAGCCTGCAGGCAGCAGGCTCTCCCAGCACAGGTTTCTAAGACTACAAATCAATGCCCACCGTGTTGCCACTGCCAGGCAATCCTCCAGGATTTCTCTAGTGAGCACATTTCCCCACTTATCACTCAGTGGTGTCAACATTCTCTGCTCTCTGCACACCTCTAAGCTTCCCTCTGTCTCTTCCCTGACTCCCATCAGATGGTCTTCCCTCCTGCTTCAGAGAGAATGACATGTCACTGGAAAGGAACTCGCTCACCTGCAGCAAATCTTCTCACCTCATCTTTTATCTGTCCCTCTCCCACCTGGACTCTAGCTGTAGTTCTTAATTCAGTGAGATTAGTTGACATATATATACACAGTTAAAAGCATAGCACACTATCGCCTACCTTCTAGGGCTTATGTTTCAATTTAACATAGAGTGGGTGATTCATCCACTTCGCTGCATGTACCTGCAGTTCATTTGTTTTAACTGATCTTAAGTGTTGTGTGTGTGAAAGTAACACAAGGCAAGGGTAAGCCAGGATTCAGGATGCTGGTTACTTCCTGTGAGAAGAGGCCAAGTGCAGGTTAGGACACAGTATGTCACTGTCAATAGTCCTGTTCTGATGCTGGGTGATAGGTTCACAACTGTTTCTTATAATATTAATTTTAATACATAAATACTTCTCAAAGGCACCTAAGGTGAGATTGTGTCATGAACCAAGGCATACAATGTGTAATATTACATCATTATTGTTATGTAATCTTGTTATAAAATATATTAATCATAATCCTACATTTTTATGTATTATATATTATATAGATGCATGAATTATATATTATGTTTATAAATACCTACATACGTATTATATACTATCTGATAATAAATAAACAGAACATATTATGGTAGTATATCTACTATTATGTATTATTTAATAAATAATAACATACTGTATCCTGTTATATGGCATGGCACCTAATCTTTAATCAAATAAAAATATGCCACTATATGTAATGGTAATTAATAAAATTAAATGAAAAAGCCCGCAGCTTTTAACGCCAACACCGCTTCAGCTGTCACTATCTTTTTTCTTCCCTTTCATGGCCGAGGTCCTCACAGTGCTATCTGTTCCCCCTTTCATCTCCTTGTCCTGAGCCTTCCTCTTCCTCCCATCCCATGCTGCCTTCTGCCCCGTGGCCCCTCTAGTCACCAGCGGCCTCTGGGGCACTGATTTTCGGAGATGGTCTCAGGCCCCTGCTCACCTGCCTGTCCGCTGCCTCTGCCACCGCTGGTGGGGGCGGGGTTGGGGTCAGAATGCACCTCTTGTCCTGGAAGAGAACACAGCACAGACTGTGACCAGCAGCAGGTGTGGCCGGGAACTGCAGGACTTGGGGGAGAGCCAGACTGTCTGCATCCAGACCGGGGGCTCTTGGAGTGTGAAGAAGCCCAGTCCTCACTGCCCCTGAAGTGAGGAAAACACCCTCAGGTGAGTTAAAGTGCTTAAGACCTAGGTCTGTTGGCTGGAAAAGACAAACGGGTCCCTAAGGGGAGGGTAGTTGATGTTCCAGTCCCCACCAAGGCCCTAAGGGCTGGCGGGGAACCAGGCTGGATGCTCCACTGGACCCGGTGCCCCCACGGGGCTGGGGCCTTCGGGAACAAGCAGAAAGCCCTCAGTCTCTGGGGGGAACGGGGCAGTGTGGGAGCATCCCTGCAGCGAGTCAAGTGACGTCAGGGCTTGTGGGATCCGTTTTTATGGCCACACCGAGCCTCAGCAGAAGCCATGGCAAGAGTGGATTCCTGTCTCTCCAGGTGCCATCTTGTCTGAGTTCCAGGATTCAGACCCGATCCCCTGGGGTGCTAGGACATTTATACACAGAGGCGGCTCGAGGAGGCCTCAAGAGGGTGGTAATGGCCTTCCTGCCAACACGATTACACAAAGATCAATCAATCGATGGGAAGTAAATAAGAACCATGGTCACATCTGGACCCCAAGCTTAGACGTGGTATATGGGTGACATTTATCGACAATCCAGCGAGGTTCTGGTCAGAGCTAGAGGCCAGGGCAGCAAGATGGGAGTGGCAATAAGGAGCATTGTGGTGCAGAGGCTAGACTGGGGGTCTGCAGGCTCCTCCCAGGAGAAGCCTCAGAGTTTTGGAGGTGGCTAACTTGCCTGATTCGTGTCACCAGCAAGTGATGCCACGTGCTGAAAATCAGCTATAATCCTGAGCCGGGTCAGCCCTGGGTGATGTGATAAAAGCTCCTACAAGAGGGAACACCAGGCGGATAGTGAACCAACCAACAGGCTGATGCGTTTCTGGCCTGTGTTTATCGTGCTTTCATAGCCAAGAATGAGGAGAGAGTTGAATGGCTCACCATGAAGATTTTAACAACTTAAGAGGTTTCCGTGTCTCACTGCATTTCAGTGTCACCCGGAGGAATTCAGGAGGTGTTTAGACCCAGTGGAGACTAACGGCATCTTGGTTCCTCAACCTGGCAAACCTACCAGCCCTCTATGGCCAGACATTGTCAAGTGCCTTCCCTTGTAACAAAACCTTTCCACCCACGATTGTGGTATGCTTTTATTTTTTTTAATTAATGGGAATGAAGATACCTTACAGCCTCCTCAGACCTTTCCTTGGGGCTTCTGCCCTTAGACCCCGGCAAGGGGGCCCTCTGACCTGGGTCCTGCACTACAGAGGGTCCCTCTGGCCCTGACACTTCCTCTGGCCATGCCCTCCATGGGGTGGAGTCAGCAGGGCCAAGGGGACATGGTCATTGGCTCCGCCCTGTGCTCTAGAAACCCAGGACCCCAAATGCCCTGTCTCAGCAGCCCCTGACCCATTTCTAGTGCCTGCATCAGCTCTCCCCGGAGTTCAGATTCCTAGGACTCACAGAGAGGCCAAAGCATAGCTGTTTGCATGGAGGGTATGAGCAGAGCCCGGACATGAGGTCTGTGTGTCCCCCTGTGCACATCCAAGGCCCCTTGTGGCAAGGGATGGACCCAGCATTGGGAAGAAAACGGTCAGGCTAGTGATCAGAGACTGGGAATCAGCTCTCCCCACACGCTCACTTTCTTTGCCGGACTCCCCTGTGTCTGGGAATTCTAAATTTGAACCTGGACTTCCCCCTTATAATGAATGTATATTTGTAAAGGCAGGAGATTAGACCCTACTGCACTTAACATGTTTACATATATAGGATGTGAGCTCCCAGGTATGCTCTGGCCCTGCACTTCCAAAGGTCCAGAGCAGTTATGTTAGCTCTACTGAGACTGTAAGTGGTAAAGACCATCTCCAGAGAGGAGGGGTTCCTGCTTCACGCTCCAAAGTCAGGATCTTCTGAGTGGATAAAACAATGGACACTGTGACCCTCAATTGTAAATTGATTTAGAATAACGCCAAAGTGTGTAAGACGTGTGTGTACGCATGCACGCACCTGGGGACGTGTGTGGTACATGACTGTGTGTGTGTGTGTTTGCATGCGCATGCCTGGGGATGTATATGGTTCTGTATGTTATGTATGTGTGTGCGCCTGAGAACGTGTGTGGTTGTGTGTATGTTATGAGTGTGTGTGTGTTACATGACTCCATGTGTGTGTGCCCGTGGGGATGTATGTGGAGCAGAGCCAGTGTGTCTGCACGTGTGTTTGTGTGTACGTGCATGTATTAGTTTTAATAGTAGAAGCTGTCCTTTAGAATTATGAAGTAATAAAAATTGTATGATGTCCTTTGCTGTATAATTCAAAATTAAAATAATCTTCAATCACCAGAAATTTATTCCCCCTCAGATTCTGATTTTTTTTCCATATTGATTATGTCTTCATTTCACTGATGAGGAAACTGTAGCTTAGAGATGTTAACTGACTCAACCAAGGACATGGAGCTAGCGAGCCCAGGACCAGGACGCAGTCCAAGCCACGCTGTTCCAGAGGCCTGGAGCCCTGCTCACGATCATGCGTGGCCTCTTGGCGGGGGAACAGATTCTGATGGGCTGTGGCCAGCGTGCAGGCTGCCCAAGCCGGGGATTCGGGAAGCTGGGCGGAGAGTACCAGACAGCAGACAAGAGTGAAGGGCTGCTCAGAAGTCAGATAGGTTCCTAGGTCTTGGATGAGGAAGGATGCTCACTGATAATCCTTGATCCCTTTGCTGGTGGCTAAAAGGGACCAAGGCCTATGAGAGCACTTCTGGGAGCTGCCTGCCAAAACCTGGAAAAGGACTGCTCAGGACTGGCTCTGCAGTAGGAGCAGAGGAAGGAAATGCCGCCTCTTGGTGGACATTATTGGTGATGGCAGTAGGAGGCCTAGCAGCCTTGGCATAGAGGTGGCAGGACAAGGTCCTAGTGGATGATCGTTTTCAAGTGTCTTAAAAATCATTGCTTCATATATTTTATCCATTTTGTGGTTTATTGTAGGGTGGTAATTATGATCAGTGTTACTCCATATTACCTGGATTAATTAATTTTTTTATTGTTAATTTTCTCTTCAGTGATTTGGAAGCTATATTACCTCTTAATGAAAATTCTCTCTAAATTTTTAAAAATCATCTCTAAGTTCGTAACTTTATATGCAATTGGACCAGTATTCCTATAAGAGTCTCAAAAATGAAATAATCTATTAGATCCTGTTCCTCAATAATGAAAAATTTAGCATATTTTACCTCTCTGCTCTTCCAAACTGTGTGTGTGTGTGTGTGTGCGTGTGTGTGTTTGTGTGCTCCAGTTACTTTTTAGACAGTTGCTTTAAGTTTGTTACATTAACAAAGAAAATATAGGTATAAACATCTTGGATTTCATTGCTCACTAACACTATTTAATTCCATGTGTTTCCCACTTTTGAGTTATTTACTTATCGGGATTTCCCAATCAACTGGACACAAGATTGACTAATTTTTTTCAAGCGGTTGACTTGGAAAACTTTCATATCTATATGCAGATTTATGTTCTCCTCATCAACAACTCTCAGTGTGTTGTTCATAGCCCAAACCTTATTTTAAATTAAGGCATTGTCTTTCATCACCAAAAAAAAAAAAAAAATTCTTAATTTAAGGTGCTGTCTTTTTATGGCTGGCTAGTCTTGTATGCTGAATGGATATTAATAGAGATTTCCTTAACCTTCCTCCTTCTTTTTGCCATAACTCGAATTCATTGAGAAGCATGTTTTTACCATTTATCACATGGGCTTCCACTTTGACTTCCGCCTTAAACCATCACCCCACTCTTTTTCTCCATGCTTATTCCTGAAAAAGTGAGCTCTCTATCGGTTTAAAGGTGGTTCCAGTTAAAGATGTGTGACTCCCTGTCCAAAGGTCCAAAGGAAGAGAAAAGGAAAGATTCCTGTTTCTGGTGGTTACATTTTGTCAGCTTAGAGATCTAGTTATCCGTGTGGCTGCGGTGGAATCTGCAATATCTTGGCACAGAGTTTCCTTTTTCTGGCTTACTAGGGGAGCCGCATTAGCTGGGGTCAAGGCGCTGTGGCCGTTGTCAGGATCCCGGGGCTGAGGCAGCCCCTCTCCCTCCTTGTTATTTTGATCTTGCAAACTGGGTCCCAGCTATGTGAACCCTGCACCTGGCGGCCAGGATCGCCCCCCATGCACCGTGTCCCCAGTTCCTCGGCGTCCCTCACTGCTATCAGCTAGTTCCAGTAAGAGTACGAGATGGCTTCCGCTGCGGTCCTTCCTCCTTCCACTCCAGGCAGGCCCTCCTTTCCCACTAGTTGGCCCTAAGCCTTCTCTCCTGCGCTACATACGCTGACGGAATTCCTCAGGGTTTCCAGCAGGTAGATGGCGCTCTTCTATGTTTGGACCCCTTCAGTGCTTGCAGTGGAAATTTAGGAGGTGGGAAGGAGGAGCTTGGGGGTTCTCCGGATCTAGGGGCTCCCTATCCAGCAGATTCAACTAACTGTGGATTGAAAATACTCGGGAAAAAACACAAAGTTTCAAAAAGCAACACTTGAATTTGCCATACACTGGCAACTACTTACATAGCATTCATGTTTTATTAGATACCAGAAGTAACCTAGAGATAATTTAAAGTACACAGGAGGACACAGCAAAAGAGAAAGTGACAACAAATATACGTGTATATTCATGTATAACTGAAAACTTCTGTTGTATGCTGGAATTTGATACAATGTTGTAAAATGACTATATCTCAATAAAAAAAGTTTGTATATATATTGAAAAAGTAGATGGGAGGATGTACATGAGTCCCATGCAAGTCCTATGTCATTTTATACAAGAGGTGTCAACATCCATGGATGTTGACGTCTGGGGGGAGTCCTGGAACAAGTGCCCCATGGTTACCAAGGAATGACTGGAGGCCCAGGCTCCTTATCCCAGCCTGTCAGGTCCCCATGTGGTCTGAATCCTACCTGTACCACACTTCCCTTGTCACTCTCCTCCAGCCCTGGCAGACTGCCCTCTGATTTTTGAACAGGCCACACTCACTGTGTTTCATATCTGGCCCCTAGAAATACCCGTTACTTTCTGAGAATGGCTCTGCTTTCACAAAATGGGCTGCATTGTTACTAGAGAAGACAGTGTGGATGTTCCTTTAAAAACTGAAAATGGACTTAACTCATGATCCAGCCTTCCCACTCCTGGACATATGTCAGAAGAAAACTCTAATTCAAAAAGTCACATGCACCTCAATGCTCACAGCAGCACTATTTATTATAGCCAGGACATGGCAACAACACAAATGTCCATCAGCAGCTGACTGGATAAAGCAGTAGTAGTATACTTATACAATGGAATACTACTCAGCCATGAAAAAAAACAAAACAATGTCATTTGCAGTAACATAGATGGACGTAGAGATAGTCATTCTAAGTGAAGTAAGCCAGAAAAAGAGAAAAATGCCATATGATTTCACTTATATGTGGAATCTAAAAAAAGACACAAATGAATTTAACTACAAAAGAGAAACAGACCCACAGACATAGAGAAACAAACTTACGGTTCCCAGGGAGAGAAGGGGATGGGAAGGGATAAATATGGGGATTCAAAAAGTGCCCGTCTTGGGGAGTGATGGAAATGTTAGCTATCTTGATAGTGGTGATGGTTTTCTAGGTGTAGACATTTATCAAATTCATCAAATTGAACATGTGAAATATGTGTATTTTACTGTACAGGAATCATACGACAATAAACGTGCCTGTAAAAAAACAAGAAAAGATTGGTGGCATTTTGTCCTACTTTTTTATGTGTCTTTAGTGAGTGGGTCTTCAAGTTTCTGGTCTGCCATATTTTCTGAACCAGAAGTGCCCTGCTTCCCCTTCCTTTGTTAAACTGTCAGTGGGTGGCATTTATTCCCGTGGCTTCAACTGCTCTCTGTCCACTGATTAACTGTCAAATCTTTTCCAGCATGGGCATCTCAGTTCAGTCCCAGAAATATACGTATAATTGACAACTAGACATTCCCATTTTATTAGCCCATAAAAATCTCAAGCTCTGTATGTTTTGATTTACACTCGCTCAGACCTAGGTTTACATTTTCAAACAACGGCATCACTATCCCTTCTGTTTTCCGTGCCAAACATCTGGGAGTTTTCCTTTACTTTTCCACTCCCTCACCCCCGTCAGTACTACAATTCTATTCCTTAATGTCCCCCAACTAAGTCCCTGCTCCTCGCTCCCCACTGCATTAATTCCCACCCCTTGCTAGTCTGCCCAGTGCTGTTCTTTAGAGTGAACAATCCACTTTGCTCACTTTTAATGACAAATTTGTGTCACTCTCCTCCTTAAAACCCCAAAGAATTCCCCGCTGCGTATGTGAGGAAGTCCCCGCTCTCTGATTTAACGTCACACCTTCTCATAACCTAGTTGCTGCTTTTTTACAGCCTCAGCTTCCGTTAGTTCCTCACAGCCTCTAGCCTCACTGACCTTCCTTCCCTAATTGCAAAGTGCTGTTAGACACGACCAGACCTCTGCACGAGACACGCAAGCTGCTGAGAATCCCGTCCCCACCACGCACTCTCCTGGTCTACAGATTTGCTGGAATCCTTCAGATGTCAGTGCAGAAAGCATTTCCTCTCTGACACCTTCCCTACCTTCTAGAACCCTGCCCCAGGCAGTGCAAAAGCCCCTCTGAACATACAGTAAACATGATGCCAAGTGAATCTTAACACATTGTTTTGAAAACCTATTTAAATTTGTCTCTTCCATGACACACTGTGATCTCCTTGAGGGATGGGGGCTGTGTGGTATTTGTCTAGACAGCTAATGTCTGGCACAGACCCCGGGCCATCGGAAATAGTCTGCTGACTCATCAAGAATTGTCGTCTTTGCGATGTAAGAAAGACTACATGATGTCTGATCTTACACCATCCGGCAAGGGTCAAAATAATTTCACATAGAACTACACAGGAAAAATATGTGTATACTTTTCCTCTTTGTGAGCCCGAGATCATAGGCAGCCTGGAACGGAGGTGTCACTCTAAGCTGTCTGTCCCCTAGGCTGTCACGTCCAGCTTCAACATATTTTTTAGAAGTTGTAGGGATACGTGTACATCACCCCGTCTTAGAACAAACGGTGCTTCAGCCTGACCAACTTTAATGTCCATATAAAAATCAGAAATCTTCCAAACTGAAGCCTGAAGAAACATTTCACTTCTCTCCTTCCAGTCTGTCTGCCATCTGCATCCCACATCCCCACTGCTCACCTGCGTCAGACCACCTTCTATCTAGAAACATTTTAGGTGGGACACTTGGATGAGAACTAATTACAGCAGTCATGAAAATGGTCCCATGAACGTACGCTCTGCACAACAAGGATGTTTTGACCGGAGGCCTCAGCCGTGACCTTCAGGGTCTGTTCACATGTTCTGCCTGGCTTCCCTACAGATGTTCTGCAGAAAATCAAGCCTGCAGTTAAAGTAATAGAAGTCCCAAGAAATCCAGAAAAATAGAGTGAGATTCATTTCCTTGGGAATATTTTTGAAAACCATCCACTAATAGGAAGAAGAGCTTTAAGAGGGTCATTTCAGATCAGATGATGTCCAACTGCAGGTGGGTCAGTTTTGTCATTGTTGCTCGCTAGTTGGCTTTCTGCTGCTTCTAACATGCCGCTGTTTAGAGAAGTGGCCTGAGTAGGCCCTCAGAGCAGAAAGGTGAGCTGGGCCTGGAAACAGCCAAGCTCCTCTGCTGTGTAGTGACCCGCTGGAAGGAAAGGATGGCCCAGGGCTTCCTCTGACTCTCTCCCTCAGTTATAAACTCTATGAAGGGAAAATGGAACAAAAAATCTTAATTCAATATGGTATTGTCAAAGTATAAAAATAATTGTCTTTGGAGGGGATGGTATAGTTGAAGGGGTAGAGTACATGCTGGGTTCAATTCGCAGTACCTCAGTGTAAAAATATAATAAGAAAAAGTCTTTACAATAAAAGAAAAATAACAAATAAGAAAAGAGATCTCAAAGAACCCAAGTTTAAAAAGAAAAAAATGTCTTTTAAAAATAGTAGTCAGCTCAGTCTTTTGCTAGATTAGGAGTTTGGGATTAACAGATACACACTACTATGTATAAAATAAATAACCAACTCCCAGGTCCTTAATAACCTAGTTCAACCTGAATCCTTTCTCTTTTTTCCCCTAAGCAACCCGTGGAAGCATCTGAAATTCTCATCCTATAAAAGAATTCATTTAAAGGCGTTTTGAAAGTTACTGGTTAAAAGTTATTTGTGGTTCCATGAATATAGGTCTAGTAAGAATGACAGACAATAAACCAGTAAGCAAATAAATATATGACGTACTGCCAGGTTCTAATAATTGCCAGAAAGAAACATAAAGCATATTAGGAGAGAAAATGATTGAATAGGAAATATGTGCGTGCTATTTTAAATAATGTGGTCAGGTAAGTCCTCTCTGAGGGTAAAATAATTTGAACAAAGTCCTGAATGAAGCAAAAGAATAAGCCACATAGGTAACAGACAAGAAAAGCCTCCCAGGCCGGGAGAAGTGTAGGTACGAGACTTGGAGTTACAAACACAGCTCTCCTGGTGGGGACCATCTGGGCGTTGAAGATGGGCTGGAGCAGAACGGTGAGAACTGAGGCTGCAGAGACGGGTGAGGGACCGGATCACACAGGGCCTTGGTAGGGACTCTGGATATCCTTCTGAATACAATGGAAAATTACGAGATTATTTTGCAAAGCGGAACAGCTTGTTCCGATTCATAATTTAATAAGACCGTTGTGGGTAATATATGTGGAATAAGCAATGGAAGCAGGGCAAGGTAAGCTGATGGGAAGCCAATGGGAAGAGTGCTGCTGACCTGGAGAGAGACACCGAGGTTGGGCTGGGATGATGGCGGGAGACGGGCTGAAAGGGGGACACGATTTGACAGTAATGGTAACAGGCCTTAATGCTCGAGTTGGACACAGACACAGAGTGGTTCAGGGTGATGGTTATGTGATATTTGGGGCTGAGCCACAGTTTTTGTGCAGAGACCTGAAAGGAGAATAAAGTGGGGACGTTGACATCGGTAAGAAGGGTTGGTGGGTGTTTAATTCCCCCTAGAGCCGCGTCTCTGTTTCTCTGTAGATGAAGTCAGCAGAGCAGGGATGGGTGTTCCTAATTCTGCAGTGAATTGCGTGTCCTTCTCATCGACAAATTCGAGAGGCCGACCTGCCCATCCAATTGCAACATCTTGAATCGGCTTCTTTCTATCCAGGAGGAGATTTCCATCTAAGATGCCACTCAAAAATTCCCATGCCCACAGTTAGAGCTGTGTGCCTTTGGAATGATGTCAGAGATGCCTCCACAGAGGCTTGGTGTGCTCTCTCTCCCTCAGAGCACACAGTTCCCTTCAGTCCGGTGGGTCTCAGCAGAGAAGATTTCACAAGTAGCCCCTCTCAGGCCCTGGGGACCAACCTCATTCTTGGCAGAGCTCTGAAAATGAGCACGAGTTCCGGGCAAAGGGCCTTCTCCAGGGCGCCATCTGGCAGATTACATGAAGACAGTGTACAAAAGAGTGGGAGGGTTGATGGTATAAATGGATTTTACTTTTTGCTCTGAATCTGATTCTGTCCTTCCATTTTATTAAGGAAGAGTTCTTAGGCCAGACATGATTCTCTTTTTTCTTTCTATTTGATCATCCAAGAGGTTTAGATAGGGTATTTGTTTTAGGGTAAGAATCTTTAAAAAAAAAAAAACAAACAACTATGCAAATTGTATCTTGTTAGGTATTTGGACAAGTAAATTCTCCCAGCAGTATTGAACCCCCTTGTACCTCCAGGGGTTCTCCAAAGGTTTACAAGTTCCAAATCTGACCCAAAACCAATGAGCCTTTTTGTTTTAAGCACTTCACCATGGACAAAAGATGTCACTAAAGAAGGTGAGAAAAGAGCAGGTCCCCATCATCCAGAGTCCCTCCCAAAGGGCACACAGAAGTAAGGAGGAGATGAACGAGAGAAACGGTTTATTTATACACAAGCAGGAGCCAACCAGAAAAGTAAGTACCATGTTAAATGGTGAAAGTTAAAGCCTTTTTTATCAACCTAACTTAATAGGGCAAAGGGAGAGGAGAGAATTGGCTTCCATGACAGGTTTTCTTCTACATCTATTGAATCTCAGGTGTCTTCAGCTTAAAGTGCTTTTGTATTAACCATGGGTTCCATCTGACTTTCCATTCCTCGAACTTTGTTTTCTTTTTCAACATTCACTCATGTATTCTGAGCCCCTGGATTTACCACATGACTTTTAGATTGATTGTCAATTCCTGCAAAACACCACCTGGGATTTGGGTAGGCATTCTTTGAAACCTTAGATCTATTCGTGGACTATTGTCATCTAAGTAGAATGAAGCCTTCTGCTCCATGAATATGGGATTATTCTCTGTGAATGTAGGTCTTAGTTTCTCTCAACAGAATCTCTAATCTATTGTAGTCTTAAGTGTCCAAGTCTGGTACTTCTTCCTCACCTCTTTGGATGCTGATTCAGAAGAGACACGACCTCCTGGAGAACCTCTGCTGCCATGGAGCTGACATGGAACTGCGTCCTGAGAAGACTTTAAATTCTTTTAAAAATAGGATTAATGTACTTTAATTACTAGATGAGTAATGAATGGGTCACATTAAGATAGGATTTTAATCCTTTTAGAATTAGTAGAGTAATATAGACACAGTACAAAAAATTGAAATATTGCCTAAAAGAGAAGAGATTTGTAATTCCCACCCACAGAGGTGACTATCATGAATGATTTGGTTCTTATGTCTCAGTCTCTGTGTCTCTCAGTATGTCTTTCTCCATCTCTGTCTCTCGCACACTCACAATCAGATCAGTTTACATCTATACTGATTTCACACATATGTGGTCATGCAGATGGGACCCTGGGTGCAGACAGTGGGTCTGCATACTTCCACCCTGAGACCTCCCTTGACATTGGGTTGAGACCAGACACCCACTTTTCCAACTGCACAGCATTCATTCATCCACATGAACCAGAAAAAATGGACCCCATACACTCTTCATCAACATTAGTATTGCTTTAATTCAGACTGTTTCAACCAGTGCTGTGATGATCACCCTTGAAAAGGCATCTTTGAATAGGTGTGTAAGGATTTTAGTGGGATGAACTGTAAGGATCAGAACTTCTGGGGAAGAGCTGCATCTGTGACCCTTTAATGCGTCCTGCACCCTGTTCTCCTGAAGAGGAGTGTCCCTTCTCTCTTCCCTCCAGGGGATCTGCTGGAGCCTCTGCCTGCTTACATTGTCACCAGGGCTGGTTGTCACCTGACTAAAGACCCGCCAGTGTGATGGTGACCGGTGCTCTCTCTGCAGTTTCCTTCTGCCTGTGTTCTCACCTGAGAGGTCAAGCATCTCTAACACACACTGGCCACCTGCATTGCCTCTCATTGGAACTGCCCATGTCTGTTCTGTTTCTGTTTAGAACACTGCGTTTCGAAAGGATTTTGGACTACAGGGATGGGAATCCTTTCTCCAACCTTGGGTTATGAGGAATGCTTTTTTCAGGTTGTGGTCTCATTTTCAAGCAGTTTTTCTGGGCTTTTGCTAATTTTTTTGATTGGTTTTGTTTTTGCCACAGGAAGAGCTGAGCATCTCCCTTATGTCTTCTGGCTGTGGTGTCACAGGGGGAACAGCAGTGTCTACCCTGAGATTATGCACAGAGTTACTAAAAGGGCTTCATTTTGTACATCACATCTTTAATCGCCCTGGATATCCCCTTAAAATGATAAAAATGCTGTTTCAAGTGAAAACAAAAAAAATCCCCAGCCCCAGCTAAAAACAAGTGGGCAGGGATAAAAGAAAACTTTTTTAAAGTTTCATTGACAGGGAACACCAAGGAGAGTTAAAGACACTCAGAGAGAAAGAGGACTTGGTGTTGTCAGGAGCTGGGTGAGGAGGGAGGGGAGTGCGCGCTCTGGATCCAAGGTTTCACTTTGAGGAAAGAAATAGTATGAAACTAGATGGTAGTGATGGTCGCACAACATTGTGAATGCCTCTAATGCTCCTCAGTTGCACAACTTAAAAGGGGAAAAGTCTATATTTTATTAATGAAACTCCAAAAAGAAAAATAAAGCTTGCCATAAATGAAGTGAAACAAACAAAGGAAACTAAAGAAAACCAAACAAAAACATCTCCAGAGGAAGGGAAGTCAAGTTTGGGAGGGGGAGGGGAATGATAGTGGGAATTTGGAGAACATTTTGGAGAAGAAGGTGTGGGTGGGTGCAGAGGGGGCTCTGCCCCAGTTGGTGGTGATGCCTGAACTGTTTCTCCATTGTCCAGCAGTCCAGCTGCAGATGCAGGTTCAGGAGGAGTTGCAGGAGCGGCAGGAGGGAACTCGCGGTCTCCTGCTGGATCCAGATCATCCTTTTTTTGGTCTCTGACATCTTCCCCTGCCCCTGCCTCCTCTGTAACTATTGGATGTGGAGAGAGATTTAAGTCTTGTGGAAGAGCTCATGCTGTGTGAGAGGAAAAATTTACCCACCTGCCTCCCTTTCCATGTGACTCTTCAAGGACAGAAAACTTCCCAGAGCTTTCCAGACAGCTCCCACCCAGAAAGTGCCCACAGGATGTGTTCTGTGACTGAATTTTTCCAGACAGGTGGTCTGAGGCCATTCTTTTCTCTGGTCCCAACAGTAGCTTCTGGGTACACCTCCTTGTGTGGCCCAGCCCTCGCCCCTCCCTCACCTACACACACGCATCAGCCCTGCCTTCCTGAACTTGGGCTCTGTTTTGGGGGCTCCTGGTCCTCCACCTGACTTGCAGCGAGGTGGGCACTGTGCTCCATGTCAGAGCAGGGTGTGCTGAGCAACCCGTCATCCCCGGGCAGGTACCAGGGGAGAGCCCTGGGTGATCTCTGGGTCGGAGGCGTGCCCCACTGATTTGTGGGCCACGGTGGAGGGGACCCTGCCATATCCAGACCCACCGGGATCCTGCGCTGGCCCTCAGAAGAGCGGCACATCAGCCCTTCACTTGGGGGAGGGGGCGTTGGTTTTCTTATTCATCAGCTGCTGTTCAATATGTGGTATCTAGCTCTGCAATGACAGTGACCAGCAGCTGACCCGGCCTGGAAGTCTCAGAGCCCTGCCCGGCCAGGAACACTCCTGCTTCTGTCCACTCGACCCTCTGCTGCCAGATCAGACCGAGACCTTGTTCAGCTCAGACACCCGGGAGGGAAAAGACATACCCAGAATGCATGGGCTCCACCTTGGGCAGCAGGACCCTTCCCTGGCTCTCCACATCCCAGCCAGCCAGCTTTGCCCTGGGCTGTGGATGTGACCGGCCCACCAGGCCTCTGAACTGCTCTTGCTTTGGGCAGAAACCCATCCCCAACTTGACTGCTCCACCTCCACCAGCCAGGACGGGGCCGTCGGGATACCTGGGTGGGATCAGAGTGGTGGCCTGGCCTGGGCGGGCCTGCCCTGGGCCTCCCTGTGTTACCTTTGGGTCTCTCTGGCCAAAAGTCCAGAGGCGCCTTGGGTGAGACATGACCCAGCGCTGGCAGCGTTGGTAAAGCCCCTCGCTGCGGGCTTTCCGGGGTCTGTGGCCTCGGGATATTGGGATGCAGCAGAACGTGACTCTGTCTCCAATCAAGTGAGCTGAGTAGGGACTTCTCTACAGAGTGGGTGCCTGGTGACTTTAGTTCCAAGTTCTGTTGGGCTCTATTGCTGGGGAAATGAGATCACTTCCTGGGGTCCACTTACCCAAGCTTCCTCCTGACACATAGCTCCCCAAGGACCTTTCTGGGCTGCCGATCTATCATTTCTCACTCCATGCCATGTCCACACACAGTGACACCAACTCAGCCCCCCTCATAGCCCTGGGGAGGCCTGGATGCAGCCAGTGCTGCAGCTCTGAAGATACAGCTGGGTTCAGACATGGCTCCCCCCACTCAACAGTGCTATCACCATGGAAAAGCCACGTGCCTCTCAGGGTCTCCCCAATCTCCCGTCAGCACAGTGGGGATCATTCTGGCCCCTGCTTCCTAGAGAAGCCATCCTGTCTCTAGACCTAGAAACACCTACTGCATCTGTCACCCCCATGGGCTAGCATCACAGGGAGCTCGTGCACAGACTTAGCAAAGGAATGACCCCACAGAGGGCTGGCGGAGCGCAGAGAAGATGCCACACAGGCCTGGGTCTGCCCTGAGGTCTGGAGAAAGTCACTTTCCTTATTGCTTGCTTCCCAGCTCCCAGTCGTGCGACTAAATTTAAATACAACTCTGACGTCGTCAGCTCTGGCATACAACCTCCTAGGTCTTTCTGTCATGTTGACATACAGGCCCAGTGTCTGATCTCGGCCTCTGTGGTGGACTGCCCCACAATGGCTTCATACTTTTTGCCTTCAGTTCCCACGCCCTTTTGTGATCCCCACACCCTCCCCTGGAGGATGGATGGACTTTGAGACCAGGTTCTGACATGCAGACTGACTTGTGAAAATGTGCGTGAGTTCCACACCTTCCCAGCTCCAGTTTTCCTTCTCTCTGTCTCTGTCTCTCAGTGCCTCTCTCTCTGTCTTTTCTCTCTGTTTCTCTGTCTCCCCTGCTTCTCTGTGTTTCAGTCTGTCTGTCTCTTTTCCGGTATGTATGTGTGTATATATTTATGTGTATATGTGTGTATTTATGTGTGTGTATTGTTCGGGCGCAGGGCAGGTCACTTCTGAAAATCCCTTGATGACATATTGATTATTTTGAATTCATGTTACTAAAGAAAAATTATCTTTGAAAATTGTGCAAACACTTTGGTGGAATCTTCTCTAAGGACCAGCACTGCTAGGGAAGGGATGTTCCTGTGGCACTTTGATGTATCCTGTACCTTGTTCTGCTGGAGAGGAGCGTCCATTTGCTCTTCCCTCCAGGGGACCTCCTGGGGCCTCTGCCTGCTCACGTTGTCACCAGGGCTGGTTGTCACCGGGCTAAAGACCTGCCAGTGTGATGGTGGCCAATGCTATCTCTGCAGTCTGTCCATCTGCCTATGTCCTCACCTTACAGGTCGAGCATCTCTAGCACACACTGGCCACCTGCACTGCCTCTCGTTGGAACTGCCTGTGTGTGTTTTGTTTCTTTTCAGAACACTGGGCTTCAAGAGGTTTTTGCACCACAGCGATGTGAAGCTTTTCTCCGACCTTGGGTCATGAGGAAAGCTTTTTCCAGGCTGTGGTTTTTCTTTCCAGCTGTCTTTCTTGGCCTTTGTTTTCTGCTTTAGTTTGGTTTTATTTTGCCACAAGAAGAGCTAAGCATCTCCCTTCTGGCTCTGGTTTCACACTTAGAACAGCAGTGCCTACCACGAGATTATGCACAGAGTTACCAAAATGGCTTCATTTGGTACGTCTCATCTTTAATCCATCTGGATTTCCCTCTCAAAATACAAAAATGCTAATTCACGTGAAAACAAACAAACAAAAAATTCACCCGTCCCTACTTAAAATATGAGGGCAGCGAGAAAAAAAAAGCCACCTTTTATATGATTTCATTGATAGGGAACATCCAGGATAGGTTAAGACAGAGAGAGAAAGGGGATTAGTGCTTCTCATTGGCTGGGGGTGGTAGGATGTGGGGTGCGCTTTGTATACAAGCTTTTAGTTTGAGGAAGGCAATTGTCTAAACCAGTGGTGTTGGTCTCACAACATTTTTAATGCACTTAATGCTCCTTAAAATTGCACAATTTAAAATGGGAAAAGGCTAAACTTTATTCTTGTAAACTTAAAACAAAAATAGAATATACTATAATAGAAAAGAAAAATATCTGACTCCATAGAAGATCTGTCCTTTTGGCTTTAACCCTGTGCCCTATATTCTAGGCTTAATCTTACTAGCTCTGCACCTTTTGTAAAACAGTGTTGCCTTTAGCCTGAAATATAAAGGAAAGCCTATTTTCAAGTCTTTGGTCTTTAAGGATATTAACACTTTTGCACTTATATAAAGACAGCAAGTTGCAGAATAGAAAATAACTTTTGCTTTGTTAGAGGTTTTACAGAGGCCCTATGACCTGGTCTACGTTGACAGCTGCAGACCAAGATAATGGCCGACTAATATCTTGGAGAACCATCTTCCCCAAGTCAGACTTCAGGCTCCTTTTCTAGTAAATAGGGGAGGGGCTGTGGTTGGTTGTTGCAAACTTCTTGGTGTCGGATTTCTTTGTCCTTTGAATCCTTTGCAGCTGTCCACGTGAATCAGATCACCGTGTTCCTGTAACACCTGCAACAAAACAAACTTTTTCTATTCTGCAACTTGTTATCTTTATAAGAGTGCAAAAGTGTTAATATCCTTAAAGGTCAGAGTTTTGAGAATAGGATCTTCTGTTTATTTCAGCCTAAAGGCAACATTGTTTTACAAAAGTTGCAGAGCTAGCAAGACTAAGCCTAGAAAACACGGCAGAGGGTTAAAGGAAAGGAAAAGATCCAATATGGAGTCAGATTTGTTCTTCTCTATTACAGTGTCTTTGGGTGAGAGCTAAGAGGATGACTCCTGGGTGGGTCCTCTACAGTCCCAGGCTGCAGTTCAGGCAGGGTCCCTGCCAGATTCACCATGACTTTGGACCTGATCTCCCGCAGAGAAAGTGACAATTATTGGATTAAAATTACCTGTCAAAATCCCTTCAATTGCCTGTAAACTATACCACAGCAGGGGATGTCTCATTGGCCAGTTAACTGCCAGTCTCCCCTGATGCAAGGGACCAGCGTCACGGCGGGATCCATGGTGGCCTGGACAGTGCACATTCCTACTTTTCTCTCCAGCCTTGGCTTCCTAAAATTGATGCTTTGAAAGCTCCCGTCCCTCTTCCCTCTGGCCTGGTGTGAATGAAAAAGATACCTGCACCCACCTGGGCTGAGGCCAGGCCACGCACACAGCCCCATGCACACAGCCCACCATCTGCTGTCTACCCCTGGGCTCAAGTGCACCCTCTGAACTCCCCCACCCCAAACGTCCGCGTGCCTAGTGCCTCCGCCCTAGGGGTCCAGATCACCATCAGGACCATCAACCACCCAAGGCCCACAGGCCATTGGCTGGCAGCCTGGGATCACCCTGACCCATCGGGTCAGATGAGACACAGGGTGCGGGGATCAGGGTGCCAGGGCGGGAATTGGAACCTCTTTCAGCCCAGCCTGCCTCGCCCTGTAGCCTCAGACACTAACTATGAAGGTGCA
Organism: Camelus dromedarius; assembly: GCF_036321535.1. Taxonomy (NCBI): domain Eukaryota; kingdom Metazoa; phylum Chordata; class Mammalia; order Artiodactyla; family Camelidae; genus Camelus; species Camelus dromedarius. The sequence continues at coordinate 889,366 of NW_026989840.1, forward strand.
CACTAGGCTGGATCCCCCGCTGGTGGCAGTAGTCATCATTACTGGAGCTCAGATTTCCCCACCCCAACCACAGGGTTAGGGGTGAGGGAGTGAGCTTAGGGTAGGGGTGCACTCAGAGTGAAGGGGATCCCATGGTGAGGGGGTATAGGTTGAGGAGTGTGGGGCCGCTCAGATTGGAACTGACCTGGCTGAGAGGTGAGGAGTATAGTTTCAGGATTTTGGGGGTCCTGTGGTGAGGCATGAGGGTGTAGGGGCCATAGGTTAAGACCAAGCAGGACGGAGTGTCAGGGCACAGACCTCGGTGTGAGGAGAAGAAGCCCTGTCTTTAAGGTCTGGTGGGAGACTGGGCCTGGCCAGGGGTGGGAGGGTAGTAACAGGGAGGGGAAGGTGAGCAGGGGAAGTGGGGCTGGTGGGGTGTGGCCTGGCCCAGGGCAGTCATGGTTCTAGTTCAGTGCCAGGACCCAGTCGGTGGCGGGGTGAAGGCTCTGGGGATGGAGACCCGGCGGGACGAGCAGGAGGGGCACCACCTGGCTCCTCCCGGCCCCAGTGGCCAGGTCTGGTAAAGCAGGAGACCCACCCGAGCAGTTTGCGCTGCAGGAGGGAGGAGGAGGAGGGGCGCGCACGCGCTGACGGACAGATGCGCGGACGCCGGAACCCGCCCAGAACGAGTGGAAGCTGGAGGCAGCCGGTTGTTCCTGGACCAGCTCCTGGAAGAGGAACACGGCCTGGGGTCTGGGCCGCCTCTTGCCCTTGGTTTGGCTGCCGCTGCCGGGCAGTTAAGGGGGCGCTGGTGGGGGCGTGCTGCTCGAAGCCGGCGGGTGACGCCTGGGCTGTGCGACTGAGGAGGTGCACAGGGAGGGGTGCGGAGGTGAGGTCACGGCCGCGCGTCCCGTTAGGACCCTGAGGCGGTTCCCAGCCGCCGCTGTGGTTAGTGGTAACCCCGCTATTAGTAGTTCCTGAACCCCTCGTTTTTGCCGCCGCTTATACCCGGGTTTAGGAGAGCAGGTACTGCCCCGGGAGGTGGGAGGGCACCGGACGGCTTCGAAGCATCTCTGACTGGCCCTCAGACCATGACCTGCTCCCGGGAGGCGGGTGCGGTGCGGTCGCGGGGCCTCGGATGCAATGGGGGCTGCCCCATGTGAGCCCCTGGATTTGCTCCCATCTTCCCCGCGGCCTGACCTTGGGGGCGGCCTCTAAATCCCCAGGTTCTTGTGACTCAGGTTACAGGTCAGGCTGCCCCTGGGAGGTGGGCGCAGTGTGATCAGTGTGCTGGGATGGCTGCAGCAACAGCGGGAAATGGTCGCAAACCCCGCGCTTTCACAGGGAAGCCCCAGTCCCGCCATCGCAGCCGCCGCCATTCCCTGACAGCACAGCACCTGCCTTCCAGGAGCAGGCTGGCCTGTAACCTGAGTTCCACGAATCTGGGGCAGCAGAGGCCAATCTCAGGTCATGTGCTGGGGAGTTTGAAGCCAATCCACGGGCTCTCATGGGCAGACCCCATAACCCGCCACTGCCTTCGACCACACCGTGCCCTCCTTCCAGAAGCAGGCTGACCTGCGGACCATGCCTGGAGCAGCAAAAGCCGAGCCCTGGACAGGCCGTGGGAGAGAAGGGGGCAAGTCGACCAGCCTGCCAGGTCGCTGCCCATCTCCCTGCCGCTGCCCCAGGTTCGTGGATCACTTGTTTTCAAGTCAGTGGGTTCCTGAGAGGCAGGAGCGGTGCAGTCAGGAGGCGGGGTCTGCGGGGAGGGGTGCTGCCCCAAGGGGATCAGGTGGACTTGCTCCCATCTCCTCCAGGGCCAGATCTGTGGACGGCCTCTGCTGCTCCAGGTTCACAGGACGCATGTCATGTCAGTCTGTCCCTGGGAGGAGTGCTCAGTGCCCTCGGGGCAGCCTCAGTGGCTGACAATGATTTTGGAAGTGGGCTCTAGCCCAGCATAACTAACTCTCCTTTCTTCTCTTGCTTCCTCAGTTGGTGGCTGTATAGGCTTTTTCATTATAGGTTATTGCTGGATAATGAACATAGGTTTCTCTGCTATACAGAAGAAACTTTATTTAAAATCTATTTTTATATATAGTGGCTAACATTTGTAAATCTCAAACTCCCAAATATATCCCTTGCCATCCCCTTTCCCTGGTAACCTTAAGATTGTTGACTAAGTCTGCAAGTCTGTTTCTGTTTTGTAGATGAGTTCACAGTGTCTTTTTCTCTATTTTTTTAGATTGCACATATGAGTGATATCATTTGGTATTTTTCTGTTTCTGGCTGCTTTCACTGAGAATGACGATCTCTAGCTCCACCCATGTTGCTGCAAATGGTTTTATTTTGTCCTATTCATGGTAGAGTAATATTCCAGTCTATAAATATGCCACAACTTCTTTATCCAGTCATCTGTTGCTACATTTAGCTTGCCTCCATGTCTCGGCTACTGTATACAGTGATGCTATGAATACTGGGGTGCAGATATCTTTTCACATTGGAGTTCTTTCCAGTTATATACCCAGATGTGGGATTTCTGGGTCATAGGGTAAGTATACTTTTAGTTTTTTGAGGGATTTCCATGCTTTCCATAATGACTACACCAAACTGGATTCCCACCAGCAGTGTAAGAGGGTACCCTTCCCTCTACAGCCTCTCTAGCATTTATCATTCATGAACTTCTGAGCGATGGCCATTCTGACTGGTGTGAGCTGATATCTCATTGTAGTTTTGATATGAATCTCTCTGTTTGTTAGTGATATCGAGCATTTTTTCATGTGCCTATTGGCCATTTGTGTCTTCATTGTAGAAATGCTTGTTTAGGTCTTCTGCCTATGTTTGGATTGAGTTGTTTGTTTTTTTGTTTTTAAGTTGTATGAGCTGTTTATATATTCTGAAAATTAAGGCTTTTTTGTTAGTCGTATCATTTGCAAATATTTTCTCCCATTCGTAGGTTGTTGTTTCCTTTTGTTTTACTTATGGTTGCCTATGCTGTGAAGAAATTTATGAGTTTAATTACGTCCCTTTTGTTTTTTTTCTCTTATTTCCATTGCCTGGGTAGATTGCCCTAGGAGAACGTTGCTAAGATTTATGTCAGATAATGTTTTGCGTATGTTTTCTTTTAGGAGATTTATCATGTCTTGTCCATCTGCATCTTAAGCCTGTACTCTAGATCTGTGCTTCAGTTTTGAATTTTGAGCTTCTTAGAGAACACCTACTCTTAGCTCATATGTCAGATTCAACATGTCTAAAGCTGATTTCATAATCATTTTTCTTGCAGCGTATCCATTTATTCAGTGGCATAATCATTCTTCTAGTCTTGAATACCCAAAGGCTTGGAATGGTCTTTGATTTATATTTCTCTCACCACCCTCCACATATTCTTGGCTTCTGGAACTGTATGTTTTTGGTTTCAAATGTCTATTCTGATTGCTGATACTCTGATGAAGAGCGTTCATCCCTGATACAAGAATTTTTCCTTCTGCTGAATTCTTGAATATTCTCTCCCCTCCTTTCAGTCAACCTTCAGTTTTGACACTCCAACATCTAGAGTCAAGTCAAAGACTTACCACAACCAGATCTCAGCCAGGTAGTGTCGACCCTTAATCACTTTGGCCTTACCTTATTTGTTCCAATCATTATGTGACTTAGCCTCCTAGGGTAACCTGTGCCTTATTAAAAACCAGGAGTCACCAGTCTTTTCCTATCCAGTCCTCAGTTAAAACAGCTTAGAATTGCCCTGAGAACTAGTTGGAGCCCCATCCCCTTCATTGATTCTTCCCTATTTACTCCAAATATTTCTAGCTCCTCTTTGTATTTCTGCACTGTTCATGATCGGTAGCCTGTAATCTAGTCTTTGAGTACTGACTTGGTACCATTGCCGGTTGGTTTCCAATGTGTCTCCTCACTTAGCTGGTAACTGGAGAAGACTCCCTTGTTCAGCCTCCTTTATACCCTCACCCTGCTTAGCATCGGGCAATAGCAGGCATCCAGGCAGTGCTAACCTACTTTATTCGCAGGGGTGGTGGTTTGGAGTATAGCTAATAACTATTAATTCAGTGTTGCAATTAAAAAAGAAAGCCAAGAAAATCCATAAAACTTTATCTCCATGTTCAGTTTAGCGCTTTACCTCAACAGTTTTCTTAATTCTGTGTTTACATTCACATAGTGTTCAGTGCTTTTACAGTTCCCTGAGGCAAGCAGGTGAGTTGTCATTATGTTTGACTTTCACGTTACATTTCATATTGGATATATTTGTGCAATGACAAAACCTTCTTTTTTAAGTAAACAGCTGGAAGCCCAGAGAGACTAACAGCCTAACCCAGGGTCACCTGGTTAGTGTTTGGCACAGGCCAGGACCGCGGTTCACATCTTCCAGCTGCTCCTCTTCCAGTGCTGGGAAATGTAGCCCCATCAGCCAAACGGCCAAGTCTCATTGCTGCCCCTTTACCTGCCAGTGATGGCAGTGCTACAAAACGTGGCAAAGGAAAGGTCAGAAATAGGAGTGATAAAAGACATGGAAGTGCTGGAAATGGATCCTCAGCCTCTTCCTCCCTATTTGAGCACCTCACAAGTGTCCCACTCTGACACTGCTGTTCATTGATTATAACACAGTCTTTAAAATCAGACTGATCTTTTGTAGGACATGCTTTTATCCTGGTCCCTTTCCTGCTAGTAGTCACCGTCATGGGCAGAAAGTGCCTGACTGTGCTCTGTTTGTCACTTAGGTGGGAGGGGAAGTGGGAGACGAAGCGGGTTGAACTGAAGCCGAGCTTTTTACAGCTCTGTTGTTCTAGGACCAGAGCAGTTCCACTCCTGCTTTCATCACCTCTCCACCTGTGAGTCCCAGCCACCCACTTCTGCCTGCTTCCCCACATGCCACGTCCTGGGGGAGGACAGTGTGGTTGGCAATGCCCCCTCCACCCTCCGCCTTCCGCCCTGGGAGGTGCAGGAGTCTGCTTCAACTTTTGAGCTGTTTTGGTAGTTGGGCTTTTCCAGCCTTTCTAGGCATCTGCTTTCCAGCTCTGGGAAATTGGAGATGTAACTTAACCATACAAGTTCTATACTAATGTATTCAGTGGCATTAATGTGATGTTGTCTTTAAGGTGTTCTGGGACTGGATAGGAGGTTTTTAACACAGGATGCTTCACATCCAATTCTAAAGGCCTACAGGATGCAGGTGTAATTCAAGTTCTTACATGGCTGTAAGGCAGACATGGACATTATTTTATAATATGACCATATGTTCATAGATTACGGTTAGTCCGCCGGCTCTGTATCTAATAAAAGTTTAAATTCCAAACGCTTGAAGAAAATTTGCGGACCATGTCTTTTTGCCTGTAACTAGTTGCAAAAACTGAAATCAAGACTCTACCACAAGCCAGTGTTTCCCAGTAGAGAAACCCTCTAATTTTACAACCTCTAAGTAATGCGGTGGTTCTTTGGGTGAGATGAGGGATGCCAGAGTATTTTGTTGGGACACTAGAGTGGCATGACAAGTATTCTGGGACTGGTTACAGTTGAATCTCTGCTTCCTATATCCTGGATTGATTACAGAGTCAATGTTAGTGCGTTAACCAGCTTCTGAATGCAAGGGTAGCTAGGAAGACAACAGAGAAAATAGAAGGATATAAAGTAATGGAGAGACTTCAGAGCAGTACAAATGTTGACTTTGACACCACCAGCTGCTGACGTGAACTTGGCAGGAATTTGTGAGAAATGGTGGGTGTCACTGCAAGCAGGAGAGTCCTGCAGCTTTTGGGGTGAACAGGCAAAGGGGAGAACAGTTATTGTGACCACTCGGGGGCTGATTATTTGTGTCCTGAATGTGAAAATGTCTGGTCTCCTGTTCAATTTTGCAGCCACAACTTCACGTGACTCAGGGCATTATTTCCACCAGAAAACCATAAAAACATAAACAACTTCTGTTTCCCAAAGTGTTTGTTCTCGATCTGAGATGATTGTCCTGTGGTGGGAGGTAAGTGGGCGGTGGGTCCTATTACATCACTCCCTTTCACTAAAAGTCTACCTCGCTGTTTTTCACCCTACTGAAGAGGTGCTGCCATTCTGTTACACCTAGACCTATAAGACGGGCTTGCCTGAATCCTCAGGTGAATAGGGATAGTTATGTGAAATTTTAAATAATTGCTTGGGTCATGTGGTCCTTTGTTCCCTCCATTGGAAATCACTATTCCAGAGCAAATAGTATGAATCTATATAAACTATATTGTTTGTAAGGTGTCTTCAGAAGTTTTGCAGTAGGTTTAAATATTTGCTTGGTGATGGCATCTTGATTGTTTGAAGGAGGCAACACTCACTAGGGGCTTTGTTGGCTCCCTTAGAGTTCCCTTACTGGCAGTAGAGTGTTTGTAGGCAGAGTTAGAAATTTAACTGTGCTGAGAAGCCAAATTTGCCCTCAGCTGGGAATTGGCAGAAGAGTCAGTTATGGAAGGAAGGCTTTAGGATTATCTGGTAGCAGAGTTGTGGGATCCAAGCCCTGGGAAACCTCAGCTTTTGTAGAGTATGTTCTGTAACAATAGGCTATTGGATAATTTTAACACTTGTTATGGGATGTAGAGTTGGGGAAAGACTTAAAAGTGAAAGAACCTTAAAAAAGAATCTCCAAATATTTTAAAGAAAACAGTACTCAGAATGAGAGCTTTCCTGGAAAAGACTAGTTCTTCACTTCACAGGGGAAGCAGGGAGAAGGTGTAACTGCACTTACGGTAACTTAAAAGGTAAACCTTACCCTCCCACTTAGCTGTTTCCTGGTGTAAGTTCATATTCCACATCTGTAGTTTTAGACATGATGTGTCATTTTCTGGTACTCCATTCTGCTTCTGAGTGAGAGACTGATGCAAAGTCACATAGCAATTGAAAAATTGCACAAAAGTCTTTATTGTTAAAAATGTAGATATGTGGCAGAGTGCTGCATTTGCAAATGACTTTCAGTACAGAGAACACTTAAAAGAATGCGGTGTTATTTCTTTTTTTATTCCTTTAAGCCTTTGAATAGAAGGTTTTCTTTGCAGAGTTTCTGGAGTACATCAGAACAAGCAGGAACTAAAAATAGCTTTAAGAAAGCACCAGTATAGATGTTGTTTATAGTATGGTATCTGTCTTAAAGTTAACTCTTTAAAGCAGGAAGTTGTAACTCTCAATTTCTTAAGCAAATAAATACATTCTTGACTGTTAATGACATACTTTGTGGGGTGAAGCCGCTTTTGCTTCCATTCTGAGCATTGAAAGGCCTTCAAGGATTATTCTACCAGTCCTCAATATTTTATTTTCCTTCTGTTGTGAACTTGTTATTAAACTTGAAGCAGATATAAATATCATTAACTTGCTACATATGTAGATATTTAGTGTTACATAGTCAGAAAGTTTGTGTACATCACACGTATCTACATAATTCCCCAGGTTCCAACTGTGTTCCTGATAAAAGAATGGTGGGAAATGGCATTATGGGGATATGTCTTACAGTACACAGTGTTTCCCCTGTTCCCTCTACCAGATCTGGATGTTCTTTCATCTTTCGGCTTCTAGAATTTCTACCTCTTTTTCTTAAGACAGGTGTAACTCATCCCCCTGCTCACACAAATATGCGTACACACACACACACACACACACACACACGCACACACAATGTGCCGTAGGGAGTAGCGTGCACCATCCCATTCTCTGACTCCAGCTCTGATCCCACACACTGGAGGCAGTGTCTTGCACGAATTCATTTGTAAGTTCCTTTTTAAAACTCGAGTGGTCGGGAAATAGGACTGATATCCTCACCTAGTAGGCAAGCCCTCAAGGATAACTTCTATGGTTAATGCCAGGGTATCTTAATGTTTGAGTACCTGGGTTTCATGTCTTCCTGTACCACCTGTGTGACCCATGATTCCCACAGTTCTGTCTCCCGTTAGACTTTTTCTCTCAAACTCTGGACTCTTATAATATTCTGCTGATTTGGCATCTTCACTTGGAACTCTGATATCTTAAAACCAACATGTGTAAAAACTGAACTCTTGGTCCTCCTCCCCCCCAAACTGGTTCTTTATGCAGCCTCCCCCATTCAGTTAGTGGAAACTTAATCCTTCCAGCTGCTTGGGTCAAAAAACTTGGAGTTATTCTGACTTTCACTGACATACCACATGAATTCTGTCAATAGATCTGGTTTAACACTGCCTTTAAAACATATCCAGAGCCCAGCCACTTCTCACCATGGCTCCTGCTTCCACTGCTGCTTCCCTGCCCTGAGCCACTGTCCTCTCCTCCTGCATAGCCCTTCTCAGTAGCTTCCCACCTTTCATCTCTGACCCGTTTGCACTATTCTCACCCCGCAGTCAAGTGAGCCTTGAAAACCTAAGTTAGATTGTGTCGCCCTTCTGCAGTGCCTCCCCATTTCACTCCGGGTAAAAGCCACAGTCCTTACAATCTCCTCCAAGGCCATACAGGATCTGCACTGACCCTTCTCCGCAGCTCCATCCGTGCCCCCATTCTGGAACATGCGAGGTCACGCTGGCCTTGGTGATGGTTATTCCGTCCTCCTGGGACTTCTCACCTCCTAGTCTTAATTCTAACCTCAGTTCACAGTGTGCCCTGCTCTGGTATTTAATACAACATCACCCTCATCCTATACCCTCAACTCTCTTTACTTTGCCCTTTTTACTTTTTTCCATGGTTCCTCTTTCCTAGCATGCCACCTCCTCTGCTGCTCTGTTGTGTGTATTGTCATCTCCACCCCCCACCCCAGCTAGACTCCAACCAAGCTCCGTGAGGACAGGACTTTTGTTTTGTTATTGATCTATTCCAAGTGCCTAGAGTAGTCCTGGGTACATTGTAGGCCGTCAAAAATTATTTGCTGAATAAATTAAAAGGCTATTTTAAAAATGAATCATCCTTTCATTAACAGGTGAGGAAAGGAAGCTGCATGAAGGAAAATGGTGCAGTAAATAATGATATTTGCCTGTTGTACTATGTATGATATATATATATGTGTTTTAGTCTTAATTTGGTATCTCAGTTTCTTAATTTAATAGCTGTATTAAGGTGTAATTTACAGGCCATACAATTCACATATTATAATTGTACAATTCAGCCATTTTAACTATTTCTAGAGTTGTGCAACTGTGTCCTCATAAAGTCCCCTTGTGTCCATCCATATGCAGTTCGCCCTCCCCTCAGTGGCACCCTGATTTTATTTGTTTTTGTTTTTTTGGCAATCACATCTGAAAAGAATAATTTACACAGCAGTACTAATATAGCTTTGCACTTTTAGAAATGACACACTTAAATATGAAATCAGGAGTCATTGCTGAATGTAGGCAGCAGTATCAGACATCGGTGAGAAGAATGGACTTGAGTGTCAGACTGGCTGCGATATTACCCAGCTCCACCATTTACCAAGTTACCCAAATTATTTTCTGTCTCAAGCTCTATGTCTGTTATATGGGTGTAATAATAGCAGCTTACAGAGTTGTGAGGATTAAGCAAACAGGGAAACAAAATTTAGTATAGTGGCCAGCTTATGTTATTACCTAAGAAATAGCCTTGCAGGTAGAGAGCAAAATTCAAATCAGTTTCTAAAGTATGTGTAAAATATGATCCAGTTCCTGCCTGGTTTGTAAACACGTATGCCTACTGCAGAATGTAAAAGCAGGCTAATTTCCAACAGAAAAGATCATTTCTCAGCATTTCTTTCAAAGGTAGTTGCAAAATAATTTTTACTAAATTTTCTGTGCCCATCTCTGACAGAGCTTTGACACCAGGGAGGTAATTATCTACATTTTTGTTAAAATGATGCTGACCATCAGGAAGTGTTCCGAATTATATTTTAGCCTTTATGTTGGGAAATATTGTGAAACTTCTTCTAAATTAATGGAGGAGGGGCATTCATTGTAGCTCTTGTAGCCTGATAAGGCTTCTCTAAATTATCTTTTTTTAAATTTTAATTAAAGTAATTAATTAATTTTTTGCAGGGGGTGGTAATTAGGTTTTTATTTATTTTATTTTTATAAGAAGTTCTGGGGATTGAACCCAGGCCCTTGTGCATGCTAAGAATATGATCTTTCACTTGAGCTATACTCCCCTAAATTATCTTTAATAAGGTCTTTTTCTCTGTTTTGTTATTTTCTTTTATGTACAGATGCACAAAGCAGGGTCATCAGAAGCCTCTCAATTCCAAAGATGATTATAGTGAAAAACATTGCACAGTGACAGTGAATCCTTGGAATATGAAGAAAGATTGTAAAGTCCTGAATGAATTAAGAAGGAATTGTTACATTAACTTACATGTAACCATGGCTCTCTTACCTTTATTTTTCACTTTATAATGAAGATATTCCTCACCCGTCAAGGTTGCTTTGTTAGATATAGGGAATATCTAAAGCCTTTTCTGGAAGTTTTTTAAATAAATAAGAGCAGGTAATTTATCAGAAGTGTGAATGGTGTAATCTGCTCTGTCTAGTATGGTAGCCACCAGCCACATGTGGCTATTGTGAATTGAGATGTTCTATAAGTGGAAAATACATAATAGATTTTCAAGACTTCGTACAACAATAATAATGTAAAATATTTATTAAAAGTTTTCAAAGTGTTAATCACACTTTTGAAATGATAGTATATTGGATATTTTGGGATAAATATAATTATTCCTGGAAT